>NC_013043.1:357781-715563 GCF_000090985.2 Micromonas commoda | reverse complement strand
ATGGGCGGTCACCGTACCTAAAACTGGGGTGGAAGGCGCACGAGAAGGAGATTCTCTCATGCGTCGCGTGGGCGTCCAAAGAGTGCGTCATCACCGCCGGGAACGAGGGGATCATCAGGCTGTGGAAGGGACCGGAAGAGTTGATCGGCGAGCTGACGGGTCACGAACGCGCGGTGACGTGCATGGCGATGCGCGGGACGACGCTCTTCTCTGGTTCGGAGGATCGTACCGTTCGGGTATGGGACACGGAGAAGGCGTCAAGTGAAGGCGCTCTCCTGGAGACGCTCGACGGTCACGAGAGCACCGTGGTTGGGGTTTGGGCGATGTCGTCCACCGGTCACCTGATTTCCGTGTCAACACACGATCCAACGATCACGGGCGAGCGACAGGGTAAGTTAATCTTATGGGACGTCCAGCAATCCGAGGTTATCGAGGGTGCGCTGAGTGACGAAGTTAAGGCAGACCTTGAGGAGAAAATTGGGCGGCTGAAGGAGGGTCTCGAGTCCGAGAAGGACGAGGAAAAGAAGGTGAAGATCAATGAAGTCCTTACCGGTTTCGAGACGCAGCTCGAGGAGTCGAGTAAGGGTGAGGTTTCGATGCAGCGGCTGATACTTGACACGTTCACACATCCGGAGAAGTTCAGGTCTGTTACCGTGAGGGAGGGTGATAACCAGGTGCTGCTGGGAACCGCGGAGTGCAGCATCGTGGCAACTCGCGCGCTGCCAGAGGACGTATGGACGGAGTCGGGGCTCCCGCCTAGACAAAGCAACTGCCCACCGTCGCCTGCACTGTCGGACGACGAAGACGAGGAGGACGAAACGAATGAAGCTGGAGGCATCGACGACTACGGGGACATCGATGCACAGTTCGCGGCAATGGGAGGCAGACTCGAGACTGTGAGCGTTTAAGATCTGACTACACTAGCATCTAGCTACATTAATCGACTACATCCTAGCTACGCATGAGCACCAACGCGCGCGCGAACGATGCCGCGGCGCTGGATTCCTCGCTCGGAAAACTCTCGCGAAGGAACTCCTCAATCTCTGCGGCTGTCTCCATGTCGCAGACGTACTCGGCCAGAAAGGCGTTGTCCTCTTCACCCGTGAACATGGAGAGTTGCGCATCAGCCCACCCCAACAAGTCTCCGCTCAGCGCCGGCGCGGAGTCCGTGAACGCCGGTGCAGCAACCCTCGTTTCAGCGTCTAGCTTGCTCAGACGGAGCGCCTCGGCGAGCGCGGCGTCTTCATCCATGCACTTCGGCATGAACCCAGCCGCGTCGTCATCGTCCGCCGGCGAGGACTCCTCAATCTCTGGCTCCTCCGTCTCGGGCTCGTCACCGTCATCACGCAGCGCCGCCGCGACCTCCTCCGCCTCCCCTCGATCACACCCCGCCGTCGCCGCGACGAGATCCGCAGCCTCCTCCAGCGTGTCCATGGACGACACGAGATCGGCCAGACCGACGGCGGCTTCATCATCCGCGTCGAAACCGCAGAGCTCCGCGAGTCGATCGCGCGGATCTCGAGCCTCCGAATCACGATCACGAAACCCTAAACCGCAACGCGCGGGTTCATCGAACGACTCAAACTCCGCGCGCGAGGCGCGGTCGAGCTTCTCCTGCTCCTCGCTGAGCCGCTTCGCGAGCTCGAACGCCTCCTCTTCCGTGAGCTCTCCCCAGAGGTCGCCGCATTCGACGTGTAAGCCCACGCGGCGGGTCGGCTCGGACTCCGCCTCGAGGAGGCTACGTCGCAGAGCTTCGCGCAGGTCAGCCTCTTCCTGGTCCATTTCCGCTTCGTCTCCGCGCGAAAGGTGCTGCCAGGACGGCGAGTTTTCCGCGCCGGCGATCGGTCCGAATGAGAAACCTCCACTGGGCGAAGCCTCCCATCCCCGAGTGTCGCCGCCGCCGGCGTACAAGTAATCGTGATCCTCCTCCTCCTCCTCCTCCTCCTCCGATTCATCGTCATCGAACGCAACGTCGCGATCCTCTTCAACGTCCCCGCCGTAAACGCCTCCGCCGGTTCCCTTGCGCGCGCCCGTGTACCCGAGCGACGACCTCTTCGGGTCCCCCTTCCCGTGCCCCCTTCGACGAGTACCGACTGCCCCGCCGCGACCCGCCCCGCCGCGGGGGACCCGCGAAGGCGGCGGCCTCGTCGCCCCGGGTCTCACGGGAGGCGGCCTCGACCTCGCCGACGCCGACGCCGCCGGACGCGAACGGTCGGGGTAGTCCCCAAAGGCTCGAAGCGCGGCCAGCGCCGGATCAAACGCGGGCGCCCTCGTCGCCTCCTTCGCCGCCGCCGCGACTGGAGGCGCGTTCTTCGCCGCCTCTTTCGCCGCCGCCTGCCGCCTCTTCGCCTCGGCGAGCCGCTCCTGACGCGACTGCCTGAACGGCGACGGCGCCGCGATCATGCCCAGCGCCATGAGCGCGGCTCTCTGGTCGTGGTGCGGCGGCGGCGACCTCGTCGCAGACTCTGGCGCCGCCGCGCCGCCGAGCGCGGCGAGTCCCCGGTCGATCGCCTCGAGCACCTCGCCGCGTCGTCGACCGGGTGCGGGCTCGTCGACCTCGGCGTCGAGGATGCTCGTGATCCCCCGGCCCCGTCCCGCTCGCGCAGCCTCGTCGAGATCCCGGACGTGTCTGTCGTGCATCTCTCGCAGCGCGTCCCAGTTTTGATCCCAGTATCGCCACGTCTTCATCATGTTGGCGTACACGTGGAAGTGGCGCGTGGACTCAACCTTGGCGTTCACCGCCTCTCTCACCGCCCTCTGCCTGGCCTCGACGCGGCGCTGTTTCTGCTGCGCGAGTACCTCCGCGGACCTCACCTTCTCCTCTCTCCGAGCCCGCGATTCTTCCTCCCGTGGCTCCGGCTTTTCGGGCTTCGGCTTCAGGCCGGCGACGCCCTTCATGGTGGCGTGCCCGGTCCGGTCCTGGTGCCTGAGCAGCAGCTGCTGGATCTTCGCGGCGTGATCGCCCTGAATCTCGACGCTATCGTGACCGGCGACGGAGCCTCCCGCGCCCACCGCAGCCTTCACCATCGCCAAAAGCTCCGCCTTATCGCCCCGAACGTTGCCGATGACTGTCGCCACCTTGCCTTTCGGCCGCTTCTCGACGGTGACGGGCATCCCGCCCTTCTTTGTGCCGCTCACCTGGAACGGCATGACGATACCCGACCCCCGGAGCCTTCGTCGCCGCCGCCACCAGGCGCGCCTCGCTCTGCTGCCCCGACAACAAACTGATCCCTTTCAAGAGGACACCGGACCTCGTTCCAACCAACGCGGACGACATCTGCTCATTCATGGTCGCGACGATGCGATGTCGTCATCCAAAAGCTAACTGCTACTGGCTAAGTCTCAGTCTAACACCACCGCGTCGTCGTACGAGCCGAAGTACGTCGACGCCGGGAGGTGATCCTGCGTCGGCGGCACAGCTGTGCCCCGCCGGCGAATCGCGAGCCCGTCCCGCGTTGACAACCCGAGATGCGCCGCGAGCGCCGAGCGCAAACCGCCGAGCGTGGTGGTCGACGCGACGGCGACGTCGCATATCCTGACGCCGCCGGCGCCGGGCATGCCGCCGCGGTACACGGGCACGAGGACCGCGCCCTTCCTCACCGCCGCCGCCGCCGCGGGGGAGGGTACGCCCGCGGCCCAACGCGCGCCCGCGCCAGTCAGCACGCTCGCCTCGCCGCCGACGACGCCGACATCGTCGTCGCGAGGGTGAGGATGAGGCTGATGTTGGTGTTGAGAGTGTTGAGAGTGTTGCGGTGGAGGAGGTGGAGGAGGTGGAGGAGGTGGAGGCCGCCGCGGGGTGCGGAACGACGACGGGGAACTGTGGCGGGCCGCCGCCGTTGAAGGGTGACTGATCCGGGGAGGAGGTGGAGGCACCGCGTCCCACGCCGGATCCTCCGCCTTCCTCGCCGCCGCGGCCATCACCTCCCGTCTCGATCGCTCCATCTCCTCAAACCGATCGCCGATGGCCAGTCGCACCGCCTCCCGCTCCATGGCCAGGACAGCCTCCGCCTCCTCCGCCTTCTCCGCGATGGCCGCCTCGCGTCGCTCGATGGCCGCCTCGCGCTCCTTCACGCGGCGGCGGTCCTCCTCCCCGCGACGCGCGAGCGCCTCGCCCTGCGCCGCGATGCGCCGGGCGTCCTCCTCGAGCCGTCGCTCCACCTCGGAGACTTCGCGCATCGCGGACGCGTGCTCGTCCCTCTCCGCTTTGCACTTTGCCATCGTCGCCTCGCACGCGTCGAATTGCGCGTCCAACTCGCGCCCGCGGGCGTCCAGCGCCTCCGTCTCGTTCTGCACCGCGCGCTCGCGCCGTTCCAATACACGCTCGCGCCTTACAAGGTCCTCCGCCCGGGACGCGAGCTCCGCGGTGGCTGACGCGATCTCGTCCTCGCGATCCCTCGCCGCCCGCTCGCGCTCGCCGAGCTCCTCCTCCCTCCGTCGTAAGCGCTCGAGCTCCCGCGCGACGTCGTTCGCGGACCTCGCCAGTCTCTCGTGTTCCCTCCGCTCCCTCGCCGTCTCCCGGCGAACCGCCGCGCGTCGCTCCCTCGCGTCCCTTATGCGAGCCTCGATGGATTCCAGACTCGCCTCGAGCTTACGCACGTGAGCGACGTAGTCCTTGTGCAGCGCGCGTTTGAGCGCGGCGTACTCCACGTTGAGCGCGTTCTCGACGTCGGGGAACCACTTCTTGCGACCGAGCATGACGTCGGCTTCCACGTCGTCGTCGGAGGAGGACGCGTCGTCGGAGGCGTCGTCGGAGGCGTCGTCGTCGTCGCCGTCACCGCGCCGAGACGTCGTGAATCTTCCGCGCGACGCGAGGCGCGGGGACGCGACGCGTTTGGCGGTGGATCCACCCACGCGGCGCATGATCGCCTCCAGCGCGCCGGATCCCGACCTTCCGGGTGTGCGCATCGATGACGGCGTGGGGGAGGGGGCGGGTGCGATCGGGAGCGTCGTGGTCTGCTCGGGTGCGGATGCCCGCTCGACGGGCTCGGTCTCCTTCTTCGTCGTGTTCGCCTCGGTGTCCGCGGCGCTCTCGGGCGGTCGCGTCTCGTCCTTCGGAGGATCTTCGGGCAGGGATTGCGTCACGCTCGTCGTCAGATCTTCAGCCTCGGCCGCGTCGCCCTCGAGGGGAACCTCGAGTGCGGCCACGAGCTCCGGCACGGACTCGATCTGGAAGAAGTCGTCCGCCTCGTGGCATTCGCTCCAAACGAACGTGTCCCGTTCCACCTTGCCGTCCTTGTACATGACATGGAGCTCGTCGAAGGGAATCGGGCCCTGCTGCGCGACGACACCCTTCTGGTACGCCTCGACGTGGAGGTAGTACCACGGGGCGGACCGGGGGTCCATCGCGAAGGTCCGCGCCCGCTTCAGTGCGCCGGCCAACTTATCAAGATGCGCCACCTGCGTCGGACCTCCCATTTCGTGGTTCGTGCTCCCGATTGACACACGCTGCGAGCCGATCTGTTTGAAAAGCGCGATCTCGGCGCAGCGCAGTGGGCAGATCAACTGGCGCCTCCACACCGCGCTGCTTGAATCCAACCCAGGAGAGTCGCGGAGTTCACGAGTGAACGTCCGGTCAAGATGCAGGGCATGCAAAGCCCCATCATGGTGATGAGTGAGTGCCCCTCGCCGCTCGAGATCTGACCCGCCGCCCAGCCGAAGAAACACTTCCCTTCTCGTTCAGGCTTTCCCCTCCCTCCCCGTGAGTCCATCGACTGACCGATCGCGCCTCTCCGTCCCATCCAGACACCAACACGAAGCGTGAGACCGGTCGCACCGCGCAGCTGAACAACATCGCCGCCGCTAAGGTGCGTCGCGTCGCGAATACCCCATCCCCACGACCCGGATCTGCGGTCAAAGCCCCCGCGCGCGTTCGGCGCCAACCGCCACATCCCTCGAGCCACGGAGGGTCGACGTGCGAAGACCCGCGACTGAACCCCTCTTCCCCGTCTCTGCGCACCTCCACAGGCCGTCGCGGATATCATCCGCACCACGCTCGGTCCTCGTTCCATGCTCAAGATGATCCTCGACGCTTCCGGAGGTGCGCTTCCACCCCGATCGGCCCCTTCCATCTCCAGCCCCGCGCCGGCTGTGGGCACACCGCCCCGATCGCGCCCAAAACTTTTACGAGATCCCGGGACCCGGACGGCAGCGCTGACCGACGTCCCCGCTCATCCCAAACCCTTCCTCCGTCGACCCAGGTATCGTGCTGACGAACGATGGCAACGCCATCCTTCGCGAGATCGACGTGACTCACCCCGCGGCCAAGGTGCGCGCCCGCACCCGGACCCCTCGAAAAAGTCAAACCGAGGAGGACGAAACGTCGCTCGCCCACTCATCGCCCCAACCCACAAAAAGTTTACGATCGATCGCTGACCCTCCCCGTTCGCCTCTCCGTCCCGACGCAGTCCATGATCGAGCTCAGCCGCACGCAGGACGAGGAGGTCGGCGACGGAACCACCTCCGTCATCATCCTCGCGGGCGAGATCCTCCACCTCTCGCAGCCTTTCCTCGAGAAGGACATCCACCCCACCGTCATCGTCCGAGCGTACATGAAGGCGCTGGACGCGGCGGTGAAGATCATCGATTCCCTCGCGTTTCCCATCGACGTGGACGACCGCCAGCAGCTCATGAACATCGTCAGCAGCTGCATCGGCACCAAGTACACCAGCCGTTTCGGCCCGCTCATGGCTGAGCTCGCGTTGGAGGCTGTGCTGTGCGTGGCGGTGGACAACGGCGACGGCACCAAGGAGGTTGACATCAAGAAGTTCGCCAAGGTTGAGAAAATCGCCGGCGGTAGCATCGACGACTGCCGCGTGCTGAAGGGCGTGATGATGAACAAGGACGTCGTCGCGCCCGGCAGGATGCAGCGCAGGATCGAGAACCCGCGCGTTATGCTCCTGGACTGCCCCCTCGAGTACAAGAAGGGTGAGAACCAGACCAACGTCGAGATCACCAAGGAGGAGGACTGGGCGGTGCTGCTCAAGATGGAGGAGGACTGGATCCAGGGCGTTTGCGCGCAGATCGCCGCCTTCAAGCCCGACATCGTGGTCACGGAGAAGGGACTCAGCGACCTCGCCACCCACTACCTGTGCAAGGCTGGCATCACCGCGCTTCGCAGGGTGAGGAAGACGGATAACAACCGCATAGCGCGAGCCACCGGCGCTTCCATCGTGCACCGCGTCGAGGAGCTCAAGGAGGAGGACATCGGCACCGGCGCGGGCCTCTTCAAGGTGGAGAAGCTTGGAGAGGAGTACTTCTCCTTCTTCGTCGACTGCAAGGAGCCCAAGGCGTGCTCCATCATCCTCCGCGGCGCTTCCAGGGACGTCCTCAACGAGGTTGAGCGCAACCTCCAGGACGCGATGGGCGTGGCCAGGAACGTCGTGCACGATCCCAGGCTGCTGCCCGGCGGCGGCGCGGTCGAGATGGCCGTGAGCCGCGCCATCTCCGAGGAGGCGCTCAAGATTGAGGGCGTCGAGCAGTGGCCGTTCAAGGCTATCGGCCAGGCTCTCGAGGTTATCCCCAGGACCCTCGCGCAAAACTGCGGCGCCAACGTGATTCGCACCCTGACGAAGCTCAGGGCCAAGCACGCGGAGTGGACGGCGGAGAGCACCGGCGGCAAGGCTTGCACTTTCGGCATCGACGGCGACAAGGGCACCATCGTCGACATGAAGGAGCTGGGTGTCTGGGAGGCGTACGCCGTCAAGGTGCAGAGCATCAAGACGGCGGTGGAATCCGCCGCGATGCTCCTCCGCATCGACGACATCGTGTCCGGACTCAGCCAGAAGGGCGGACCGGGCGCCGCGGCTGGCACGGGCACCGGTGTCGCGCCCCAGCAAGACGACGAGGAGGACCCTCCCGAAAAACTGGGGGAGTAAACTACGACGCGTGATGGTTGGCTCGCTTAGAATTTCTCTCACTCTTACATTCCTTCTACAATTTGTTGCGTGTTGTCGCGCGGGGATGTTTACCCGGCCAACGCTATCTCTCGTGGAATCTGGCTAGCCGAAGCCGAAACCCTCACTGCCTTCTCTAATTGCGAACAGAAGCCGGTCTTTCAGCTCCTCCTTCGTGTTGTACTCCGGCAGGTCCAGCTGGTTGAAACACGTGTGCGCGCTGCAAAGCCTCTGACCGCCGCCGTACGCCTTGTGAATCTGAAACCTCTGCGGCCCGCTGATGCCCTGCAGCGCCTTGAAACCGTCCAACGGAACCTTGGACGTTCCCGTCACGAACATCAGCAAGCGCGCGCGGTCCTCCTCGCTGAGGTCCTTCACGACCTCCCAGAACCATCGCACCTGCGGCGCGGACGTGGTGTACCCGGTGTACTCCGTGTTGTTCTTCAAGTCGTCGATGTCAATCTCGGGCGTGCCCGATATGAGCAGCTCGAGCTCCGACGGGTTGAGGATGGAGATGATCTCGTGCGGAACTATGTCGTTGAAACCCTCGGTGAACGCGGCGATCTGCTCCTTGATCGCGTTGGTCATCCTGTGCGCCGCGACGAGGTTGACGTACTCGAGTTTGTTGTCGTCGGTGACGCTCACGTCCCGCCCGTCGGGGATCAAGTCGACAACCGTCTCCATCCCAAAATAATCAGCCGTCGCGGACATGGTCAGGTAATCGAGCCCGCTCTCCTCCAGCGGGTGCTCCAGCATGTACACCAGACTCTTGTGGTAGTCCGGGTCGAACGCCTCCATGTCGTCGTAGTTGAGCGGTATGTTCAGCATGTGCTTGTAAAAAGGCCGGGTGAAGTGCGCGTCAACCAGGTACCCGTCGTACACGGCTTTACCGATGATCCGACCGATGAACTTGAAGTACGCCAAGTGCGTCTCGTTGATGCCGGAGTTGCCGAACGGCTGGTACGCGCCGTCGCCGGACGGAGACAGCTCGAACAGCGCCTTGTCGGGGTTGAACATGTCCCTGGCGAGGAGCATGTACCACTCGCGGGAGACGCCGCCGGCGTCGATGCCCTCCTCGCCGGAGAACTGAATCGTCAGTCGGCCCCTCAGCTCCGCCGGCTTGAGGTGCTGGAGCTGCATGAACGAGTCGGTGAGCACCTGCTTGCGGTTGATCTGCGCGCGGACCGGGCCGTGGTGCGATCCCCGCATCTGCTCGCGCTCCGCGAGCCGTTTCAGCTTGCCGCGGATGTACGACCGCTTGTTGTCGAAATCCAGCAGGCGCGGCTTCTCCAGCATGAGGCGCAGGCTGCCGTCGAGCAACCCGGGCTGCGACCGGACCAGCGCGTTGACCACCGAGCGGTGCTCGTTGGTGAAGTTCCACACGCTCGTCACCCCGCCCGGCCCGTCTTTGTCCGCGCCCGCGTCCGCCTCCTCCTCCGCCACCGGCGCGAGATCCGCCCCCCCGGGATGAGACGCCGATGGACCACTCGAGTGAGGAGCCCGGCCGCCAGCAGTCGCCGCACCATTCGCGGGCGTCGCGCTCCTCGCGAGTCCAAACGCGGGTGACGTCACCCTCGACAGACCAAACGCGGCGCGGTCGTCCGCGTCCAGGCCCGACGACGCCGCATTCGACGACACCAAACCCTCGTCGGACCCCACGACGCCGCCCCGCTCGGGCGAGGAGATGGTCGCGTTCCTTCCTCCCGGTTCCTCGACGGAGGCTTCGGGGGCGACTCGCTTGGACGCGTCGTTGATGGCGGCGGCGAGGGCAAAGTACGCCTCGACGACGGGCTGGATCTGCCTCGCGCCCGCGGGCAGCGCGGGCGCCGCGGTGCCCCCCCGGGAGGACGCCGCCGCGACGGCCGCCGCGGCGGCGATCTGCGGCTCGAGCACGGTGCACGCCTCGCTGAGCGCGGCCCACACCGGGTTGAGCTCGTCGGCGAATGATTGAATCGCTCGGCCCATAGCTTTTCGTCGTCGACGTCGCTCGGCTTCGACGTCGGCGCCGGAGCGCGGCGGCGGGATCACTTCGCCGGGGCCCGCGCCGGCGGCCGCGAGGGCGTTACCCGCCGCCTCAGTCTCCTCGCGTTTGGCCGCGTCGACGTCAAACTTGAGAAGCGCGGCGACGACGTGCGACACGCGAAGAATCGCGGAACCCGACGACGCGACGGAGGGGGGAAGCTTCGCCGCCGCCGCCGCCGCCGCCGCCTCAGCCTCCGCCTCCTTCGCGCCCATCGTCTGCGCGGTCCTCCCAACCGACGCGGTGAATCGCACGGATTCGAGGTTAGCCACCGCGTCCTCGATCCTGGACCTGACCTGCGCGGAGAGCGCGGAGGCGAGCGCGTCGCGGGCGGCGGGGGCGACGTCGGCCAACGCTCGGCACACGTCGGCGGCTTTGGCGTAGACGGAATCGGTGAGCCCGTCGCGGCCGAGCAGGGTCGCGACGGCGGAGAGCCGGGCGTAGTCGGACGCGAGCGCCTCGCGGATGCGGGCGACGGCGAAGTCTTCGGTTCCGTGTGGCCTGACCATCTCGACGTCCTTTTTCTCGTCCTTTTCCTTGTGAAGAGCCATCCGCGTTGACGCCGTGTTGACGCCTTCGTCCATCGCGAGCGTCGCGTCCTCCTCCCCGGGCGCCTCCGTGATCTCCGCCGCCGTCCTTCGCGTCTCCGCCTCCTTTTTGCTCTTCTCCTCATTCGCCTTTCTCCTCGTCTCCTCCGCCTCCCTGTGTATTCGCAGAGCCCTGACGTGGTAGTCCAACTCGAACGCGCTGGACCTGAGCGTCGCGTCCAGCAGCTGCAGGATGAGCTCCAGGTGACCCACGTGCGGCGCAAACGCGGTCGATCCGAGGCACCTCAGCAGCAGCGCCACGACGCCGTCGCCGCCGGCCGAGCCGGCGTCGGGCCTCGCCGCGGGAAGCGGGATGGAGGCCGGACTTCTGGTCAGGACCGTCTCGTCCGTGCCAATCTCGTTTGCAAATTTCGGGGGTGACTTTGCGCCGAGCGCCCCCGCCGCGGCGGCGTCGGCCGCGTCGCTCAAAGTCACCGCCAGCGCGGGGATCCTCCTGGATATGAACGCGCTGTGCCTGGCGAGGAACACCGCCGTCTCCAGCGCGCGTTTGGCGAGGAGTCTCGCCGCGGCGTCGGGCTTGGAGCATACGACGTGCACGTCCCGGCCGTAGAGCGCGCCGCAATCGCCGCCGCCGCCCTCGTTGGCCTCCATCACGGCTCGCAGGTTGGCGAAGAGCAGCCTGAGGAGCGCGTCGCGGGTCGGCGCGTGCGCCGCGAGGTTGAGGAGAACCTTTGGGAGCAGGCCCTTAGCCGGGGGCGGCGCCAGGCGAAGCAGCCTGACCAGCGTGAGGAGCGCGTCGCGGTCCACCGCGGGCGACGCGAGCTTCGCCGCTTTCGCGGCTCTGTCCGCGGCGGTTAACGCCCCGGCCAACATTCGTTCGCCCCTGCCCCCCCGACCGCCGCCGCCGCCCAGCGGCCCCGGGCCCGAGAGCCCGAGCATGGTCCTGAGCTGCCTCGAGAAGGCGGCGGCGGCGGTCCCGCCGGCTTCGTCGTCGTCCTCCATGCCGTCGGCGGCTGCCGCCTCCGCCGCGGCTCTGGCGGCTCCCGCGTTTTGAAACTGCCGCATCTGCTGCGCGTGCCTCTCGCGGAGCGTCCTGGCCTCAGCCTGAAGCGCCTCGGGCAGCGTCGCGAGCACGGACTCGTCCGCGGAGAGGAGCACCTCCTGTCGAAGCTCCTCGGGAAACGACGCGATGACGGACGCGTTGTCCATGCCGCCCTGCGCCGCGCCTCCGGCTTGCGCCGCCGCCTGCGCGGCGGCGGCGGCTGCTTCGGCGGCGGCTCTCTGCGCCTCCGTTCGCTCACCCTCGGGCGCGGCGGCGGCGGCGGCGGCGGCCCGCGCGGCAGCCTCCGCCGCGGCTTGGGCGGATCGCCTCGCGTCCTCCGCGGCGCGCTCGCGCATGACGCGGGCGACCTCCCGGCTCTGCTGCTGGACAACCTCAGCCTGCATATCCGGCGGGAGCGCGCTGATGAAGGACGGGTCGATGGGCTCGAGTTGACTCGAGGCGGCGGCGCTGGCGTCGGCGCTCGTGTTTCGTCGGTTGAGCCTGGCGATCTGCCGATTGGTGGCGAGGAGTTCCTCGCGGAGGTCGGGGGGAAGGGCGTTGAGGAACTCGGAGTCGATGGGCTGGTCCTCGGGCTCGGGTTCCTCTTCGTCCTCGTCGTCGTCCTCCTCCTCGGAAGGTTCCGCGGTGATGGGGTGCTCCCGGATCTCGTCGGCGGCAGTCTCCACGGGGGGCGCCTCATCCGCCACAGGAGGAGCAGGCGCCTCCGCTTCGGGCGTCGAGGAGGGCTCCGGGGCACGTTCCGGCTCGGGTTCAGTCGCCATCTCCACGTCACCCTCCGTGGTGGTCTTCTCGGGCTCCGCCGCCGGCTGGTCGGCAGCCGGCGGCGGCTGAGCGGCGGGCTCCGCTCGGAGAATACCCGCGAGGTGCGCCTCCAGGTCGCTCGCCGCGGCGTCCAGGCACGGGTTGACGTGCCGGGGCGCGACGCTGCCGCGGCTCGGATCGGCCCAGGTCGCCGCTCGCGCGTCACCGACCCGCGGCGGGTCCCAGCGCCTGCCGCCGTCGTCGCCGCCAGCTGTAGATGAGCTAGCCGCGCCGCGACCCCCGTCGGATCGCTCCACGCGAAGCAGCGATCCGAGATCCGTCACCTCGGGCAAGACGAAGAGCCTCCCATTCTGTTCGCCGGCGCCGATGACCTGGAACGCGCCGCGACCGCCCGTTTGAGGCGCGCCGGGACCGACGGCGAGTCGAGACATCTCGCCGGAAATCGACGCGAGAACCGAGTGCATCCCGGCGGCTCGCGGCGTCCGACCCCGCAAAGCCTCGGCTCCGCCGGCGCCCGATCCGCCGGCGGCGTTCGCGTTCGCGTTCGCGCTCGTGCCCCCCCGCGCGAAATCGACGGGGCGGCGGCCCAGGAGCGGATGCTCGAGCGGATCCATCCCGCCGGCGCCGCGGGTGGGATCGTAGATGAGCTCCGCGTCGGTGGCGATACCCGCGCTGGTGGAGTTTGCGCCGCCGCGCCGCGACGCCGGGCTCGTCGCGGCGCCCCTTCGAGCCTCTTCGAGCGAGTTTCGGAGGTTGAAGATGTCGGAGAGGATGCCGCCGCCGGCGAGGTTGTTGGCGCCGCGCGCGCGAGCGGCGCCCGCGCCCCCCGGCGCGCCCGCGCCGGCCACGAGCGACCCGATGTCGTCCGGCCGCAAAATCGCGCGACCGCCCCGTCGCATGACCAGCTCGCGAAGCCGGTTGTCCCTCACCCGCAACTCGACGACGGGGGCGGGCCCGCCGCCCTGGGCGCCAACCTGGTTCGCGATGTTACCGATGAGACCCTGCAGCTGCTCAGCGAGTCTGGCGCCGTCGTCGTCGTCGCCGTCGTCGTCGTCGCCCGCGTCGACGCCGTCGTCGTCGCCGTCGTCCTCACCGCCAAAGTGCATCACGTCCTCCTCTTCGCCGTGTCCCAACGCGTGCGCGTGGCCGTGGAGCGGGACGATCTCACCCGGTCCCCATCCACCCGGGGGTGGGGCCGCGTCGGTACCGTGCTCGTCGAACGGGGGAAAGAGGTCGAAGTGGTCGTCCTGGTCGTCGACGTCCCACCGGTCGTCGGCGCCAACTTCCTCGTCTCCGTCGTCGTCGACGTCCTCCTCGATGTTGATCTCGGCGCCCTCCTCCTCATCGTGATCATCGTCTTCGTCATCGTCCTCGGCGTCTTCGTCCTCGGCATCCTCGTCCGAGGCTTCCATCTCGTCGTCGTCGTCGTGGCCGTGGTGGTGCCCGTGGTCGACGGCGGCGTCCTCCTCCTCGCCGTCGCCCTCGTCGTGGACCATTTCAACCTCCTGCTCTTCGTGATCGTCCATGAGGTCGATGTCCGCCTCGCCGTCGGAGTCCTCGTCGGATTCATCGTCGTCCTCGTCCTCTTCGCCCGACTCGTCCTCCTCGCCCGACTCATCCTCGCCGGATTCGTCGTCGTCCTCGTCGTCGCGGTCCATCGACTCGAACATCTGACCGGCAACCTGCTCGAGCTGCGCCATCTGCTCCGGGTCGTGCTCCGCCGCCATCGTGGCGGTTCTCGCCAGCCCGTGGCCCCCTTCGTTGCCCTGCCCACGATTACGTCGCTCGATCGAGCCCGGCGCGTTCGCAGCATCGGCGGCGGTCTCGGCGGCGGCGGTCTCCCCCGCGCCCTGCGAGAGCCGCGGGTGCGACGCAGGCGACTTGGGCGGGGGCGCCGGCCGCGTCATCACCTCCAGCGGCCGCAAGATCGCGTTGACGAGCACCGGCGCGGCGGCGTCGTTGAGGTCCACCCCGTCCAGCGCCGCGCACATGGCCGGGAGGAGGTTCGCGTCCTTCATGCACCGCTGCAAGTCACCGGCGTACCGCCTTTGGAGGTCCTTGCCCTCGCCGTTGTTCTGGGCACCCGGCGCGGACCCCGCGGGTTTACCCCCCGCGTACGCCAGGAGAGCGTTGACCAGATCCACAAACGCTCGAGCGGGTCCCGGGCCTTCGCGAGCGTTCTTCACGAGCGCATCCGCCGATTTCAACGCGACGCTCACCTCGTGAAGCACCCTGCGTCTCGCCTCCGACGATCGGACGCAGAGCGCGAGGAGAAGGTACGCGGCTCGTTCGCCGCCGTCCCATCCGCCCGCCGCGGGCCTGCCGTCCTTGTCGGCTTCGCCGAGCTTTGCCTTGGCCTCGGGGAGCTGGACGTAGAGGACGTGCTTGAGCAGGCCGCTCTTGGCTCCCTCGGTCGGCGCGTCCATGCGAAGGATCTGCCCGGCGGCGGCGCCGTACACGAGGGTGAAATCGGTGAGCAGGCGAAGCGCGAGGGAGGCGCGAACAGCCGCAAGCGACGGCGCATTCACCTTCGAGTCAACCTCCTTCGAGTCAACCTCCTTCGAGTCAACCTCCTTCGAGTCAACCTCCTTCGAGTCAACCTCCGCGGATGTTTCCATGGCGTCCACGGCTGCGGTGCCGCCCCCCTCGCCCCACTCGGCGGCTCGCTCCGCGTCCGTCGGATACGCCATCACCGCGTCGACGAGCGCCTGGATCACTGTCGCGAACGACGGATGCGCCTTTTTCTTCCCGTGGCCCTTGCCCTGGCTCTTGGCCGCGGTGTCACCAGCCGGAGACTTGAGCGCCCTGGACGAAGGGGACGCGAGGTAGGCCTCCCTGTCCTTGGGTGAGACGTCGGTTCTGGGGTCCAAATTGCGACCTTGCGAAGATGCGACCTTGCGATTCTCGTCGTCGATGTACCTCTTGCGAAGATGCACAAAGAAACCAACCTGCCGCGGGTCTCCTCTGGCGCCCTGCGTGATGACGCAGCACTTCTCCATGGCTGCGACGAAAGCCGCGGGGTCCCTCGAGATGACCGGCATAGCCTGCGGCATGAACCGTCGCGAGTTGATCTTGGATTGATCGCCCAGGATCGTGTGAATCTCCGTGGCCATCGCAGCCTGCAGAACCTCGGGGTCCTCGACCACGTGTCGCAGGATCGAAGACGCCAGCGCATCGTACGCGGCAAACGCGAATTTCCTCGGGACGTTCAGTAACGTGTTTATGCAGTTTTTGGGCTTGAGGAGCATGCACGCGCGGCGGTGGTCCTTGGTCAGGTGCGACAGCAGCTGGAGCGCGGCTTGCACGCCACCCACGTCCTCATCCGACGTGAGCGCACCCACGATGGTCTCGGACGGGTCCACCTCCTCGCCCTGGGTTTCAGTAAGAAGCAGTATGTCGATGCACAGTTTCGTCGCGCGATCGCACATGTCGTCGTCGAGGTAGCCCATGGGTGAGCCGATGACGGACTTCAGCGCATCCGCCGGGTTCGTCTTGTGCTTCACGTACGCGGCGTCCAGCTTATCCTCGTCGGTTCTCTCCTGCTCCAGGCGCTGACGCATGTTCGGGCGCTTGGTCTCCCATTCGTTGGAGGTTCTGTCAAACTCCATCGGCTTCACGCCTCGCCACTGCGCGATTGCGTGGATCACCAGCACGAGCGTCGCGAACCACTTGGGCATCACCGCCGAGCCCGACTCCTTGTGCTCTGAGAGGAATCGCTCCAGCGCGCACACGGCCCTGTCCGTAAAGTCCACGAGCATGTTATCGACGCGACTGGCGCGTTCAGCCTGCACGTCCCCGGGCTCGGACGAAACGGTCATCAAACAGTCGACGTCCGCGGCGATTTCTCGCAAACCGTTTCTGTCCGAGAGCAAGAGCGCGAGGAAGCGGCTGTTGGTGTACAGGTCCGGCTCGGAGAATGTCTCGGGATCGAAAGCGTTGACGACCATCGTCAAGATCCGGGTCATCGCGCTCTTCTGCTCGGCTTCCTTTGCGGGACCGACTGCGGCTTTGAAGAGGCCGACGCAAGGGAACACCATGTCCTCGTTCGCCTGGCAAATGTCCATCATTGGCTCGATCAGGTCTGCCGCCGCGGGCATTTTGCATTCGCGGTCCAGGAGCGTGCGCAGGCAGGTACTCGCCGGGAGTCCGTCGGCCATGAGTTTCTCCTGTGATATGAGCTCAATCTTGGGCTCCGCGGCGGGCGGAGCGGCGTCAGCAGCCTCGGCTTCGTCCATGGACATGGCCATGGCCCTGGCCAGCTCATCCTGCGACGGCGTGATTTCCTCCTCCTTCTCCTCCTTCTCCTCCTTCTTCTCTTCGGGGGCGGGTGTGGTGGTGGCAGCCGCCGCAGCAGCAGCCTCGTCCGCCGCCGCCGCTTCCTCCGGGTGCGTGAAGAGCCACTCCATGGCGATCTCGATGGACTGCCCGCGCACCGCCACCAGCGCCGCCCTCGCCTGCGGCTCTGAAAAACCCATCTCCTGGATAGACGCCATCATGGAAGGCGACGGAACAAACGGCGGGGGAGGAGGCGGCGGGGCTGGCGCGAGCCCGCCAAGCAGACGCGCCGCGCCGCCCGATCCGGTCCGCCCCCGCCTCGGCGGCCCTTCGTGCGCGTCAACCTTCCCGGTGCCGTCGCGGAGGTGCCGCATCGCCGCCATTAGCACCACCAGCACTTGCGTGGGGCAGGACTTGAGGGAGTCCGAGTTCCAAATCTTCATCAACGCGGGGAGCATCGCGGCGTGCAGTACATCCGCAAACTGCTTCACGGTCGGCGACGAGTCCTCCTTCATACTCTGCTCAAACACCGCCGCGTCGTTCCTGGCGATGATCTCATCCAGCGCCAACACGCCGCTGACGTAAGTCTCAGCTTTCTTCGCGAGCTTGTTCGGCGCGCGAAACTTGGGAAGGCTCGCGGTGAGGAGCGTGGCGGACACGGATGAGCCCATCAGCACGGCGATGTTAACGAGCTGCTGAATCAGCCCGATGCCCGTCTTGAGCGCATGCTCCATGATCTCGGCGCGGTTTTGCCACTTCTCATGCTCTGTCTGGATTTCGGTCTTTTCCGCCCCTTCTTCAAGAGGCTTCAAGGCGCTTTTCTTCCCAACGCATCTGACATATTGCTGCCACACCACCGCGAAGGCCTCGGCGATTAGGTCGAGGCCGGTGCCGTCGGTGGCGGTGGAGTCAGCCACCCTCTTGTAGTTCTGGCGCATGTAATTAAGCACCAATCCCTGGCTGCATCGGCGTCTGGTGTCGATGAGAATCGCGTACACGTCGTCAAACGCCCGCTGCGCCCGCCTGAAGTCCCGGTGGTCATCGGTTTCCTTGTAGTCAAATTCGGCGATTTCCTGCAGGGTTCTGCACACCTGCACAGCGAGCTCGCACGCGGCGCCGCGCGACTGCACAGAGTTCTCGTCGCGGTGCCTATGTCTGATCCCGCTCGCGGCCTTCGCGAGAGACGAGCAAAAGTAGTTGTGCGAGGTGACAAAGTGGTTGGACAGCGACTGCAGCGATTGCATCAGCTGCAACACCTCCACAGACTGCTTCGCCAGGCGGATTTTGCCCGATAATGCCGCATCCACATTTGGGTCGTTCTCATCGAAATCCTTCTCTTGACCTCCCGTCTGCTTGCACCACTCCGCGATGTGCTCCTTGACTTTCTTCTGATTTTCCTCCATATCACATTTTCTCAATCCGTACTCATCTTGGAGCACTGCTGCGGTGGCCTGCACCTGTCGCTGGAGGTGTGAAATCCTCGTGATCAGTCCCGGAACCCAACCATTGGCGTCGTGAGACCTATGGGAAGTCCAGCTGTCGTCGCCGCTGCACAGCGTTGGTAGCATGCCGGGAGACGATCTGATCAGCGTGGTAGTGAGGTTGAGTAGCGCCTCCGCGTCTGCGAGCGCTGCGCGAATCTTCTTTGCCTTCGCTGCGATAGAATCAACAGGCAAGGGATTGGGTGCCCCGTGGCCGATGGTTTCCATTTTCTCTTCATTGATGCAGCGCCACTGGAAATCCCTCATCGGAGCGAAAGGCGGATACAAGTCGTTCTCATGACCGTGACTCATCGCGAGGATTGCCTTCTCGACAGCCGTGCCCAGCGCAACCTGCACCTTTTTGGCGAGCTCCTTCGAGTGTTGCCCAGCGAGTGCGCGGAGCGTGACGGAGAGCGCGTGGCACTGCGACGAGGAAGAAAAATTTGGTCCGTGCAGTGGCAGGGTGTGCAGCTGAATCAGGAGCTGCATTCCGCCCTGCTCAACAAACTTCTGGCCGCACTCGTCCGTGGGGAGCATGCTGTCGATCAGGTGCGCCGCGTTGGCCACCGCCTCCATGAGGAACGAGGGCGAAAGCTGCTTCTCATCCGGCTCTTCCTTCTCGGCAGAGTCCGTGTCCATTCCTCTGGGAGAATCGCTGGCGCCACCCGGGCTAGAGTCGCCGTCCATCCTCGCCTTCTTCACCGGGTCCTTATCAACCTTGGAATCCTGCGCATGCTCCACGGTGCCGCCGCCCAGTTCCACCAGCCGACGGAGCACGTCCACCGCGAGTCTCACGCCCATATCCTGGAGGCTGGGGACGTGCCTGAGCAGCTCGTCCAGGTTGCCGCCGATGGTGCTCGCAGTCTCGCCCTGCAAGAGCTTGGCGTAGGTGCGGGTGGTAAAAGCATCGGCGAGCGCATCCAGGGCCCTGGACTTCTTCACCCTCTCGAGGCCCTCCGCGGAGAGCGACAGCGCGCCCAGAGTGACGGGCAGACACGCCAGCGCGTCCGCGGATGGCAACGGCGCGTGCTCCTTGGGCTTTTCCCAAGCCGCGATGAACGCCTCGGGGGTGCCGTGCTTCTCGAGCTTCCAGTAGCTCGTCGGCTCGTGGTTCATCACGTCGCACAGGAGGTTCGCCGCGAGCGAGAACACCCCGCTGCCGAACAATCTGGCGCTGCCGAAGATGTCGTTCAGCGCCAGGCACAACTTACCGTCGTCGAGACCCGCGGCGGGGACGTTGCCCATCCCCGGGGAGAAATTCGTGAGCGCCATCGCGCGCATCAGAGCCTTAATCAGCACCCTGCGCTGCGACGACACCAAGTGCACGCTCCCCTTCTCGTTGTCCCCGTCATCCCTGTCCTTATGCGTCGCCTCGAACTCGTCGAGCGCGTCCCGTGTCTCCTGCCGCAGCCTGTCCACCACGAGGTCCAACCCGCCGAGCTCGCGGAAAGCCGCCGCCGCGGCGCTGGCGTAATCCATGAAAATCTCGAGCACGTGCACCGCGTGGGACACGATGTGCAGGTGCCTCGGGTTCCTGTTCCTCAACAGCGGCAGCAACACGGGGAGCAGGCTCACGTCCCGTAAGGTCTGGCACCCGCCGTGGGATATGACCAGGGTGCCGAGCAGCGCGACGAGAGCCTCCGCGAGGGGCACCGGCGCGTCAGCCTCCGCGTTGATGGACTCAACCTCCAGCGTTGGCAGCGAGCTCTCGCCCACCTGCTTACCGATGGGCGGCGACGGCGCCGCGGTCAGCCGCTGCACCGCGCTGTTCACCAGCGCGGCGAACACCTGCGGCTGGCCACCCGCGCGCATCGCGGTGATGACCCCGCCCTGGTGCGCCCGGTCACCCGCCAACGCGGCCAGCACCCTGAGTGCGAGTTCCACCACCGCGGGGGGGCACCCGCCGTCTCCCTCGAGCCTCAGTATCCTCAGCAGCTCCGCGACGAACTCCGGCGAGGGCTCCCTGATGAACTGCAGCCCCTGATCGTCCCCGCCCGCCGCGGTGAGCTCGCTCTGCAGCAGCACGCAAAACGCGCACAGCCGAATCTGCGTCGCAATCGCCGCGCCCCGCATCGTCGCCGCGAGCTTCGCCAGCCGAACCCTCGCGTACAGCGTGAACTTGAGTTCGTCGGGTACGCCATGCTTGCTCACCAGCTCCGACGCCGTCGCCATCGGTGACCCGGCGCGAACATCCTCGGCGATGAGCCTGGTCGCGCCGTCGCCTTCGCTATAAAATTCAAAGTGAACGTCGCAGCTGTTTCCGCTCTCCAGGTCGTTCGCGCCAATCTTTTGGCCAAACACCGTCGCGGAGGACGCGACGGACCGATTGTTCGCGCCGCGCTCGGCCGCCTTGTGCTCGTCACCGCCCTTGGACGCGCCGTCGTGCAGTCCGGCGCAAAGAGCGGCGAGCCGGCCCGCCATCCTCGCATCCGCCCTGAACCTGTTGCTGGAGCGCGTACCCGGGGGCCTGCGCGTGGCCGAGGCGAGAACTCCGAGCGCACCGAGCGCCACGTCATCGTCTTCGTGCGCTAGGAGCGACGCGAGGTGCTCAGACGACGCGTACATGTGCCTGTTGGCGCAGTTGTCCAGGATGACGTTGGACGTCCTGAGAATCCACAGGCACGGCGCCAGGGGGAACGGCTCCGCGACTGAACGCGTCAGATCCCTGAGCTCCAGGTCCGCCCTCGGCTTGACGTGCTGTTCGAAGAACTCATCGAAGTGGTTGAGCACCGCGATCCAGTGTTGAAAGTCACCCTGCGTTTGTTGGCGAGGACGGGGGCTGGGTCAGTCAGGGAAAAGTGCTGTTCGGGAGTTCGTTCGGCGGCGGCGGTTGGGCGGGGTGCGACGGGATTGGCGGGTCGCGGCGGGGAATCGGGTTCAGCGACTCACCCTCCCAAACGTCCATGCAAAAGGACCGAACACATCGGCCAGCTGCAGGCACGGCGTGGCCACGATCTTGTCCACCAGGGCCTTCACGGCCGAAGGCTGTCGAGGAAGCGCGAGAGGGAGATGAAGTCAGTCGAAGGGATCTGAGAGTCGGCAAACCTAACGGAGGGTACGCGCGACGATGGGGCGTGGAAGGCCGCATGCGAGCGATTTGACCCCGGGAAATCCGACCCTGATGGGTAGGGATTGCGATTCTCGGACGGGACACGCACCGTCTCCACCTTCCTCTTGGCTGGCGTTACCTTCCCCATGGAACCCTCCTAACCGGATGGCGCGCCCGATGCCTCTGGAAGGTCCAACCAGATCGACAGCTGGGCACCCCCAGTATCCGATCGCCGGGATCGACCAACCGGGCTCTCTCCCAGCCTGATCAACGCCCAATCGCGTTTGGTAGCCGAGTAGCGCGCCTAAGTGCGCACAACCTCGCTAATGACGCGCCGGGCAGGTGCGGGAAGCAGGCCCTCCTCCCGGCGGTGCCCAAGTTTTCGAAGTGACTGGCCGGCGAAATGACGCTAATGGCAAATGTACCGAAATGTGAACAACTAAATAGTTACACTAAAATGAAAACCATAATTCAGCAACACTCGGCATAGCGTTTTTAGTTTGTCGCCGGAAAGAAATTATTTTCCTAACCGTTTCAAATGCCCGCCCCACTTTCTCGAGGACCAGAAGAGCTTGGCTGAGCGCCCCCTCGCTCGAACAACCGGATCGCACGGGGTGACGTCCGAGGGATCATCGTAGGGATAAGGACACGGCCACCATGGCGGGGGCGACCAGAGGTGCGCTCCGAACCCGCTCACTCCACGCCCGAAACAGCGATTTCCACAACGGTTGTTCGGCACCTCTCCCACAGCCTTCGTCTCCTTCGGCTGACCTCTCCTCCCTTCCCACGTGGACAGACAACACGCGCGTGAGCCCGTCGTTTAAGATGAACGCGCTGCTGGTGTACTGCGCCCTGGTCGTCGACGTCTTCGTCGCCGCGTACGCGGACATCACGTACGGCTCTACGTCCCAGGTGGACGTCATGGCCACCATCTTTCAGATTTGCTCCTTCTTCCTCACCGTGATGTGCCTGTACAACATGATGTCGGAGACGCAGCTGGTCAAGAGGGCGATGTTCTTCAAGCTCGCGGACGAGTTTGCGCCCGCGGTGTTCCTCACATTCCTGTACTTCGTCTTCATCCTCGCCACGCGCTTCTACAGGCTCGGGCTCGTGTACCAGAACTACCCACACCTGCAAATCTGGAACGAGAGCGCTTTCACCGGACTGTACATCTTCACCAAAATCGTCCAGGTGATGTACTACTCCACGGTGGTGTGGTCGATGCAGAAGCTGTTGGCGTCGCCCGAGCTGTTCAGGAGTTCGCAGAGTAGCTTTCACTCCGTGTACCCAGCCAACAACTGAACACAGTCTACCATCGGGGACACGGGAGAGAATAAAACTATAGTAGTCTTAGCAGTTGACATAGAGAGGCCATCTAATAACGCTCGTCTTTTAAGCCTTCCTGCGCGCAACGATCTCCGCCTCCCACGCCTGTCCCACCGGCGTCGTGAACTTCCCGGCGGTGGACTCGAAAAACTGCGAGAGATCCTTCCCCTGCGCCCTCTCGTACTCCCCCGCCTGCATGATCATCTCGAGCTTGTCGAGGTCCTTCAGCAGCTTGGCCTCGTCCGTGACTTGGTCCTCGTACTCGTGCCACAGCGCCTCCACCTCCTCACCGCCCAACGAATCACCGAGCATATCGCGTATCTTGGCCATCGCGTCAGCCTCCATCTTTGCCTTTTCCTCCTTGCTGACCGGGTCGTGCGGCGTGATGTCGCCGACGATGGCTTCGGCGAGGTCGTGAATAAGCGCGAGCTTCACGCACCGATTCTGGTCTAAACCCGGCATCTCCTTCGCCGCAACCATCGCCATGAGCGACATTCTGTACATGTGATCGGCGATGGACTCCGGCTTGTCCACGCCGTGGTTCACCCAGCCCGTACGTGGCGTGAGCTTGAGCTGCTGCGTCAGGTGGAGGAAGCTGATCGCGCGTGAGGCCGATGAAGCCTCCTCGGCCATGTCGTCTCCAGCGGATGCTCGGACCGGGTAGGCGAAACGAGCGCGACACAGTTGGGCGCGCGTGCGAGCGAGGACGTGACTTGCGACGGGGCAAAATCCACAAGCGACGTGCATGTAAGCGCGGCGCAGCTCGCTGTGGCTGAGAGTTCGCGAAAACCTATTGCGACAGGAAGAGGAAAAGAATCGTCTCGCGCTCACATCGTGATGCTAAACTCACTCGCTCCCGGGCTTGGCGTAGGTCATGTATGGATCCCTCGCCGCGGTGGGCACGTCCGGCCTGTCCTCCTTCCTGTACGCCAGACATCTCTTTATGAATTCCTTGCACTCCGCGCTCACCTTTGGCGTCTGCGGGAACTCCACCTCCTTGGCGTGGCGAATAGTCCCGGCGTGTAAAATCTGCTCCTGGCTCTGGTCGTGCCCAAACGGCCTGCGGTTGAACAGCATCTGGTACAGTATCACGCCGCACGACCACGTGTCCACCTTGGAAGAGATCTTGGGCGGCGTCGGGCCGGTCTCAAAGCACTCGGGCGGGAGGTACCAGTACGTGCCCGCGCCCTGAGACGTGAGCTCCATGCCGGTATCCGCGGACAAAGTCTGCACCCCGTTCATGTCGCGTTTCTTCGAGAGGCCAAAGTCGGTGATCTTGACCCGTCCCGCCGCGTCGAACAGTATGTTCCCGGGCTTCAGATCGTAGTGAATCACGGTGGTGCTGCCGCTGTTCATGTACGCCAGTCCCGCGAAGACCTGCGCCAGGATGGCGCGCGCCTCGCGCTCGGACACCGCGCCCTGCGCTTTCAGCCGAGCGTCGAGGTCGTCCCCGGTGCACAGCTCGAGCACGGTGCAGAAGCAGTTCTGGTCCACCTCGAACACGTCGATGAGCTGCACCACGGACGGGTGTCGCAGCTGCTTGTGGATCTCGCACTCTCTCGCCGCGTGCTTGACGTACGTCACCTTCCTCTGCTCGCTCCACTGCGGGTTGAGCTGGTGAAGCTTGCACGCCACCTCCCGCATCTCGAGCACGTCGTACGCCTTGTACACCTCGGAGAAGCCGCCTCTTCCGAGCATGTTCATCAGGACGTACCGGTCACCGAGCAGGGGATGCTGGTTGAACCGAGAGCTATCCTCGTCCCTCGCGCGCTTCAGCTCGCGAATGTGCGCGCTCTTCTCGCGCTCGAGCGCCTCGCGCTCGCGACCGATGAGATCCTCCTCGCGCTTCAGCGCGGCGACGCGAACCTTGTGCGCCTCCTCGGAGAGGACAAACTCCGCTCTCAGAGCCCTCTCCTCTGACTCGTCGATCGCGGCGCCCGGCAGCGGGAGCCGCCCCTTCACCCTCTTACGCTCGTCGTCCGCGGCGTCCTTGGCGGTCTGAACCGCGGCGGCGCGGGAGTTGAGATCGCGAAAGGCGCCGCCGTCCTCCCAAACCTCCTGCAGCACGGTGCCCGACCTCTGCACCGACACGGTGCCGAGCCTGAGGCCGTCCTCGGCCAGCTTGCGCCGCGACCGGGTTCGCTCGAATCGCGCAACCTTGACCGCGAGGGCGATGACTCCGGCGGTCTTGTTCTGATCGCGCTGGTGACGAGCAGCCTCCGCCGAGGCTTCTCGCTCGCGCGAAGCCTCCAGCTCCGCCGCGAGCTCCTCGCACCTCGCCGCAGCCGCGGCGAGGTCCGTCTCGAGCCTCGACGCGCGCTTCCTCGCCTCGTCGGCCTCGCGCTTGGCGCCGGCTTTGGCCTGCTCGAGCGCGGCGGCCCACTCGTGCTCCGCGCGGGTGTTGTCGTGGTGACTGGCGGTCCTCGCGTGCCGCGCTTCGGGGGGCACCGATCCCGGGGGGTAGTTCTCCTTCCTTCCGCCCGAGCCCGACGCGGGGGTTGGGATGCCGCCCACGCCGTGCGTCGGGGAGGTTCCGAAAGCGGGCGCCGGGGGTACTCCGTCGACCCGCTTGTAGTAGGTGTCGATGGAACCTCGACCGCCCGCGGACCCGGGCGTCGCCCTCTCCTTGTCCCCGAGCGGCGACGTCGCGACGCCCCGAGCCCCGTTGTTGGCGTGCCCAGATCCCCCGGGGCCCCGCCTGGCGCGCTTGGGCTCGACCCTGAACGCGTTCTGCTCGTCGTCGTCCGAGTCCGGCTGATCGTTCGCGCCCACGTTGGACGCGTTCAGCGCGTCGCCCGCGGTGATCCCTGTCGATGGGGTCGGCCTGGTCATGCGCTCCTCCAGCATACGCCGCTTGCTGTCGTTGCTGTTCGCCGTCTGGAAGAACCGCTCCTCGTATGCGGCGATTGCGCGATCGGACGGGCTGGTGCCCTGCCCGCCGCCGCCGTTGCCGAAGCTTTCGCGGGACGCCATGTCGGCGCCGATCCCGCGTGAAGTTGGATCTAGGGCGAGGGCTAACCCTTGACCCTCAGGCACTCGAAGGTGCCCTAGACTATGCCCGGCCGTCACCTCCGCCGACGCGACATCACAACGAAGATTTTTGAAAAAAATTGCGCGCGGGAAGAAGAAAGGCACAGGTGGAATGTCCCCCGAACACAACAGGTGGGCACCCACATTTTCGGCAGGTTTTCCTCCTTCCACAAGCAAACAGTGACAAGAAAAGCGAAATAGACCATATTCCCTATATCGTTGACTCGTTGATTTCGTTGACACGCAGTTTGAGCTCGGGAAATCTCAGAGGCTCAGGTACGAGGCTTCGGGAAGGTTCGCGTTTTTGCTGTGGAAGAGCGTTTACGTGACCAAGCAGGTGTCGTTTAGAAACCGCGTGCTCATCCTGTTCGACTGGATGAAGACCAGGGTGTTCGGTCGCGACACCTCCATCTTTTAGTCTCTCAATCATCACACATACACTATCGTCGTACTCGCAGTCGTGGTGTCGTTCATCGGTGGCGTCGTGCGAAGCCCGCGTCGGTGTCACTCGTAATACGCCACGACTCCCTGCTTATCGCAGGGCGCGGGTCTGACCTTGAGATCCACGACTCCCCTGTGCCTGATGGCGATCTGATCGAACGCGGCGTAGGAGAGATCGAGGTGCGTGCGGTCTCCGCAGCACCACCGCTTGTTGCCGGAGTTTGGGTGGTGGCACGGGCAAGAGTCGGAGATCATCACGACGACTGTTTTCTTGCCGGGCTCGGCGCATCCGCCCCAGGGGCCGAGGTCGCTCCAGTCCTTGCCGCGGGTCGCGCCGTCGACGCACATGACCTCGTAGCACTGACCGCACTTGTCGGTCAGACCCCAGTCGTAGCCGCCGTCGGTGTGCCATGCGGATATGTAGTGGTTGTTCTGCGAGGAGTGGGTCGGGTGGAAGGTCAGCGAACGGGGTCTGGCGTAGCCTCTCCTTTCAGAAAAATAGGGTTGGGTTCGCACGCACCAAGCTGGTGCCGTAGCCGCAGCTGCCGGTGTAGATGGACATGCCGTCGGGCCCTGGGCCATCTGGACCTCCGTACCAAGTCGCTCGTGCGTCGATCCAACCCTCCATCTTCTCGGAGAGCTCGCGCCTGTTGCGGCGCTCGTGCGCGACGGGAGCGCTCACGTCGTCGAGGGCGGTCCTGAGCGCGAGGACTTCGTCCTCCGCGCGGCGAGCGCGCTGGTCGCCGCGGACCGCGCGCGCGGTGGTGATGCCCACGACGACCGCGCCGAGCGAGATGAGCACCACACCCGCGACGAGGATCTGCTTCGAGTGAGGGAGCATGATGAGGTCTTTGCGCGAGGACTGCTCGGTGCGGTTCGAGTGACTCGGTCGCGCGCTTTTGTGAGGCGCAGCCGCCAACTCGTCAAACGGATAACGGATGCGGAGACGCGAGGGGCTCAAGTTTTCTCGGTGGGAGTGATGAAACCGGTCCACCATTTGTTATTACAGGGCGACGCAGGCTACTTTCTGGCTGACCTTCGCCTGGCGGTGGTGGTCTCCTTAGCCTTGGACTTGGTCTCCTTGGCCTTCGCCGGAGCAGCCTTCTTCGGCTTCTTCGCGGGGGTGGCCTTCTTGGGCGTCGCCGCCTTCTTGCTCACCTTCCTCTCCGCCTCCGCGCCAGCCCGCTTGAGGGACTCGGTCCACGCCAGGAACTCGTCCTCGGTGGGCTCCGAGCCGTGCTCCTCCACGTAGAGGTCCACCAACTCCTCCAAAATCTCCTCAGCCTCGCCGATGACCGAGTCCATCTCGTCCGCCACGTCCGGGTCGATCAGATCGTCGAGCTCCTCCTCGAAGCTCTTCGCGTTGCCGTAGTACGCGGAGCCGGCGATGACCAGCGCGGCGCTCGCGATGCCGTACCCGTCGAGGCACTGTCGCTCGTCAACGCCGCAAAATGCGACCGAGGATAAGAGGATGATGATCGACGCCCTCGTGACTTGCGCCAAGCTCAGCACAGTGGCGCCCCCGAGGCTAACGATTTGGGTGATGGTCCCGCTGGCGATGCCGCGCGAGAGCGCGTGGGAGGCGTAAAGCGAGAAAGAGGCGATGACGCCCACGCGGGTAGACGCGGCGGAGAAGGGTTCGATCACCTTGGCGCCAAAGTCGCGGGCGGTGAAGGCCAGGGTGTACGCGCCCCACGCCGCCACGCCGGTGACGCCCATCCGCATCGTCATCGTCCGCCCGTCGACGCCGTTGTCGCTGAGGTACTCCATCGCGATGCCGCGGAGGGCGTATCCGACGCAGGAGACGAGGACGTGCGCGACGGCGACGGCTGGGAACCCCGCGGCGTCGTCGTCGTCGTTCGAGTCCAACAGCGCCTTGGCCTTGACCGCGAGGCCGAGGATGACGATCGAGATGCCCGTGAGCTGCCCGGTGGAGAAAACCTTGCCGGTGATGAGGACGTTGAGGAGGCACGATATGGGTATGGACGCGCCGCCCACGGTTTGGTGGAAGCCGCTGCCCGCGAGGCGGATGGCCTCGAAAGCGCACACCAGCCCGACGAGGTCGGTGAGCGGGAGGAGGTTGAGGACCAGGCCGGGAGTCCCCGTCGGTGCCTTCTTAGATGCCGTCTTCTTGCGCTTGGACTTGGACAGCCGGGAGGCGACGAGGTTGAAGCCGACGTCGCTGATGTACATGAGGCCGACCATCTGGCGCACGGACGCGTCCACGAAGTCTTCGTTGATGATGCGCTGGGCGCTCAGGAAGTAGTACGCACCGGCGATGATGAATATCGCCAGGGGTGCGAGCAGACCATTGTCCACGGCCATCGTTCGAGTTTGATATCGATGCGCTCGCGATAGTGGCGGCCGACGAGCGCGACTCGCGCAAATTAGGTCAGGCGTTTTCTCGCCGCCGCCGACTCGCTCATGTGCAGCACGGGAAAAACTGGCGGCGGGGCGCTCCATCGGCCAGAGACGAGCGCGCCGAGGCGCAGGGGACGTATCGGCGAAACGATGGAGGACGACAACGATGGCTTCAAATTTTCCGAGGGCTTCGTCTTCGAGGACAGCGACGACGAGAAGCAGGCGCCTGCGCAGCCCGCGTGGGCGTTCCCCGACTCCAAGCGCGAGATGGAGCGGGAGCTCAAGGCTGCCGGCGTGACCTCGGTGGACGCTAAGATCCAGAAGGCTCGAGCGAACGCCAAGGGGGGCGGAAAGAAGGGCAAGGGCAAGAAAGACGACTCCGACATCAGCGACGACGACGACAGCGACGACGACAGCGATGATGCGCTCCTGCCCGGCGAGGAGGAGGAGGACACCGACAGCGAGGCCGAGGAGATCGAAGACGACAGCGAGGACGAGGACGACTCCGAGGATGATGATGATGAATCCGAGGGGGATGAGGATGATGACTCCGAGGAGGAGGAAGAAGACGAGGATGATGATGAGGAGGAGGAAGAAGAAGAAGAAGAGGACGAAGAGGAGGAGAAGGAGGACATCGCCCCCGACACAGGCGCGTTCACCGAGCGCGCGGTGGTCAAGGGCAAGAATGGCGAAAAGGACACCACGTTCAGCGCCGCCAACTTCACCGAGCTCAACCTCTCCCGCCCGCTGGTCAAGGCGTGCGGCGCCCTCGGCTACGCCTCGCCCACGCCCATCCAGGCGGCGGTCGTCCCGCTCGCGCTCACCGGGAGGGATATCTGCGGCCGGGCGGTGACCGGATCGGGTAAAACCGCGGCGTTTATGTTACCGTGCCTGGAACGCATGCTCCACCGCGGCCCCAAGCCCGTCGCCGCTACGCACGTGCTGGTCCTCGTGCCCACTCGAGAACTCGCCGTGCAGGTGCACCAAATGACCGAGCGACTGGCGCAGTTCACCTCCGTCCGCGCCGCGTTGGTCGTCGGAGGTTTGAGCGCCAACGTGCAGGCGACGAGCCTTCGCTCCCGGCCGGAGGTGGTTGTCGCGACGCCGGGGCGCCTCATCGATCACGTGCGCAACACGCACAGCGTTGGCCTCGAGGACCTCGCCACGCTGGTGCTGGACGAGGCCGATAGGCTGCTGGAGATGGGTTTCCTGGAGGAGATTCGCGAGATTGTCCGACACTGCCCTAAGCGAAGGCAGACCATGCTGTTCTCCGCCACGCTCACCTCGGGCGTCGAGGAGCTCGCCGAGTTTTCGATGAAAAATCCCGCGCGTCTCAGCGCAGATCAGATCGGAACCACCCCCGGCACCCTCACCGAGGAGGTGCTCCGGCTAAGGCCGGGCGCGGCGGCGATGAAGGAGGCTCACCTCCTGGCCATCGTCGCGAGGACGTTTACAAAGCGGTGCATAATCTTCTCCAGGACCAAACAACAGGCGCACAGGCTCAAGATCATCATGGGCATTCACGGCCTGAAAGCTTGCGAGCTTCACGGTGATTTGACGCAGACGCAGAGGCTCGCGGCGCTCGAGGAGTTCAGGACCGGCGAGGCGACGCACATGGTTGCCACCGACGTAGCCGCCCGAGGTTTGGACATCGCCGGCGTCGACGCCGTCGTCTCTTACGACGCGCCCAGGACGCTCGCTTCGTACCTGCACCGCGTGGGACGCACGGCACGCGCGGGTCGTAAGGGAACCGCCCTCACGTTCATGGAGGAGAGCGATCGTAAGCTGATCAAGGCTGTATCCAAGCGCGGGAGCAAGCTGGTGGCGAGATCGCTGCCCACTCACGTCGTCGAGGACTTTCACGCCAAGATCGAGGGCATGGGCGAGGCTATCAAGGAAGTCGAGATGGAGGAACGCGCGGAGAAGCACCTGGCACGCGCCGAGATGGAGGCGATCAAGGCTGAGAACCTGATGGAGCACCAGAAGGAGATTCACTCGCGGCCGCAGAAAACGTGGTTCCAGTCAGAGCGGGAGAAGAAACTGGGGCAGAAGGCGAGCCTAAAGGCGGCGGAGCGCGAGGACGTGGACGAGCTCGAGGACATCGAGAAGATCCCGGGCCGCGGCGCTAAAAAGACTAAAGGGCAGAAGCGCAAGGAAAAAGAGATCGTCGCGAAGATTAAGCTCCCGGAGAGCAAGAGAGCGAGGCGCGCACTCGCGGAGAAGGCTATTCGCGAGAAGGAAAAGAAGCTGTGGGGCGGCGACGACGAGCTCGACGAGCAGATGATGGCCAAGCGCGCGGGCAAGACGATGGGCGGCGTCAAATCCATCAAGAAACTGGAGCGAGACGCGCGTATGACTGGCGGCATCGCGACCAAGATCCTCAAGACGTTCAAGAAGGAGGCCACCAAGGGCGTGAAGAAGGCGAAGCGGCCAAAGCAAGACGACGATTCCGACGACGACGGCGCGATGATGCAACGGCACGGGCGCGGTGCCGACTACAAGGGCAGGCAGCGCGGAAACTTCGCCAACGGGAGGGATCTCAGCGAACTCGTCAAGAAGGGGGGCAAGGGACACGGGTTTAAGTCGAAGGCGAAGTACAAGCGGAAGCGTTAGCCGTTATTCTCGATAACAATCTGTGAGGCTCCAATCAGTCCTCGAGACACATGGGCGCCTCCTCGAGCAGCGCCTTGGTGGCGTTCAGCTGCGCGGTGAGCTGCGCGATCGTCTCATCCTTCTTTCCGATCGCCATGCGCACCCTCGCCTCCAGAGCGGCGGCCTCATCCTCCTTCATGAGCCTCGCCTTGGCCAGCTCAGCCTCGCACTCCGCCGCCCTCTTCTCCGCGGCGGCGGCGGCGGCGGCGAGAGCCTTGATCCTATCCTCGAAAGCGCCGCCCACGACCCCTTCCTTGATCGCCGTCTCGCGCACGGCCCGTAGCTCCCTCTCCAGCGCGCACGCCTTCTCCTTGGCCGCCGCGGACTCCCTCTCGGCGGCGCTCGCCGCACGCTCGGCTCTATCCGCCCGTTCGCGCGTCGCGCGAAGCTCTTCGGCTCGAGAATCTCCGACGACGTTCACCGCCTCTTCCCTCAGCCTCGCGGCGATCGCCTCGATCTCCCGATCTCGCTCGGCGATCGCGCGAGCCTTGATCTCCTTTTCGCGCTCGCGCAGCGCCTCCTGAGCCTTGGCGGTGACCTTTGCGCGCCACGCCGCGGACTCTTGATCGAGCCTAGTTTGCAGCGCCGCGAGGTCCGCGTCGTGCCGCCGGCGCACCGCGTCGGCGGATGCGGCAGCCTGGTCAGCCATGCGCTCCTCTCGCCGGGTGTGCTCCTCGTTGAGACGCTGAACAACCTGCTCGTACTTTTCGCGCTCTTCCCGCCGACCTTTTTCGTACATCTCGGTGCCGGAAGCGCCATCCGCGGCGGCTCGCTCGCGAAACGTCTTCATGCTCTGCTCGTGCCGCTCCGCCTGGTCTCTGAGTCGAGCGCCGCCGCTGGCGCGTTCACGCTCGAGCTCCTCCTCGAACTGCGCGTTCATCTCCGCCCGCAACGCGCGCATTGCGTCCTCGTGCTTCGTCGTCAGGTGGGACTCCAGCCTGCGCGTCTCCTCACGGTGCTTCTCGATCAAGTCGCCCACCTCGTTCCGGTGCTTCTGGACAAGCCTCTGAATCTCGGGCTCCAGCCCCCGGATGGTCATCTCCTTAATCTCCAGCGTCTTCTCCGACTCCCACTTGGCCTGCGCCTCGTCCCACTTTTGCTTCGCCTTCTTGAGCTGCTCGCCGTACGCGGCTTTCATCTCGGCAGACTGCGACGCGTGTCGAGCCTCCGCCGCGGCGAGGCTCTCGCTGAGCTCCGCGCAACGACCCGCGAGCTCGTCCTTGTCCTTGAGCAATCGCTCGGCGAAATCGAGGTGCCGCTGCGTCGCCGTCTCGTGCGCCTGACGCTGGTCCTGGAGCTGCTGCGCCGTCTGCGCGGCGGCGCGATCGTACGCGATTCGCAGCTCAGCTTCCAGCTTGGCCACCAGCTTATCCCGGCGTTGAAGCTCCGACTTCATCGAGTCCATACGAGCTCGTACGCCCTCGTACACGTTGGTGGCCGTCGCGAGCGCGACGCCCCCGTCCGCAGACGACGTCTCCTCGTCCGCCAACCCCGGAATGGGCGTCTGCGGACGATACTGGGAGAGCACGGCGGCTAGTCCAAATCTCCCGGCGGCCGGTCCCTCCTCCTCCCGCGCGGGTGGGTGCGAGTGCGTGGGCGCGCTGAAACCCGAGCGGACCCACTCGGGGACGACCCGCCGGTTAGCAGTCGACGACGACGGCGCGTGCTGGTGCGCTAAGGACGTCCCGGCCGGCGCCGCGTGGTGCGTCGGGACAGCGCCCTCGTTCTCCACCGCGTCGAGGTAGCTCATGATCGACGCGAGCGTATCGTCGGAGACGCTGGCGCGCGGGTTTTGGGGAGGGGCGTCGACGACCCGCCCGGGCGGCTTCCCCGCCGGGGAACGTCGGAGCCGCGGCGGCGTCGCGTGTCGCGCCATCGCCGGAGACGGCTTCGGGAGCCGCTCGGGCGACGGCGACAACGTCTGCGACGGCGACGACGTCTGCGTGGGCGACGACGTCTGCGTGTGCGACGCCTCCCCGTCCCCGTCACCGTGCCCCGGACGTTCCCCGACGACCGCGCGGCGGAACGGCGCGGGAACGGCGCCCACGCGCGGGCCGCTCACCGGCGTCGCCGCCGGCTCTGCGGCTCGAACCGGCGTTTTTTGGGTTCGCCTCGCGGCGATGAATTCTCGAACCCTGCGCTGGATGACCCTCGCCGCGACGTCCCTGACGAAGGACTTGAAGCCGCCGCCGATGGGCGAGGCGCTCGCGGGCGCGGGCGCGTCCTCGGGCCACACGGGGCGCTCGGGGGACGCGGTCTCGGCGGCGGCGGCGGCGGGATTCGACGGTTTGGCCCTTCGGTCCTCGTCTCTCGCTCGCGCGATGCGCTCGAGCGTCCGCCTCTTCTCCGCCATCACCTCGCGCACCTTCTCCTCGGACGCCTCCCTGCGGGACTTGTACCCTCGGAACCAGGTCTGTATCCGCCTCGCCGCGTCGTCCTCCGACTCCTCCTCCTCCTCCTCCCGAGGATTGTCGCCAACGTTTGGTTCGAGCGCCGCGTCGTCGTCGTCCGAGTCGGTGAGGTCCTCGCCCCGCGACGCCGCGTCCAGCGCGGCTAGCGCCTTGGACACGATGGGGGAGCCGCTGAGGCTGCGATTGGCGTTGTTTGCGCTCTGTGACGGTGGGGAGGGTTGGGTCAGCGCGTCGTCGCGTTTGGCCGCGCTCGGGTGAAAGAAGATGCGCGCATCTGTTGTTTGAGAGGCGAGAGAGTGGTGAGGGGTGACCGATGATGGCAAATCGACGGACCTTCAGAGGCGTCTTGCCGCTCGGCCGCGCCATGGGACGCGCGCCGACGGGTCGCGCCGTCTCCTCGCCCATCGACCCGTCGAACTTCTGGGTTCCTCGCGAGTTCTCGTCCGCGCGCTCGAACCTGGCGATCTTCTTTGCCAGCGACGACCTCTGAGATTGCGACGGGCTCTGCCCTATCGCCGCGCCGACGCGTGACGAGGCGTCCCGTCGAGCGGCCATTTGCAACGTGCGGGGCGAACCGTCCGGAGTGAAGTCCGGGGTGCTCCGTGCGTCGTGCTCGATATGACCGCACGCCACGGGCGTTCAAGCTGCCAAACGCCAAAAAGCTGTCGCGACACCTTTCAACGGCCAGTTCCCACGGCGGAATCGGCCAAAACAAAAAACAAAATTTGCGCATTTCCCACGCTCCAGCTGCGCACGTGTTTTCAGTCTGGTGTTCGGGCACAATAACAGCAACAAATTCTGACTGGAAGGCCATGCGAGTCGAACGCTTCCTAACGCGAAATGCGAGTATTTTCGACGACCAATCAGAATCCAGCGCCGTGTCGAATGCTGCTTTCCGGTCCCGCCGTGCGAGGGATGTTCCAGCTGGCGCTGACATGGCCGCTTCTGAGAACGTGAACTCGACACGCAGATATTTCTGGACTGCTCGTGAGACGACGTGCGCTCCAACTTCGAACAGCACGGCGTTCGGGCCTTCACAAAGGGTCGCGACGGCCCACGAACGCGCGTTCGATCGTTCGGAGACGCACACGCTCTCGTCGGGAACCGACGAAAGGAGGGAGAGGAGCGCGCGCGTCGGTCGTTCGCATTTCGCCCGGCGCAGATATTTCTTCGCGCGCGCGTTCGAGCGAGCGGGAAGGGGTGCGCGACGAGGAGCCTCCTCCCATCGGCCGCGTGGGTCCGCCGGTACGCGGGCGCGGCGGACGATGATGACGTCCCGACTGGCGGCGGCGGCGTCCATCGGCGCTAACGTCGCGGCGACGACCGCGGGAACCCGCGCCACGCGCGTGCCGACCCGCGCGGCGGCCTCGACCCCGCGCCTCGCCCCGAAGCAGCGTCGTTCCCGCCCCCATCGAGGCGCGCCGCCCCAACCGAGGAGCCTCGTCCGCCGCAACGTCGCGTCGCGCGGCTCCGCGAACGACGAGGGCACCGACGCGGACGACAAAAATCCCTCCGGCAAGGACGAGAGATCCTCCATTCGCGCCCCCGGAAGCACGCGCCCGCCCGAGCGCGGCACCGGCATCGCCAGGGAGTTCGACATGATCGTCGACTTTGACGCCGAGGAGCGCAGCGAGACGGACGACGACGGCAACGCCTTCTTCAGCAAATCCGGGGTGGACACCGGCGACGGCGGGTACCGATGCAGGTGGACCGTCACCGGACGCACCGCCAAGGACGGCACGTGGGAGTATCGCGCGACGCACTGGGAGAAGGCGGACTGGTCCGGGTACAAGGAGCTCGGCGCCGAAAAGTCGGGATTCGACGACGCCTCGGGCGACACGTGGTGGGAGACCTGGCGGCAGGTGTACCGGCGAGAGAACGGGGACGCATCGGGTTCTTCCGACACGTCGGGACCCGCGCTCATCGAGCGAAGCGCGGACAAGTGGGCGAGGGACAAGCACAAGAAGGAGTGGCAGGAGAAGTGGTGGGAGCGCTACTCGGACGCGGGGTTGGTGGAACGCGGGGTGGAGAAGAGCGGCCGGCAGGGCGTGCAGGCGTGGTGGGAGAAGTGGGGCGAGCAGCGCGACGACTCCGACGGCGGCGGCGACGTGATCAAGTGGACGGATAAGTGGGCCGAGAACGGCGCCGGGACTCGGTGGGGGGACAAGTGGGAGGAACGCTTCGGAGCCGACGGCAGCGGCAAGAAGGTTGGCGAGACGTGGAGGGTCAACGCGGGCGGCGAGCGGTGGAGCCGAACGTGGGGCGAGAGCGTGGGGTCCGACGGAGAGATTCGCACGTACGGTCAGAGCACCAGCGGCGAGCAGTGGGACACCACGGAACAGGGGAACAGCTCGCGGGACAACTCGAGCAGGTGGGAGGACGCCAAGGAGGCTGCGGAGTACGGCTGGGAGCAGGCGGTGGCCGACTCGACGCGCATGCTCGCCATCGAGACGCCCCCGAGGGAGAAATGAGCCGATGACGGGACACGCGATCGACGGGTGGAGGCGATTTCGGTCGCCTCGCGGGGTTTATGCAAGGGATTCATTTGAATGACAGACACTGTAAGTCTTACGAAGGGAGTCTATCCAACAGTTTTACCTACGTCGCGCGCGCTAATGATGCATCTTCACCTTTCTCGGCATGCACATCGCAGAAAGGCAACCGCAAGTCGACCCCTTTTTCTGCAGTGAAGGACCGTGCGGATCCCGCGACGTCACCGGCTTCGCCGACTGACCGCCAAACGCGATCCTCACCCTTTTGTTACCCCCCTGCCGCCACGCGAATAGGGCCTGTTGGAAGATCCAGAGGACCAGGTCGTGTCCGCCGTCGCCGCGATAGCACTCCAGCTGCGGCTCCGGCCTCTGCTCCGCCAACCACTTCGCGTAGTCGTCTTCCCAATCCGCGCCGTGCGCGATGAGCAGCCGGACGCAGTCCGCGCGACCCGAGGCACACGCCATCCTGAACGCGTTCACTAGCTCATCGTCGTCGGAGGATGTGGAGTCGATGTCGCCGTTGTCGCCGTTGTCGCCGTCGCTGTCGACAGCCTTCGCGTCGCCGCCGGACTCCAGGAGGAAGCGGAGGCACTCGGTGTGGCCGCAAGCCGCTGCATGCACGACAGCTCTGTCTGGTACGCACCCACATCTCGACACGAGCACCCGCAGGCACTCCAACTGACCGCACGCCGCGGCCGCGGTCCACGCCGAACTTTCCGTCGAAAAGCCGTCCATTTGCTTCCGGTGCTTCTCGCTGGGAATGTTCTGCTGGTAGAAGGAGACGGTGTATTGATGCCTCTCGCGAGGGTTCAACCCGAGATCGAGACATCGCGTGAGCAGGTCGACCTCCCCCCTCTCCGCCGCCTTCACCATGTCGAGAAACGCAGGCATGACAATTTGATTTGATATTGATCCCTCGCAAGGAAGTCACAGGAACGGTGGTTAAGTTTTTGAGGCGACGTCTGCGTGCCTTGTGGGGTTCAAACGAGGACTTCACTCGATGACAGACACTGTACTGCATTAAAACCTCACCTCGCGCGGACGCGCTCAGAAATCTAGGGGTTTGGCGGCGGCGACAGCCTCCCGAACCTTCCCGTGCAGCTGGTCCATCTCCTCCTTGCACTCCTTCTTGAGTCCGTTCCAGAATGTGCGGTTGAACGTCTCCACCGCGTCGTTCATGGCCGTCTCTTTGTAGGACACCTCCTTACCCGCCGCCTTCGCCGCGTTCATCTCGTCGATGAGCTGGATGACGGTCGGAACCTTGTTGGGGTCGAAGTCGTCATCGTTGGGGTCCATCGGCACGCACACGCGGCCAGTCTTGGGGTGGACGCAAAACGGCGCCTTGAGAAGGTGGTTCATGTGCTTAGACACCTCCACGTCCAGCCTGGGGTAGACGTGCGCGAAGATGATCTCGTTCACGCACTTGTCCAGAGCCCACTTGTCGGGTCCGCCCTTGGCCGCCTTCCTCGCCTTGTCCACGCGCGACACGAGGACGTCCCACTTTTGCACCGAGTCGTCCTTGGGCGCTCGCTTCCACGCCGCCGCCACGTCCTCCCGCACGTCCGCGACCGGGATCATCGCGAGCACCGGCTCGGCGTACTTGTCATCCTCCAGCAGCTGCTGCTCGGGAAGGTACTCATCCCTCCAGTACTTCTTCAGGTCCACGAGCGCGCGCTCGAGGCTCGGGTGGAGCGGGTTGGACACGTTGACGCGCTTCACGAGGCCGGAGGCGTCGGTGCCCTTGTACACGGAGAAGTACTCGGCGACCGCCGCGCGCGCCTCGTTGGACAGCTGCCTAGCGCGCTTGTCGCACACCCAACAGTGGATCCCGCGTCGGCCGGAGTAGACCCAGAGGAGGTGGTTGAACCCGAAGTCATCCCGCAGGCCCTTGTCGATGACCTTCACGGCGACGTCCATGAGGGGCCAGCACTTGTGGCAGATGTCCGCCGCGGAGCAGCACGTGCGCACGTCGTCGTAGTCGGTCATGTCGATGTCCATCACGAACTCCCTCTCGGTCGGCGCGAACACGCGGTCGGACCCGGCCCCGCCGGAGTACGCCAGCCGCTTGCTCGGGTCCACGTTGAACACGGGCCCGATGTCGATCTTGCTCGGGAGCTTGGACTTGAGCTCCTTGCGCAGCTCCTTGTCGTCCTTGAAGGACTGGTATCGGACGAAGACGTCGCCCGGGAGGGTGAAGCAGAACTCGCGGCGCTGCATGAAACCCGTGTCCGCCTGCGGGTGCTTCAAGTCGTTGCCGTACGCGAGCCACTTCATCATGGACTCGGCGGGGAAGAGCGAGTCGTAGTAGATCCTCATGTGCGTCTCGTGGTCGAACGCCACCTTGGCGATCTTGCGGTTCTCCTTGTCGTCCACGTCCATGGCGTCCTCGCCGTCCGCCAGCTTGGGCTTCTTAGAGACGTGATCCATCGCGCTCGGGGACGTGGTCGCCATGTTCTCCGAGGAGTGGCGCCCCTTCTCTCTGCGGCGATCGTGGGCGGGTGGGGTGCCAAGTTCAAACTGCACGCTTGAACCCGCGCCTTTTTTGAATCGCGGGCGAAGCGCGAAGGACAAAAAAAGCTGACTACTTGCCATACGCACCGGATCTCAACCAATCAGAAACCTCCTGGCTGCCTGTTGGGAATCTCTTCCTTTCCTTCCAACACCCAAATCTCGCGAGCGCTCGTCGCCGCGCAGTCTCCGAGACGCGTACGTTCAAGCCAAGGACTTACCCCGCGCATCGAGCGCGTGTTATGGGCTTGGCCTCCTGCTTCAGACCGCGAGACATGAGCGACGACACACCGGTGTGCACTCCCCGCCCCGCGATGTCACCCGGAATCACGCGCTTTCCCGATCGGCACCGTTCCGTTTGTGTATTCCCAGTCCCGATCATCTGACCCTCCCCGCCGTTCGTCATCGACAACAGACCAAGAAACGCAAGACGGGCTCGACCCTCGAGGCCAACCGCGGCATCTTCACCGCCGATGAGAACGCCATGATCGACAAGCTCCTCGGCTGCGGGCAGGACCACCTCTTCTCGTCTTGGCCCGCGCCCGGCACCGACGACGACGACAAGCGCAGGTTCCTCGCGCAGGCCGCCGTCTGCGACGCGGGCTACCCCGGTGGCATCGCGCAGTACGTCGCCAACGCCAAGAAGCTCCTCCAGGATTCCAAGGAGGGCGTCAACCCCTTCGACGGGTGGACCCCCGCGGTGCCCGACGGCATCGTGGTCGAGTACGCGTCCAAGGAGCACGTCGAGCTCGAGAGCGAGGGCATGCGGGAGGTCGGATCCGCCGCGTTCGTCCTCGTCGCGGGAGGTCTCGGCGAGCGCCTCGGGTACTCCGGCATCAAAGTCGAGCTCCCTTGCGAGAGGTCCACGGACTCGTGCTACCTCCAGCTCTACATTCAGTCCATCCTCGCGCTGCAGCAGAGGTCCGCGGGCGAGATGCCCGCGCACCGCAGCGCCAAGGACGTCGGCATCCCTCTCGCGATCATGACCTCCGACGACACCCACGCCAAGACCCTCGACCTCCTCGAGCGCAACGACTACTTCGGCGCTAAGAAGGAGCAGGTGACCCTCGTCAAGCAGGAGAAGGTGCCGTGCCTGACCAACAACGACGCGCACCTCGCGCTCAAAGATGCCGACCCGTACGCCCTCCAGACCAAGCCCCACGGCCACGGCGACGTCCACGCGCTGCTCCACACCAGCGGGCTCCTCGACAGGTGGAGCGCCGCGGGCAAGAAGTGGGTGGTTTTCTTCCAGGATACCAACTCGCTCGTCTTTCGCGTCGTGCCCGGTGCCCTCGGGGTGTCCAAGCAGAAGGGATTCGTGTTCAACTCGCTCTGCGTCCCTCGCAAGGCGAAGGAGGCGATTGGCGCCATCACCGAGCTCACTCACACCGACGGTCGCAAGATGACCGTGAACGTGGAGTACAACCAGCTCGACCCGCTCCTCCGCGCGACGATAAACAAAGACGGCGACGTCAACAACGACAAGGGCGTCTCCCCTTTCCCCGGTAACATCAACCAGCTCATCGTCTCGTTGGAGGAGTACAAGACGCAGCTGGCAAAGACGGGCGGGCAGATCGAGGAGTTCGTCAACCCCAAGTACAAGGACGCCAGCAAGACCGCGTTCAAGTCCCCAACCCGGCTCGAGTGCATGATGCAGGATTACCCCAAGTCGCTCGACGCGAGCGCCTGCGTCGGGTTCACCGTTTTCGATAACTGGGTCGGATACTCCCCCGTCAAGAACTCCCCCGCGGATGGCGTGGGTAAGTTTGAGGGCGGTAACCCCACGCACACGGCGACGAGCGGCGAGATGGAGTTTTACGGGTGCGCGGCCAAGGTTCTGGAGCTCGCGGGCGCGGAGATGGCGGCGCCCGTCGACTTTTCCGCGAACGACATCGTGGTGCCCTCGGGTCCCAAGGTTGTGTTGCACCCGTCTTTCGCGTGCACTTTCGAGGAGCTCAAGGGCAAGGCTGGCAAGGGACTCAAGGTCACCTCCGCGAGCAGCGCCTTGATCGTGGAGGGCGCGGGAGTCAAGATCGAGAGCCTCGAGCTGGACGGAGCGCTCGTCATCAAGGCGTGCCCCGGCGCTTTCGTCACGGTTAAGAACCTGAAGGTGTCGAACAAGGGATGGAGGTTCGAGAAGTGCGGGGCGGACGCGCCGGAGATTGACAGGCTCCGCGGCTTTGTCATCGAGAAGGACGAGACGGAGGAACTGGTGTTCGACCAGCCGGGCGCGTACACCGTCCCGTGAGTGATCCACGAGTATACGAGTACGAGTACATAAAACCCCACGCGCGAAGCGGGGCTGACTATTAATCCGTACCGCGACGAGATATTCATTTCCTATCGAGCCTCCTACCGAGCCTCTCATTTCCTACCAGGGTCTCCCGGCCCTTCTTCAACGCGTCCCTCGCCTCCTCGAGCGCGCCCTCGCTCCCCTCCCACGCGCTGGCCACGGCCGACGCGCCCTCCTCATCGTCCGCGTCCAGGACCTCCTCCAGCAGGTCAACCGCCACCCTCAGACCGCGTTCGTTTTCATCGTCCAATTTGTTTTCGCCGTCCAACCGCCGCCTCTTCCCCGATCGCGTCCTACTCTCGCTCTCGCATTCACCCACAGCGCGCCGCCTGTACCTCCGTATAGCGGACGCCAGGATCCCAGCGAACGTCTTGAAGTCCGCCCCCGCCTTCCGCTCCACCAGCGACTGGCACAGAACGCCGTCGCCTCGATCGTCTTGGTCGGGTAAACCGGCTCTCACGTCGTCCAGTTCATCTCGAAGCATCGCCCACGAAAACCGCGCGTTCGACGCGTTGAACCAGTTGTGATTAACGCTGAGACAGTCCGTGAGGTTTCGTACCTGGTGATACCACAGAGACGGGACGAACAACGCACTGTTCGGGGGTTGGATGATCATGAGTGGGAAAGCCATGTCCACTGTTGGAAACGTGTTCCAGTCACTTTGCCTCCAACGCTCCACATCGTGGTAATGCCGCCGGCCCGTGCAGTCCAGCAGGTGGCGGCTGCGATGGGGCGGGACCATGAGCCAACGCTTGTGGCCGGCGAGGTTGACGGACCACGAGAACGACCGGAGGACGTCCGCGTGCAACGGCGTGTGCGTGCCCTCGACTCCCAGGTAGACGAACCTGTGCGATCCGAGGCCGTCGCCGACGCCCTTCCCGCGTTGCTCGTCCCAGTACTCGTTGAGCCAGTCGTCGGCGAAGTGCGGCGGGGTTTGGTACGCGGGATACTCGGGGAAATCCTCCGTGAAGGTCCAGTCCTTGCAGTAGAGCAGTCGTTTGTCGCCCCCATCGCTTCGCGAACCGTCACCCCTCGATCGAAAGTACCTGGCGTACTCCTCGAAACGCATCTCCCGTCGGGACAGGTCGGTGTCCAGCGGGGCTTCGCAATCCACCACGAGTACCTTCGCGTCTCCGAACAGCTCGGACATGCGCGATACGTCCGGCACGCGCTCCCCGGATCCATCCACCTTGGTCCACTCATCGAAAGCCTTCCAACTTTCACAACCGATGTTCGTCAGCATTACCGGCTTGTTGGGTCGCATGAAGCGCTCTGCGAACTCCGCGGCGGTGAGATCCGATGCGTCGATCGTCGGAATGTCATCTTCGCACTTCGGCAGCGACATCATCTCGGCCTCGATGTACGGCATGGGCTCAAAGTCGGCCCAGCGGTTGGGCATGACGGCAGTCGCCGTTCGGTTAGAACTGGGGCGCATTTTTCCTCGGGCCAACTTTGTGGAAAATGGCCCGTTCCAGATTTGGCGCCCCGTCTCTGGAAGCCGCACTCGTACCCGCGCTCGCGGCGTCGTGACCGACGATCGCCTTGGTTCCCACGCGCACGTCGTAACCGCGCGCGCGTCCCGGTCTAGTCCGCACGACCCCGACCCATCGGCGCCGGCGCGGTCAACAGAGGAGCGCGAGAAGAAAGAGCGAGAGGAGCATGGGTCCGGGAGAGGCCAAGCCCATGCCCGGCCCGAGGGCTCGGTACCACCTGGAGAGGATCCGCGAGTCGGTGTGGGACGTCGTGGCGAACGGCGCCCTCAAGATCACGTACGGAGAGCTCAAGAAGGGGCTGGACGAGAACAAGGACGTGAGCTGGGTGAGTCCCACCGCGCCCGATCCCGGTTCCCAAAACGTACCGCCGCGCGACCCAAATCCGACCTCGGCTGATCGATCCCACCAACCCCCGAACGACGCGCAGGAACGCACGGGCCTCGACGGCGCGAAAGTTCGCCGCGCGGTAACCCTGGAGTGCCAGGCGGCCGGCGCTGGGACCTTCGTCGATTTCGACGAGTTCCACGAGCTGGCGTGCCGCAGAGGCGGCCCGGGCGACGACGGCTTCGTCGATCCCGTCCTGGCGACGCAGATGTACATGGAGACGCACAAGCTGGTGCCGCTGCTGGAGTCCATGACCGCGGCGGTGATGACGGCCAAGCCGGACGATCCGGCGAAGTTTTTGGAGCAAAAGCTGAGGGACCACCACTTCAGGGGCGCGCCGGTGTTGGGCTACGACGAGAAGGACCTGGACGCGGTGTTTACGCAGTTCGACATCGTGCGGTCGGGAGCGATCACCCAGGAACAGTGCGACAAGGCGATCATCGCGATGACGGGTCACAAGGCGAAACCCCGGACGGACCCGGGCGCGCCGGTGACCAAGGCGGAGTTCATGCGGCTCGCCAGGGAGGCGCTGGACGAGTACACCGCTTGATTGAGTATGTCGAAACGGCCAAAATATCGCTCCCTATTCGTTGCTACGTATCCTATGCGCCGACGAGCTCACAGCTCAACCTTGACGGATCCCTCGAAGTGCTTCGACGACCCGAACGCCCTCGCCTTCTCTCCGTGGTACCCGTTCATGAACACGACCGCCAGACCCGACACCGCGAACAGCACGCCGGAGAGGATCTGGCTGGAATCGGAGTCGTGCTTCCTCTTGTTCAGGAACGCCGCGAGCGCGAACGTGGCGCCCGCCCAAGCGCAGAACTTGTACTGCATGGTGACGCCGAGCAGCGAGAACACCAGGGCACCCAGCGTGTAAAGCTCGGGCGGGATCTCCTCCGGTTTGTACGTCTGTAGAAGATGGGGGTCGGCGGTTTGAGGGATCGTTGAAGAGATCGTGGAAAGTGCGCGTAGGGTCAGGGACGCATGGATGGTCCACAAAGCGGTCGGTGACGTACCGGTCGGATGAACGGCTTGACCGCGTCCGCATCGCGCGGATCGTCCGCGAGTTTACCCTTGGCCAGCACCATTTCGACAGCTGCGCACAGAGAGGACGCGGGCAAGAGTGACGGACCGAGAAAAAGCGCACCGTTGGAAAACGAGCGAGGGCAGCCTTTCCCCACACGTAGTTGGGGACGGTTGGGCACCTCGGCCACTGCCACGGCGCGTGACGCCGGGAGTCACCATGGAGGACGGCGACTTCCCCCGCGATGATGATGACGACGACGAACCCAAGGCGCGCGCTGGGCGCGACTTCTACGCGGCGCTGAACGTCAAGCGCGACGCCTCCGAGGATGACATCAAGCGCGCGTACCGACGGCTCGCGCAGGTGGCGCACCCCGACAAGCAGGCCTCCCCCGCGCTGCGCGAGGCTGCCGCCAGGGACTTCAACCGCCTGAACGAGGCCTACGAGGTGCTCACGGACAAGGACAGAAGGCGGATATACGACGTCTACGGCGAGGCGGGGCTCGCCGCGGGCCTCGAAGTCGGCCATCGGCACAAGACCATCGCGGAGATCAGCGAGGAGTTCGAGCGCGCGAGGGCCAAGGAGGCGCAGCAGCGCATGGAGGCCAAGCTCAACTTCCGAGGCTCCTACGGCTTCTCATTCTCCGCGGCGCACCTCGTCGACGCCGAGATCGCGCAGCGCAGGCGGTACGTCGCGTACAAGCGCGGCGCGAAGCTCTCGTCGGGGTTGGATCTGAACGGCATGGACTTTAACAGCGTCTTCGACGTCCCGCTTAACAGCGTCCTCGACGACCGCGCGACGGGGTACGTCGGGGCGCAGGGACAGATGAGCCGCGGGATGGGTGCCGGGGGGTTGATACTCGGCATGCGCGTGGCGGCGAGCGAGCACACGAGCTGGGAGCTCGCCACGGTTCTCGGGTCGAACCAATCCGCCGCGACGCTGGCGACGACGAGGCAGCTCTCGGAGCACACGGCGGGCAACCTGACGTATTCGTACTCGGACGCGCAGGGCGGCCTGGGGTTGGCCGTCGGCCTAGAGCGGGCGCTGTTCGACGAGCACACCAAGGGTAGTTTGAGCTGGAACGTCGGGCCGACGAGCGGGATGTCCACCGGGGTTGCGCGAACGAAGGGGAGGAACAGCTGGAAGTTTGACCTCTCCGTGGGCCCGGCGTCTACCGGGATAGCCGGGTTCTTCGCGCGACGGTGGTCGAAGAAGACGTCGTTCAGGTTCGGGTTCAGGGCTGGAACGACGGCGATCGACGTGGACTTCGGGGGCACGCGAAGGGTCGGGCACGATTCCGCGGTGGGCATGAGCGTCGCCGTCGGCATCCGCGGCGTTCACCTCAAGCTTCGGTTCAACCACAGCGGCCAGCGGTTCAGCTTCCCCGTGCTCATCTCGCCGTACCAGCGGCTCACGCCGACGATCGTGGCGTGCGCGCTCGCGTTGCCGTGGACGATCGTTTTCGCGGTCGACAGGTACCTGGTATCGCCCGCCGTCGCGAAGAAGGAGGCGACGGCCAAGGCAAAGTTGAGGGAACGACACAGGGAACGCGTCGCGGCGGCAAAGGCGGAGGCGGCGGAGGCGGCTGAGATGCTGCGGCGGGACACGGAGAAACGGACGGAGAAGGAGAGGTCCGTCAACGGGCTCGTCGTCGAGGAGGCGGTGTTCGGTAACTTCCCGGAGCGAGGGGGCGTGCCGCGGAGGGGCGAACCCATCGTGTCGGGTTGGGGTTCCGGGGGCGACGACGACGCGTGGGTCGACGTGACGACGGCGCTGAGGTTCCAGGTGTTCGACTCGAGCCTCGACATGATCGAGGGGCTGGACAAGGCCGGGATGCTCGGGTTTTGCGATCCGTGCCCCGGGGAGGAGAAGTTTTTGCGCGTCAGGTACAGGTACAGGGGCGCGATGTGCGAGGTCACCGTCGGGGAGAACGACGCGCTGGCGCTGCCCAACCGGTCGCACCTTCTGCCGGACGAGTGGAACAACGGCGATTGACGAGTTTAATTTCAGACAAGGCGGCGCGTCGTATTACATGGTATTTCGGTTACACACGACGACCCGCCACGAGCGGGTCTTCTCGGTTCGTTCGGTCGTCGTCTTCTCGGCGCGGGGGCTCAGTTTGATGGGGTGCCGATGCTCTTGCCCTTGGACATGTCGTCGAGCATAGCCGAGAGCGCCGTCGCGTTGGGCAGATCGGCGTGAGCCGCGCACCACGTCCTTACCGCGTTCGCCGCCGAGCTTCCGCCCCTATCCACGAGCTCTCGCACGACGGCGACGGCCTCGGCGAGGTCTGTGTGCTTGGCGACGATGGACATGATGGCGTCCACGTCGCGCACGCACTCCTCCTCGTGGCCGCCGGAGAACATCCCGTGGATCCAGTTCACCTGGCACTCCTCGTCGGCGTCGCGGAGGTGTCGATCGATGACCTCGTTGACGATGTTCAGGCGCTGATCCTCCTTCTCCCAGTCGAAGTACTTGTCGTGGTGGGGGTTGGCGCCGACGTACTTGGTCACCCTCGCGGGCTTGACGTCGCCGGACGCCGCCGCGCGTGTCGACTTGGTGGACTTTAGCGCCTTGAGCGCTTCCTCCTGGTCGCGCCTCGCCCACGCGTAGCGCTTAGCTTCGTCGACGCGCTTCTTCTCCGCGCGGGAGGAGGACAGACCGACGCGGTTACCGCCGTAGCGGGATGACGACGCGAACGACTTGCGGGGCTTGAACGGAGGCGACACCGCGTGCGCGGCGTGCGCCACGAACTCGTGCATCCCCTTGTCGTGGATCATGTCGACGTCGGGCCTGGACACCTCGTACCCGACGTGGTACCTGCTGGAGGTGGCGTACCTGCGGGGAATGCCCTTCGACTGATTTTTGTGCGCCTCGGCGACGTGGTCGCCGCCGTCGTGGATCATGTCAACGTCGGGGCGGGAGACCTCGTAGCCGACGTGGTATCGGCCGGAATGCGCGTAGCGTTTGGGAATTCCCTTCTTCGCCGGCTCGGGATCTGCGTCGCGCTCGGTGTCGTGGAAGGGCATCTTGGCATCGGTGCGCTGGTAGCCGACGTGGTATCGGCTGGAGTGCGCGTATTTCTTGGGGATCTTCTCCTTCTCCTCGGAGTCGGGCTTGGTCTTGCCGTAATGGCTTCCGGAGTATCGGGAGGAAGAAAAGCTCCTTTTTTTTGCGTCGGCGGTTATCACCTTTTTAACGCGGCAAGTCGCCCCGCCGCGCGTGACGCGCAGGGGGCGCAGGCTCGGAATGAACGCGAGCGACATATCGTGAGCGTTGGTCTTTCAGAGGGTGTCTCGAGTTGAGCGATACTCGGGCGAGCGCGTATGAAGTGTTTTGTGACGTCAGGATGTCGTCCCGATATTTTTGCTGACTCGAGCTGCTGACTCGGCAGGATCTGCGAATCTTTTGCCGCGAAACTTCTAAAAGTTATAAAAAGCGGTCTGCCCCTGCACCTGGTAGCTGACATGCAGCTCGGTCCCCTCGAAACGAGCTTTTACACCTGGATATCCTCTAGGCGTAGGTGGTGACCCCGCGCGTCCACCCTCCTGACCTCAATCTCACTCGACTTCTCGCGAATTACCACCACCTCGTCGGCCAGGTTCACCGTAGGACAGATGTGCTCCGGGACAACAAAGCAGACCTCACCTCTATTCTTGGATTGCCACGGGTCCGTCGCTCCTCGTTTCCGCTTGCCCGAGGAACCCGCTAATTCAGCTACAGAGCAAGGCATGTGCTCCTCGCTGCACGACCTGGCGGTTACCTCAGGATAGCCAATGACGTAACCAGCCGGGTCCCCAGCCTCAGCTGCGATTGACTTTGAGCCACAGTCTAGCGTCACCATACCCGCTCTGGGATTGCTCACGACCCTCGCCATGACCACCGCCGCCGGTTTGAGGCCGAGCCCAGGATTTTGCCTCTCCCCCCGCCAATCATGGAAGACCACAGTGCCAGGGCTCACTCGGTGTATCCCGTGGAAGAGGCTGTCAGAGAGTTTTGCCTCTTCTGATCGGTCGACGGGTAACCCCCTCAGATCTTGTTTGTACCTATATAGCACGCGCTCAGAAATGATTATCATCCCACCTAGGAACAATTCGTGGCGCAACGCATGAGTGAAACCCGGCGTCCCACTTGTTATTATCTCGGGCTTGATCCCTCCGCACCCGGGAAGCTTTCCATCCTTAAGACTCTCATGGAATATAGGAAGTAGCCAGCGGTTGTAACACCTGAAGCAGTCAGACGCACGGGAATCGAGCTTCTCTTTCAAGATGCTTTGATTAGGCGAAAGTCCATCCCTTTCTGCCAAACACTCTGATATGTGCCCCTCGTAGTAGTGTATTCCGCGGAAAACGTTCCTCGATTTCGCCTTGATAATCAACTCACGGACATCGTCAAAAGAGTGTTGAGCCTCTCCATCTCTGTTGTAGGCGAGACCGGTGCGATCCATGCCAGGGTTGATGTCAATGAACACACCGATACCACAGTCGAGAGCCACGACGTCATCAATCGCCCGGTCACATTCCACCAACACCGACAGCTTAATCTGGCTGGCCCCAGGCGTCTTCGTCAATCGTCCGAGTGCTCTGAGGTTTGGTCCAACTAGTGGGTACGCGACCAGTACGTCGACGGTGTGCTTCAGGGACTTCATCTCGCGCACGAGCTGAATCATCGCCTCTGCCTCCTTTGTCGTCGCCACCTTAAAGTTTCTCACCCCCTCTTCAATCAGTATCCTCCAAACCCATTTCATCTTGGTCGTTTTCAGGTGCGGCCTCCAGCGGTCGGGCCTGCCACATTTCCCGATGATCGTCTTTACGTTGTGACGGACGTGGGCCTCGTTGACGATCAAGGCGGGGGATATGATGTCATCTAACCACGCCTTCCCGGCACCGAAGTCCTCTGGAGTGATGCCGGGGAACCACCCCGTCCCGACAAGGGGTGGGTCCTGCTCGCCGCCCATCCGCTGAGCGCCAAAGGGAGTGCTTGTATCAATCTCGAGCCGGCACGACAAACTTTCTGATCTCTTCTGTCACGCCTTCCGATGGAAAGTCTCGGCACCGCCGACCGCCGACAGTGAGTGACGCACCCGCAACCGCCAGCATGGGGCGCGACAACCGCGGCAAAGGTCGTGGCGGGCGCGGTGGTGGCCGCGTTAAGATGGCGGACCGCGAGATCGAGGAGCTGGAGGCGGCCATCAAGGTACGCGGCGCGACCCGCGCCAGCCGCCGCCCCAAGGATCTCGCCGCCGCCGACAATCGATGTCCGCCCGCTTCCTCTCTCACCCCCCAACCCCCCTTCCCCCACTCCCGACAGGCGACCGCCCCGGAGAAGGGCACTAATCCACTCGCGGTGGCACCGCGTAAGTCAAGCGAGAAGGGCCTCGGCGCCTCCCTCGTCGGGGTGCGCAAGTTCAAGGACATGCCCCTCTCGGAGGCGACGCAGCGAGGACTCGCGGACGCACGCTTCAAGGAGCTCACCGCCATCCAGCGCGCGACCATCCCGCACGCGCTCGCCGGCCGAGACATCCTCGGTGCCGCCAAAACCGGCAGCGGCAAGACCCTCGCGTTCATCGTTCCCACCCTGGAGGCCCTCTACCGGGCCAAGTGGGGCCGGCAGGACGGCATCGGCGGCCTCATCATCGCGCCCACGCGCGAGCTCGCCACGCAGATCTTCCAGCAGCTCGTCGCCGCGGGCAAGCACCACTCCCTCAGCGCGGGTCTCTTGATCGGGGGTAAGAACGTCAAGGAAGAGAAGGACACGGTGAACAGGATGAACCTGCTGGTGTGCACCCCGGGAAGGCTCCTGCAGCACATGGACGAGACTCCAATGTTCGACTGCGTCTCGCTCAAGGTGTTGGTGCTGGACGAGGCGGACCGTATCCTGGACTTGGGATTCCGCGAGACCCTCACCGCCATCTTGGAAAACCTTCCGAAGAAGGGGAGGCAGACGCTGCTGTTCAGCGCGACGCAGACGAAGAGCGTGAAGGACCTGGCGAGGCTGAGCATGAGAGACCCGGAGTACCTGGCGGTGCACGCGGAGAGCGCTCACGCGACGCCGCCCAAGCTCTCGCAGATGGTGGCGACGTGCGAGCTGGACAAGAAGATGGAGACGATGTGGGCGTTCATCAAGTCGCACCTCACGAGCAAGACGCTGGTGTTTCTCAGCTCGTGCAAGCAGGTGCGATTTGTGCACGAGATGTTCCGGCGGATGCGACCGGGCATCCCCGTCGCGATGCTCCACGGGCGGATGAAGCAGATGAAGCGCATGGCCACGTTCGACGCTTTCTGCAAGGCGAAACACACCGTGCTGTTCGCAACGGACGTGGCCGCGCGCGGTCTCGATTTTCCGTCCGTGGACTGGGTTCTACAGGCGGACTGCCCCGAGGATGTGCCGTGTTACATTCACCGCGTGGGTCGAACCGCTAGATACACCGCCGAGGGCAAAGGCCTGCTGCTGTTGACCCCCTCCGAATCCGCGTTCGCGAAGGAACTCGCCGCGGCTAAGGTCCCGCTGAAGACCATGAAGCTGAACCAGGCCAAGAATCAGAAGATAACGAGCTCCATTCAGGGTTTGCTGGGCAAGGACACCGAGCTCAAGTACCTAGCGCAGCGGGCGGTCGTGAGCTACCTGCGAAGCATCTACCTGCAGCCGAACAAGGACGTGTTCGACGTCAACGCACTAGACGTGGAGGCGTACGCGCACTCCATGGGCTTACCCAACCCGCCCAGGCTCAGGTTCCTGAAGAGCCAGAAGGGCGCCGGTAAGAACGGCAAAAAAGAGGAGGATAGCGACGATAGCGAGGGCGACGATAGCGAGAGCGAGGAGGCGCCCGCGCGGGCCGAGCCCCCCAGGGCCAAGGCGCGAGACGACGATGATTCCGACGGCGACGAGGACGACGGCGACGAGGACGACTCCGACGAGGACGACTCCGACGAGGAGGACGACAAGACCAAATCCGCCGGCGTCCTCAAGAGGGTGGGCGGCGGTCACTTCGGCATGAAGGTTGACGACGCCGACTCGGACGACGACCTCATGACTGTCAAGCGCGCGGACCACAGGCTCGGCGACGCCGCCGATTCCGACGACGACGACGGAGATGACTCCGGGGACGATGACGGGGAGAGGCACCTGAGCGAGCGCGCCAAGGCGGTACTCGCGGAGGGGCCGGTGGACCTCGCCGAGCGAATGCGACAGAAGGCGAAGAAGGGTAAGCTGCGGATAAAGCAGGGCGGGCACGGCGCGAACGAGCGCGTCGTCTTCGGCGAGGACGGCGAGGCGATGGCGCCGCTCGAGGCTCTCGGGGTCAAATCCAGGGCCGACGGTCCCGTTCCCGACGGCGGCGAGGAGCTCGCGGCGGCGGCCAAGGCGCACTACGACAAGATCCGCGCCGAGCGGCTCAGGGCGGACAAGGCGGACAGGCTCCGCGAGAAGGAGCGTTTGCGGGACATTCGAAACAAGGAGCGGATGAAGCGTCGAAAGGCGGATGGACTGACACAGTCGGACTCGGACGACGACGGCGACGAGGAGGCGGGAGCTCGACTCGGCGGCGCGTCAGATTCGGACGGCTCCGAGTCGGAATCGGAATCCGAGGAGCCGGGCAAACGACGAAAGGTGGACGTCGCCGTCGCGGGGATGGCGACGAAAGACGAGACCGTGGAGAGCATGGAGGAGCGCGCGCTGCGTCTGCTGCAGGGAAAATGAGGCGAGATGTTCTCTTATAGCGATTATTCGGTGATGAAAAAGTCCTATCTATTCACAGTGATACGGGTTAGACTCTGCTCCGCTGCGCGCGCGGGTCCGTCGACTAAGTTGCGGCTACACTATACAGTTGGTAATTCGGTGACGGAGCGCGTGCTTGACGTGGTGTTCGGCTCGAGCGCGTGCCCACGCGCGGAGGGCGGTGATGATGTACAAGGGTGTGTTTGGCGATTGACCTTTGCGAAAATGGAGGCCGCGCACGCCGCGACTTGCTCACGCGACGGGGTGCTTCGCTTCCCACTGCGCCTTGAGCACCCTGTGCTTCTCCTGCTCCTTCTCGGCGTTGCGAACGTACTGCTGCTTTTTGTTCTCGGGGAGCTCCTTCCACTCCGAGGAGACCACCTTGGAGACGTCCGTGAACCCGAGGTCGGGCTGCGTCTTCTTCAGCTTGGACCTGCAGTCCTCCGCAAAGAGGAGGTAGGCGGTGCGCGGGCGCTTGGGCTTGCCGTTGTCAGCCTTCTCCTTCTTACCCTTCTTACTCTTGCTCGCGGGGGCGTACACGGGGGCGCGGTAGGAGTCCTTCTGCTTCTTGTACTCCTCCTTGCAGAGGTCAGCCTCCATCTTGCACGACGCGAGCTCGGTGGGCGTGACGTTGCGCCACATGTTCGCCAGGCGGGTGGTGACCTGCTGCATCTCCTCGCGGGTGAACTTGGTGTTGGGGTTAGAGTGCACCTCCTTCATGATCTGGTTCCTGTACTTGTCGCAGAAGATGAGGTACGCCGTGCGCGCGCGCTTGGGCTTCTCGCCCTGGCCCTCGACGAGGATGGTCTGGTTCTTCGCCTTCTTGCCCTTCTTGTGGTGGCGCTTCAGGGAGCCGGCGGGGAACTTGGCCTTCTCGGCCTCGTACTGGCCCTTGAGGATGTCAGCCTCGGCCTTGCACTCCTTGAGCTCGTTCGGGCTGATGTTCTTCCACAGCTCCGCGAGCTTCGTGGTCACCGCCTGCATCTCCTCGCGGGTGAACTTGGCGTTGGGCTGGGGGTGCACCGCGCGCATGATCTGCTCGCGGTACCTGTCGCAGAACACCAGGTAGGCGGTGCGCGCGCGCTTTGGGGGCTTGATGGTCATGCCATCTTCTTGCTTTCGCTGTCGAGTGGAAACGGGCGAGGGATGGGTGCGTCAGCGTCGGTTCGGTGGGCGTGCCGCGGGCCAAAAACCAAATTTTAGCACCCAACGGCATAGTTTTGGCAATTTATTCCTCCCGGGCTGGCCGGCGCGCGGCGCGTCCCGGTGAGGTCAGGACGCCCACGCCCCCACGTTCGAAGCCCCCGCGGGTCACGTCAGGGCTCCAAGGTCCGGCTCGGCTGTCTCATCTCGGGCTCGTGCGTACCTTGGGCATAGTTGTCGACTGGAGCTGAAAAAATGCGCTGCGCGCAGCCTGCGAAGAAGGGCGGAGCGTGGGAAACGGCCGGTCAGGAAAAGCGCGTCGCGGCGGCGTTGCGCGCCCGCGGTAACCCGCGATTCGAGCGAATCGGGAAAGCTCGCCGGGTTGAAAACCACCCGCGCGAGTCAGATGCGGCGAAAAGCTGTCGCGAACCCCCTCGGGGAGGCTTCGTCGGGCGCATGCCGAAGGGCGGGGAAATGCGCTTCGGCAACGCAAATTCGCTTTTCGCCGTCCGGGAAATCACGTGTCCGCGCCGAATAACGCCCGCGCGGCGGCGTCCCGACGACGGGCGCACCGCGCGACCGCCCCCGACGGGACCAACCCGAGCCCAGGAAAACATCTCGTACCTTCTCGGTCCTGTTCGTGTGTCGTTGCACGACGATAGTGGCGCCCGAAGCGCGCCCTGTCGCGCACAAAAACGAAAGACCGCGAAACGCAAACACACTGTGGAACGGCTACTTCGCGCCGCGTTCCAGGGTTTATCCAGGGTCTAAATCACGCGATGGGGGAGTCAGTGATACGCACACGTGTTTTGCAACCCGTTGTGTCCCTTCCAACTTCATAATTGGCGAAACGGGGGTTTGCAGAGGCGAGATCTTCGCATTTACGTCAAATACATTGCGATAACAACAGGCTTCCAGTGTGCGGAAGGTAACGCTTTTTGGCAAAAGCGGGGTTGAGGATGGGATATTTAACCTTGATTCCCGCGTGTTTTCGCAGTGTGTCACACCGTCGTTTTCTGGAGTTTGAACCCCCGAGATTTTGAAAGTCCAAACCACGTCATCGAGGGTGAGAAACCCAAGAAAATATCTTCACGTCACGTCGGTCCGGCCGCTTTGCGGTCGGTCGAGCGCCGAAATGGGAGCCGAGCGGGTTTCGCCTTTTTGTGCCAAGTCGGAGTGGAACACGGATTGGATTGCCCTCGTCCTCTGCGCTGCACTCTTGGTCTGCGCACCGATCCATCGAGAATGAGTCTCAAGAAGAACTACCTGCTCGCGTACAACGCCACGCTCATCTTCGGGTGGGCGCTGGTGCTCACAGTGGCGGCGAAGGCGTGCATAACGCTGGGCCCCAAGCACGTGTACGAGAACGTGGAGGTGATGCTGCTGGTGGCGCAGACCGCGGCGGTGATGGAGGTGCTCCACGCGATGTTCGGCATCGCGCGATCCCCCGTGCTGGTCACCGCGATGCAAGTGTCCTCACGGTTGATGGTGGTGTGGGGCGTCCTCTACGTCGCGCCCCCGTCGCGCGCGGCGTTCCTGCCTCTCGCCAACGTCGGTGGGGTCGACCTCGGCCTGGGGCTCCCGTCGCTGCTCTTCGCGTGGGGCGTCACCGAGGTTGTGCGTTACTCGTACTACTTCTTCAAGCTGCTCGGCACCGTCCCGCACGCGGTGACATGGATGAGGTACACGTTCTTCATCGTGCTCTACCCTCTCGGCGTCGCGTCCGAGCTCTTCCTCACCTACTCCGGATTCCCCCACCTGGTGAGCACCGGAGCGCTCTCGTACCCGATGCCGAACCCGTACAACATCTCCATCCACTTTCCGTCCATCGTCGTGATGTTCTTCCTCGGGTACGTCCCGGGCTTTCCCATGCTGTACATGTACATGGTGAACCAGCGCAAGAAGGTGCTCGCGCCGAAAAAGGCGAAGAGGGCGTAGAGGTACGCGGCCGAGGCGACGCGCCGGGTTTTTATAATAAAGTTAATAACGTTGGGGTTGTACCAAAACAATGCCGCCGGTCACGACGCGCCTACCCCGGTGGAGCGGGACGCGTCACGCCTGAATGATCGTCCCCGCCGCCCCGCTCTGCCTCGCCGCCGCCGCCGCGAGGGGACCCAGCAGCACCTCCTTCTTGCTCATCTTGTACAGCGTCGACGTAGCCTCGTTCTCCGTCAGCGTCCCGCTCATCAGTAACCCGCGATCCTCCTTGAGCTTCGTCGGGTACAAACGCAGGAGCTCCCTGCATCGTCCCTCCAGCAGCGCGTTGAACGTGTCCTGGTCGAACCCCATCGCGCCGCACGCGCGCATCATGCCCTCGTCGATGCCCTCGCGCGTGATGACCATGCGAGTCGGCGCGCCGGAGCCGCCGTCTTTTTCCTCCTCGGCAAACGCGACAGTCGCCGCCGCCGCCCTCTCCCCCGCCTCGGCGATGGACATCATGTCCAGCCTGGCCGCACACATCGCGACGTCGTCGACGTCGTCGAAGAGCACCACCGCGTCGTTGGGGTTACCTTCGGGGACGAATCCAAAGTAGAGAAAGAAGGGATCGTTCGGCCACGGTCCGTACGATATGGTCACCTCCTCCCCCTGCTCCACGCCGTCATCCCCGGCCCTCAGCTGGAAAAACATCGTATCCCCGTCACCGCGTGCCCCACCGGTCTTCTCGCGCTCGTCCACGTCGGCGATCTCTGCGGTCGCGCGGACGCCCTGCACGTCCTCCGGGCTCGTCACCACCGCGACTTCCGCGTTGGCGCCGGCGAAGTCGTGGTTGCACATGTCCACTCCCGGCACGGCGAGGTGCGTGCCCCTCGGGCCGTGCGTGAAGCACCTGCTGTGCAACACGCCGGTGGCCCAGCGCAAGTCGCGTTCGTCGCATCCCACCGCGTCGAGACGGGGTTTGAGCGCCTCGTACGCGGCGAGGTGTCCCTCCGACGTCGCTCGAGCCTCGGCGATTGTTTTCGGGTCTTCGCACGCCGCGAGCTCGGCGTCCGTGTACTCCAGCGGCGGCGTGGACACGAGGTGCGGGAGGGACTCGATCCACCGCCCGCGTTCGCCTCCTCGCGATCTTTCCTCGAGCAGCCGCGCGGCCATGAGCGCGGACCACGGCAGGTCCGACGCGTCCGCCTCGTCGTGATCTTCCGAGAGCACCAGTCGGAACGGGACGTTGAAGATGACCTCGCCCGGGACGAGGTTGCGGACGGCGACGAGGCCCCGGCCGTGGCGGGTCTCCCCCAGGGCGACGCGCGACTCGATCCCCGGATCGTTCGTGGCGTCGGCGAGCCACGCCAGGAGCGCGGTGGCCTTATCCACCTCGGCGGACGCCGTCGCCATGGTGACGCGCGCGGCGGGAAGGGCGCCGCGACGGGACGGCGGCGGCGCGACGGACCCGGACGACGATGGGATGTGCACGGCGCGCGAGAGGACAACGCTCGTCGACGCCGACATGCGCGCGCGGCGCGCTCGTCGTTACCTCGGTCGACGCGCGCGAGAAGCTGCGAGGGTTGCGAGTTCGTTGTCATCTTTTTAGGGGTTCTGTTGCTTGGCCATCCGCCACAACAGGCGCGCGGCGACCCGCGCTTTCCATGCACCGCGGCTCGCTCGTGCGCACCGCCCTGACGCGCGTCGGCTCGCTCTCCTCCGCCCGCACCCTCCGTCCGGCCCCCTCCCGCGCGCCGTCGGCGATCGCCCCGCGCGCCGTGGCCATGTCGTTCGGCACCGCGGATGGCGCGCCTTACGGCTTCAGCTCGTCGTTCGACTCTGGCAACGGCGAGCTCGTCTCCGCCACGCCACACACGCTCACCGTGCGCATGCGCGAGGAACCCTTCACGAAGGCGGACGGCAGGGCGCACTTCCAGTGGTTCCACTTCAGGGTCACCGGCGCGCGCGGCCGCGCGCTGCGCGTCGTCGTCCAAAACGCGGGAGACGCATCCTACCCCGACGGATGGCGCGACTACAAGGCGTTCGCGTCCGCGGACAGGAAGCACTGGCGCAGGGTCCAGACCACGACGTACGTCGACGGCGAGTTGATCATCGACATGGACCCCGTACCGGGCGACTGCGTGCACCTCGCGTACTTTGTCCCGTACGATTACGAGCGGCACCTCGACCTCGTCGCGTCCGCCTCGTCCCATCCAAACGTCTCGCACGTCGCGTTGGGCGACACCCTCGACGGCCGGCCGCTGGATTGCCTCAGGTTCGGCGAGCCCGGGACGTGGACGCCCGAGCCGGCGTTCGCGGGGGAGTCCCCGGAGGATAAGGCGGCGGTGGAGGCTTCGCGTCGGTCGCTTCCGCCGTGGTCGCGCGACGGGGGCGCCAAGCGGGTGGTGTGGATCCTGGGGAGGCAGCACCCGGGGGAGTCCATGGCGTCCTGGTGGATGGAGGGTTTCGTCCGCAGACTCCTGGACGATGAGGACCCGGTGGCGAGGAAGGTGCTGCGCAGGGCGGTGGTGTACGTGGTTCCCAACATGAACCCCGACGGAAGCGTCCGGGGACACCTCCGGACCAACGCGGCGGGGGCGAACCTGAACCGAGAGTGGGAGAACCCAACCCCGGAACTATCTCCGGAAGTTCTCTGGACGCGTAACGCGATGGACGCGACCGGGCCGGTGGACCTGATGCTGGACGTGCACGGCGACGAGGCGGAGCCGTACTGCTTCATCATCGGCGGCGAGGGATGCCCGGGCTGGGACGAGCGAAGGGCTGAGACGCAGAGGGCGTTCAAGGCGGCGTACGCGAGGGCGTGCCCGGATTTTCAGACGACGTTTCCGCTCGAGTACGGCACGGCGCCCGCGGGTAACGTCGTGACGGCCAAGACGCAGGTGACGTACAGGTACAACTGCGTGGGCATGACGCTGGAGATGCCGTTCAAGGATAACGTGCAGCTCGCGCAGCCCGACGGGTGGACGCCGGGTAGGTGCGAAAAGTTGGGCGCCGCGGCGGTGGACGCGCTGCTCGACGTGCTTCCCGAGCTCCGCGAGTGAGGCGGCACGTGTGTCGAGTGAGCCGTAGCCGATTTACAGCTGTTTTACACGTCGCATACTAAGTTTCCATCGGGTCGTCTGCCAGTATCTCCTCCATCTCCTCCCCGTCCTCCTCCTGGAACGCCGACGAGGGCTCCGGTTCCTTCCGTTTGGGCTCCGGCTTTGGATGGTTCTGGTACGGATATTTCCATTTCGGCGGCATCGAATCCCTCGTCTCCCCCGTGACCGCGTTGAAGAAGTACACGATCGTCCTGTCCTTCTTCCTGTCCCCGGGCTCGATCGGATCTTTCTGCTTGGCCTTCACCAGCCTCCACCCGCCGAACGGGTCCTGCTCCGCAAACTGTCGCTCCAAACCGGTGGGCTTGCGGAACCCCTGGCGCTCTCGCTCCGCCTTCTCCTCGTCCGTCTCGTGAAAGTGCGGCCTGTCCCACGTGTATCCGCCCTCCACTCGCTTCACCAACGATTCGCCGAACTCGAACGCGGCCTTGATCCCGGACGGCGTCGGTTCGAACGCCAGGAACTGGTATATAATCGCGAGCGCCTCGTTGCAGTGCTCGTCTTTGCCCTCCACGATTGCGTACACCTTTCCGGGGTTACCGGGCCTCAGGTCCTCGAACTCCTGGCCGGGTAAGGGTTCCTCGACGATCTTCACCACCGCGCCGGTGATGTCCACGATGGCCTGATGGTTCCGCCCTTTCTTCCCGATGATTGGCTTCACCATCTCGTACGGCTCCAACAGGATCTTGTGCCTCTTCTCCGGCTTTCTCGCAACCTCGATGAGCTCCTTGTGAATGTTCCTGTACACGTTCTCGTAGAAGAGCAAGATGCCGGGGTGCTTGCCCGTGACGATGATGTCGCGTTCGTCCGCACCCTCCACCTCGGGCTGGACCTCGTACTCTACGAAGGCTGACTTCGCGAGGACCTTGAGGACGTTCTCATCGTTCGCCAGCAGCTTCGGCATGCACGGGACGGGCACGTGCAACCTCGCCTTGCCCAGCGTGTCGGGGTGCGGAGGCTCCTTGACCCGTGCCCACTCCTCGTCCCACTCGAACGGGCCGATCGGTATGCCGCCCACCATCCGCCCGCACTTCTCGCACTGCGCAATCTCGTCCTCGGCGATGTTCGGGTTCTCGCACGTGTGCTTGTACGTTCGGTTCTCGTCGTCGTGCCCCGGCGGTCCCTGGCATTGCGATGTCGTGCCTGCCTGGCTGCCCGGACCAGCCTGCGTGGGCCGGATCTCCTCCTCCGCGGTGGGCTGGATCTCATCCTCGACGATCTCCCCGGTCGCTCGAGCGCTTCTGGGGCGCTTCGGGGCAGGCTCGACGTTGAGGAACCCCGAGCGCATCGCCGCTGTGAGAATCAACCAGAACGGGTTCTCGTGTTTTACATGAATAATAGACTCCCTACTGTATGTTCTAGGTCCCTCCCCCCCGAATTCTCCAACGCCTCCTCGTCCTCACGCCGTGTCGCCCTTGAACAGGGGAATGTGCTCGTCGCCGACGTCCTCGCTGGTCAGGTCGCCTCTGCCCATGCTCAGGAACCAGTTGAGGAAGAAGTGCGTGCCGAACACCAGCCCGTTGAATCCGTTGACGTACCAGAAGCACTGCCACCTGTAGAAGTTGAGCTGCTCGTACGGCCAGTGGTAGAAGAGGAACTCGTGCATCAGGTACGCCAGGGTGATGAATAAACCGAGGATGAACAGAGGGGTGGACAGGTAGCACTTGGGGAACGGCAACTGTCCCAAGGTCGACTCCACCAGCAGCAAGATGAGGTTCCCGACAAACCCAACCATGTAGTTCCACTCAAAGTAGCACAGCCTGCTCGCGGGGTCCAGGAGCGTGCTCATCTTGAACCCGTACGTGTTACCCACGCACTGCGGATTGAAGAGCATCTCGAGCCACACGCACAGGTCGCACGCCAGGCACAGGGTGAACGCCGCCGAGTACCACGTGATGAGCCAGTGGCCGACGAGGTTGCAGTCGCCGCTGTGGCCGATGTACCGACTCGCGCGCTCGCCGTCACCGCCGAACACTCCGCGCACGGACACGAACGCGCCGAGGCCGAAGAAGATCGTCAGACAATAGAAGCTCCAGTCGTGGAAGTTCATGTAGTCCGTCACCTTGTTGCCGGCGTCGACGTTCGGCTGGATGATCTGCGTGAGAGAAAACCACAGGCAGAAGCAGAAGGCTGCCACCCTGAACACCATGAGAACGAATCCGCCGCCGCCGAAGGAGTTCTCCCAGAGTTGCTTGTGCGTCGCCCCGCCCGCGAAGGAAAGTGAGCCGTAAGAACGATGGTGCTGCAGATTATCTCCCGCGAACCCGATCCAGATGAGCATGGACATGAGAGTGAACGTGGCGAAGAGGTACATCAGCGGGTTGTCCTCCCACTTGACGAACATGTCCCACGAGTCGCTCATGGTCCAGTCGCCGGAGCCGTCGCCCGGCTTGTGGATGAAGTTACCCGCTAGCGTCTCCTCGGTGCCGTTGTACACCGAGGTGGCCTCGTCCATGGAGAAGTTGTCCTCGTAGCTCGTCATGTCTCTTCACCCGCCGACAATCGCCAAATAAATCTTCTTCCGCGCCCTCTTGTAACACCCGATGGCCAAAACAAGGGTTCCGGGCCTTCCACAGGGACACTGCGTGGACGATCTCGATGGATCCGACCCGCGCTCCCTAGATCCTCACGAGCTCTTTTCGGTGCCCGATTCGGATCGTGGTCACGGCCTATGCGACGGGGCGTAGGTCGTTGTGCTCCGGCGCCGTGGCTTCACTGATGGTCTCCGAGATGCCGCTTTTTTGTTGCGACCGGCCGTTTTTTGTCCGGCCGAAGTTTTCGTTTTAGGATATGGTCCGGCAGTCCGGATATGGGACGCCGGCGCATCTTCGGGCGTTATCAAGTGCCGGGCCGAACTTTTTTATTCTATAGAGCGAGCGGCGCAGCTCGCGCCCACCCAGCGTATCCGGGCACGATGGGCCTGTGCGGGCGGCGCAGTGGGGGCGTCCGTGCCTCCGATGTGTGGGTCCCCGGCGATAAGATGCTCCCGAGGTGCGCTCCCGGCCGCTGGTTCTCCCGCGCGGGTTTACGATTAGCACGAAACGTGCCCCCGCCACCTCCAACTAACTTTTCCCCTGACGATGAACGCAGCGACGACGAGGGCGACTCGCCGGCGCCGGCCCCGCTCCCACCCCGCGACGGCACCGCCGCGAAACAGAGCCCCGGCGTCATCCGGTGGGCGGATGAGGACCAGATGGAGCGCGAGCTCTCCGCCGCCACGTTGGAGCCCGCCCGTGGAATGGTCACCCTGCGCAGCGGCTCGTCCAAGAAGAAGCTCTGGGGTAAAGTTCGCGACCACTTCCACCTGCGGAACAAGGCGGTAGCCACGGCGAGGCCCGGCGCGGACGCCGCGACGCGGGCCCGCTCCTCGTCGTATCACTCGCCAAAGTCCGCGGAGGATCGTGACCTCATCCTCCGCGGCCTGCGAACGTGCCCGCTGTTCGACGACGTGAGCGAGTCCGTCGCGGCGCAGCTCGAGGACGCCATGCGCGAGGTGTCGTTCGAGCCGGGAGAGGCGATCGTCACTCAGGGCGCGAGAGACGACGACGCGTTCTACGTGTTGGCGTCGGGTACCGCCAACGTCGTCGTCGACGGCTCGACGGTGAAGACGCTCGTGCCGGGCGATCCCTTCGGAGAGGTGAGCCTCATGTACAACACCGAGCGCACCGCTACGGTACGAGCCGCGGGTACGAGTAAATGCAGAGCGTTCGAGCTCAAGCGCGAGCGATACGACCTCGTACGAGCCGCGCAGGCTGACGCCGACGCCAGGCGAAGGCTCGATTTGGTGTCGGCGTCGCCCACGCTGAGGGCGCTCGACGCGACCACGCTGCGACGCGTGGCGGAGTCCGCGGAGCCGCAGAGGTATCGCGCCGGCGAGACGATATTCGTGCGAGGGGACGTGGGAGACGCGCTGTACGTGGTGGAGGTTGGGATCGTATCGGTGCACGCCGCGGGGGGCGAGGAAGTGAGGCGCTTCGGTGTGAAGGACGTTTTCGGCGAGGTGGCGCTGCTGAACGACGACGGGCGAAGAACCGCGGACGCGATCGCGGCGACGGACTGCGTTCTGCTCGCGATAACCCGCGACGCGTTCACCGCGATCGCGGGTCCCTCGATCAAGGCTGCGCTTCACGGCGCAGACATCGCGAACGTCCCGCTCTTCGCGCACCTGGACGTTAAGCAGATAGCCGCCCTCGCGGAGGCGACGCGGCTCGTAAAGTTTAGCGACGGGGACGAGGTCATCCGCGCGGGCATGCCCCCGGAGTGTCTGTTCATCGTGGACGAGGGGACGTTCGAGGAGTTTGGCGCCGGCGTTGGCGTCGGCGAGAGGCGCGCCCTGGCGGCGCACGGCAGCCTCCTTCGCGGGGGCGACGAAATGGCGCGGGCGGCGGGGAAGAAAAAATGGACCCGCGGCGAATACTTTGGAGAATCTTCCCTGCTGACGAACGAGCCGAGGGGGTTGGGGGTTCGCGCGGAGGGGCTGGCGTCCGCGGTGACGCTCTCGAGGGACGCCATCGCGAGGACCGTCGGGTCACTCGGCGAGGTTCAGCGGGCGTGGAAGAGAACCGCCGTCGAAAAGTGTTTAGCCGCAAACGGAACGGATCCGTCGTCGGCTGAGGGCGAAAACGCGACAGCCGCGCTCGCCGATGAGCTCGAGATACGGTGCTGCAAAGCCGGGGAGGTGCTCGCGGACGGGGACGAAGCGCCCGCGGGCGTGTTCGTGGGCGTGCTGGTCTCCGGGACGGTCGTCTCCGTCACCCGCGTCCGCAAGGGCGACAAAAATCTGACGCGAAGGCAGGTGGTCAAGAGCGGGGGAGTATATCTACCCTCAAAAGCCGCGGTCGCGAGGACGCTGCTGGGGGAGGAGTGGGCGGAACCCGGATGGGCGATCGACGCCAAAGTCGCCGCGCTCACCCAGTCCGTGCTGCTCGTGCCCCCGGCGGCGGCGTCGGGTCGACTGCGGCGCGCGATCTCGACCCTCTCCGGCGACGAAACCGAAACCGCCGCCGCTCCGGACTCGGCTCGATCCGACGGTTATAACGGTTATAACGGTTATAACGGTCGCGGTCTGCCCAACGGCGCCGGCGCGTCTCACTCGAAGACGTCACCCGCGCGCGTGAGACCCAAAGACAGGGTCGTGCCTCCTTCGCTGAAACTCATCGCGACGCTCGGCTCGGGCGGGTTCAGTCGGGTTTTCCACGTCACGGCGCGGGTATTAATCGGGACCAACGGCGCGAAGGTTCGACGGTCATACGCGCTCAAGGTTGTTCCCATAGAGCAGATGGTCAAGAACAACGTGGTTCATAACGTGCGGAACGAGAGGGACGTGATGATGGCGCTGGATCACCCTTTCATCACCCGGCTTCACGCCTGTTTCAAAGCCGCCGACCACGTTTACTACGTGCTGGACTTAATCCCGGGCTTGGAGCTTTACTGGTGCATGCAAAACTTCGAGTTCTCCGAGCGAGGCGCCGCGTTCTACGTAGCGCAGGTGGTTTTGATGCTCGAATACATGCACGAGAGGCAAGTGTCGTACAGGGACGTCAAACCGGAGAACCTCATGCTGGCCAACGACGGGTACCTGCGACTGGTGGACTTTGGCCTGTCCAAATTCCTGGCGCCGGGTGAACGAACCTTCACGTTCTGCGGTACCCCACTGTACCTCGCGCCGGAGATTTGGGGGCACGGCGGTCACGATAAGGCGGTTGACTGGTGGGCGCTGGGATGTCTGGCCTACGAACTCGCGTCGAACGGCACGCTTCCTTTCCATGGGGAGACGCAGGGCGACATTCGCAAAAAGATCCTAAACGAGCCGGTGTCCTTCGATGGCGCGGCCAAAAGGTTCTCCCCTGAGCTCCGGGCGCTCGTCGAGGGCTTACTCCAAAAGAACCAGCACAAGAGACTGGGTGTGCTCAGGGACGGCGCGGGTGGGGTCAAAACGTCCGCGTGGTTCCGAGATTTGGATTGGATAGCGTTGGCTCGAATGGAGTATCCTCCGCCGTTCACGCCGGATGCTGCCGGCGGTTCAAAGGAGGCGCTCCGTATCACCCCGAGGGACCAGGAGCTCGTGCCACCTCCGTCGCGCGAGTGCCCGATGTACGGCGACATGTTTCCCGACTTTTAGGCGTCTTCGTGTCACGCGATGAATGTTACATCCTCCACTCTACTCTCTGACCAACTTTGTCTTCTTCTCGAGTCTGCCGCAGATTATTTCCGCAACTGTCTCCTCCACGCTTTTCCCGTCCTTCATGCGCAGCCCCTGAAGCGCGCCCATGAGCTGCATCCGCCTCGACTCGATCACCTCCACATCTCGCATCTTCAGCATCCCGAGGTCGTCCTTTCGAACACACTCCCTGCACTGGCCAGGTGAGAGGAACGGGTTTTTGATAGTTTCCAGTCGTCGAAAGTTGCAGGCCCCCGCCTCCATCGCGACGAGCTCCCTGGACCTCAGCAGGAAATGCGCCAGCCTGTCCTGATCCGTCACCAGTTTGCGCGCGTCGCCCAACTCCACGTAGGAGCGAATGCGGATGAATTCGTTGTGAAACTGGTTCATCAGCCTGTCGGCGACCCGGCATGGTGTGTCGCCCGGCCACGCTGGACCACGGCACTGAAGCTTAGCTGTGACGGAGTCGTGAAAGTCGGACTCCAAGCACCGCTTGTTGTACTTCAGAACGTCAGAGGAGGTACCCCTATGGACTTCCCATTCATCAAGGAACTGCGCCACGAACCAGTCCGCCATTGCGCGTCGTTTTGTGCCGGGCGCGTCTACCCAGGGCGTCAACCCATGTTAACAATTTACTGCCGAGTCAGCAGTAGCCTGTCCGAGATTTTTATCTCACAGCACGTTGAGCGACGGCTCCTGCTCCGAGGGTCGCTCGCCCGTCACAACCCGTCGCGCGGTCCCGCCCGCGACCTCGTATCCAATCGCGTCCCAATCAAAGGCATCATGTCGAGCGCAATCTGTCGCACTTTTGTCGTCCCAGCTCGCGGCTCGGTCGCCTCTCGCGCGACCCAACCCGCGCGTGGCGTGTTTTCGGGAGCCAAATCCCTAGAACCCCGAAGCGGTGCTGTGACCCTCGTTTCTGCTCACGGCCGTCACCGCGACGTCTCCGTGTGCATGGGTCGCAAGGGCATGCTCGCGGAGCTCATGGATGACGGCACAGATTCCGCGGGCGACGCGAAGGTCGACCCGCGGTGCCCGTGCGGCAGCGGAAAGGACTACTCCGTCTGCTGTGGACCCCATCACGACGGCGCCGCGCCCGCCGACTCAATCACCCCCGAGGCCATCGTCCGCGCACGGTTCAGCGCCTACGTCAAGAACGTGCCCAAATACATCGTTGCATCCACGCATCCGGACTCCAAGGACATGAAGCGCAAGGACGACCCGGCGGAGGCGAGGGCACAGCTAGAGAAAGATGCCGACGCCACGATGAAGAAAGTTCAGTTTACGTCTCTTCGGGTGAAGGGAACCAAAGAGGGCGACGGGGAGACGTTCGTGACGTACGAGGTGTCGTACAAGGCTGCGGGAAAGAAGAACAGGGGCGGGACGAAGACGCTGGCGGAGAGGTCTAGGTACAAGATGGCCGACGGAGAGTTCAAGTACTTTGACGCTCTGCCGCTGAACTCTTCCTCGGATATGAACGCCGTTGGGCAGATCTGATGAAGGGCGATAAGATCGGCCACTTGTAGGTTTATCATTAGTCTACATTGCGACGTTGCGAGTTGATTATTGACTAGTCGCGATCCCTCGCCCACGAGCTCCCTCTGTCTTCTGCGCGTGGGTGCCAAACTTGAGACGTTTTGCCGACGATCCTCAAAAGTTATCCAAAATTCATGACGTGGCAGATGCCCCCGATTGTCCAGTTCACAACGCAAGCGCGTCCCCACACGACACGTGCAAGAACAATGTCCGCCCTCTCCGCCTCATTCCGCATCGCCGCGAGCCCCGTCGTGTCCTCCTCCCGCCGCGCTGGGTCCTCTTCCCGCCGCGCCGCGGCTCCCGCGCGCGCGTCCGCGGGGTCCGACGAGAAGAAGGTTTCCTCGGGGCGCCGCGAGGCTGTCGCCGCCGCAGTGCTCGCCGCCGCGGCGCTCTCCCAGGCAGCCCCCGCGCTCGCGCGCGGTCTCCCCGAGTTTGAGTGCACCGGCGAGGTCACGACCGGCGCGTCCGGCCTCCAGTTCTGCGAGTCCGTCGTCGGCTCCGGGATCACCCCGTCGAAGGGGTCGCTGATCAAGGCGCACTACACCGGCAGGCTCCTCGACGGGCGCGTGTTCGACAGCTCCTACTCGCGCGGCTCCCCGCTCACGTTCAAGGTTGGCGTCAGGGAGGTCATCGCGGGCTGGGACGAGGGCATCCTCGGAGGCGAGGGAGTGCCCCCGATGAAGGTGGGGGGCAAGCGCGTGCTCACCATTCCCGCCAACCTGGCGTACGGCAGCAGGGGCGCGGGCGGCGGCCTGATTCCACCGGACGCGACGCTCAAGTTCGACGTTGAGCTCGTGCAGGTGCTGTGAGCGGGCGCGACGGGCCGTGGTGCGGTGGTGGGGGGAGGGCGCGCGAGCGGCCCTCGAGGTTGTTGAAATCCTAAGTTAACGCTAAATATGTTTCAAAGACGAATGAAATGGTATTGATACCATCGCACATTCAAGCTATTTCATCTAATTCTACTTTTCTGACTGCGTATCCATATGAGCTAAATCCTGAGGCTCTCGTTCAACGTCGAGCCCAGATATCGCCACGTAAGTGTGGCCCTCGAGGAGCCGGCACAAACGCGCGCGCGGCCCTCGTCGTTGCACACACCCTCAACTCAAACCATGCCTATTTTCTGAACCATGAAGACCGCGTTCGACGGAGCGCGGTACGCGGTGGGCGCCACCGATTCCATGCAGGGCACCGGCGTGTGGTCCGGCATCAAGCTTAGCCGCGACGACGCCAAGCCCACGGCCAAGCCCGCGAGCAAGGCTGCGAAGAAGTCGCAGCCTGCTAAGTTCCCGGTGAAGGCCAAGTAAAAACCCGGCAACTTCGCGCGGGAGACGAGGCGACGTGCGTTGGGTTCATCGCACGTGACCGTCAGCTCGTCCGCCAACCGGCGCGCGAGCTCGGGCCTCGGCTTCCGAGCCGGTGACGTAGTCTTCCGCGAAATTGAAAACCTCGCGGGCGCAGCGAGTCGCCAAGGAGTAGACGTCCAGTGACGGAACCTCGCCGCATTCAGGGTGTAGCAACCATTTGAAGGCGGGTTCCCGATGATTTAAGACTTCTCAGGTCCGAAAAGGAGCTCCTCGGCAGACGTGCGGCTGCGCGGATAGCGTCGTTCGACCATAACTGTAACACGACTAATATTTTCATCCTAACCGGCTCTATCCGATGGTACGCTACTGTCTTCCCGGGCCGACGCGCGAGGGACCGAAGCGCGCGGGAGCCCCGCCCGGCGGACCGACCCTACCCCCGGGAGGTCCTACCCTGCCCCCCGGCGGACCGACCCTGGACGGCGGACCCGTCCCCGCCGGCGCGGAAACCGGCCTGCCCCATCCGCCCGGAGGCGCCGGCGGGGCCATCCCCGGGCCGCCGCCCCTGGGCCCGCCGCCCAGGCCCCCGCCCAGGCCCCCGCCCAGGCCCCCGCCGAGACCCCCACCGAGACCCCCGCCTAATCCGTCGCCGAGACCGCCGCCGAGACCGCCGCCGAGACCGCCGCCGGGACCGCCGCCGAGACCGCCGCCTCCTCCTCCTGCCGCGCCGACCCCGCCGTTCGCGGCTGCCGGTTCAGCCGGCTTGCCCAGCATCGCCGCGATATCCGCCATGGTGTCCTCGTCGTCGGTGTCATCGTCAACTTCCACGTTGTACGGATCCTCGCCCTTTTTGAAGGGCGTGTCAGGATCAGCCTGATCTCCCGCGGCCCTCTCCTTGAATCCACCCTTGCCCTCGAAGAAGAACTTCTTGTACATCGGCATCTCCCGCATCTCGTACGTGTGCGCACCGATGAGTTTGTCCATCATGAAGGCATCCTCAAAGGTGGGCACGCCCTCGTAGTCCGCCTCCTCCCTGAAGCACGGCAACGCGTTGATGCACGGTAAGAACGTGGTGATCGCTTTCCAGAACTGCGACACCACGTTCACGACGACGTTCACCACGATGAAGAGGATCGCCAGCAGGAAAAACGGGAACCCGTTTGTCTGCATCGTTCGCCTTGAAATCTCGCTCAGAATCGGTGGGTACTCTGTCGCCGCCGCATCCTGCGCCGCCGCACTCGCGTTGTTCGCGATGTCCAACAAGTCCTGGAGCGTCGCGCCCGAGGAGAGCAGGCCGCTGAAAGCGCTATCCGTGGCGTTTGCAGCCCCGCCGCCCGTAGCGGACAACGCGGCGTCTGCGTACTCGTCGCCGACCCCCGCCGTTTCCGTGATGAGCGGCGTTAGAAAGTGCGTGTGCATCCACATGCCAAAGAGAAGGTGCACGAACGCCGCCCACGGCGCGACGGCGAGCGCGAGCATCGCCAACGCGGTGCCGTACCTCGGGGGGCGCCGGCACACCCTCAGGAGGAACCTCTTGTCGAAGAAGCCGATGGCGAGGCAGAAAAACGATGCAAACGCGTAAAGCAGAGGCATGCCGCTTCCGTACATCATCGTCACCATGATGCACATGAGAACCTCTCCGTACCTCGTGGCGATGTCGAACTCCGGCCCGGTGAACGCCTCGTTGAGCTCGCGCTGCGTCCACTTGGTGTACTTGCCGGTGCACCTGTTGATGAACCCGGTGACCTCAGCCGCGATGTTCCCGCCGATTGGCCCGACGGTGTTGATGCACATGGTGAACAGCAGCGGACCGCCGATCTTCTTGTACCAGAGGTAGTCGAAATCGCGATGCGTTCCGTTCAGGATGAGCTTCGACACGATGGGTATCCCCTCCAGCAGCTCCGGCAGCGCGGCGTTGATCGCGAGCGACACGATCGCCGTGTTGAAAAACTGCGCGACGAAAACCTTCTCCGCCACCTTCCGCTGTTGCTCGATGAAACTCGCGGGTCTCTCGTACGAGGAGATGGACTTGACCACCGTCTTCAACACGGAGTTCACGATGGCCACGGCGCCGACGGCGACGCCCACGAGAAGAGACTCCAGCGAGGACGGCGCGGCGAGGAAATCGTTGCACTGCTCGCGGAGGGTCGCGATTTCCAGATCCGACGCGTATTGAATAGCCGGGTCGCCCGCCTTCCACCTTTCTGTGGTGGTCGTCTTGAGCGCGTACTGGCGCCCGGCGCAGTAACACGCGTGGCACCTGCGCCGTTCCCTCACCCCCGCGTCGACCCTCGCCGGCGAGCACCCTTCCAGCGACACCCCGCAGTCGGTCATCTCCTTCACGATGGTCTTCACCTTGACGTCCTTCTCCGTCTGGCTCATCGTGTTCGCCAGCGGAACCACCGACAGCGCCGTGCCCCACGGCATGATCGCGAGCAGCCCGGGCTCGGAGTACGTCACCTCGCACGACGACAGCTCGGGTTTACACACGTCACGAAAGTCGCTCGTCGCGTTGAAATCGGGGCGAAGGGTGACGAGCGAAGGGTCGACGCCGCCGAGCGCGACGCTCTCCGGGGTGGCGAATTGACCCCCGCCCGGTCCGCCGATTTGTAACGCCAGCTTGGCGTCGTCCATCGCGGTGTTGGCGCTGAGCTCGTTTTTAACCCCCGAGAGCACCGTGATTGCGCCGAAGGAGGCGAGGAGGAGGACGAAGGTGACGAGCGAGATGACCTTCCGCCGCCAGTACCTGCTCCGCTCGGGGACGTCCAAATTTTCAAACATGACATCCGTCGGCGCGGGTGCCTCCTCCACCTGGTACGCGAATTTACCTCGGAACCGCGCCTCGGATCGCATCAGCCAACGGCCGAGCCAGCTTCTGGGCGACGCCCTGAGACATTCCACCCACGATTCCTCGTCGGAGAAGGTTACGAACGCGAGCTTGGTCTTGAAGTTTTTCTTCATCTTGAGCTTGATGATCTTGTCGTCAACCACGGCAATCTTGTCCTCCAGCTTATCGATGGTCTTCTCCCCTTTCCCGGTCTTGATGTACTTGCTCTTTGCCACGTCGTGCTGCATCGCCAGCGCGCTCCTCTTCTTGTAGTAGTAAAGAAGCACCCCGTCGTTCTTCGCGAGCACGGCGTCCACCACCTTCCCGAATTTGAGCTCGAAAAAACACCGAACCTCCTCCTTGTCAGTCGCGTCCTCGGGCAGACCCTTGATCATGACGCTGTAGTCGGTGATCTCGATCGAGTCCTCGTCCACAGCTCGCACGATCTGTCTCTGCCGCCGGCTGAAGAACGCGCACATGACGAGGAACAGCACGCAACCGAGAATGTCCGCGGCGGCGGCGCCGTAGAGGAAATCCGTCTTGGTCAGCGACAGCTCCAAGCCGAGGTCCGGGTTGGAGTATCTCAGCCAGTCGCCCTCCTCGACGTCGTCCGGCGCGATGCTCCCGAACGTCGTGGAAGCCATGTCGTACTCCGCCTCCCACATCTGCTGGAATCCCGTGCTGTTCCTCGCGGCCGAGTACGGCCCGAAGTACTTGGCGGCGTGCGCAATCATGATGGTGGGCATGTTGAGGAGGAAGAGGATGAAGAACATGGCGGACATCCACTGTAGAAAGTTGAAGTACAGCGCGATGCCGGGTCCGAACTCGACTCCCATGTCGCCGATGCCGATCTTGAGCGGGTAGGGCTCCAGACCCCGCGCGCCCTGTATCCTCGGGTGCTCCTCGTCCCGGTGCTCGAGTGCCTCTTCGACGCTCGGTGGAACGTACTCGCCCCTTTCGCGCGCGAGGTCCTCCTTGGTCTTGATCTCGCCGGTGCGCTTGTCGACGACGTCGTCGTCGGAATCGGAGTCCGAGCTGTCGTCCTTGGCCGCGCGCGTTCGCCATCGCAGCGTGCGGCTCGCGATGGCGGAGAGGGAGGCGAAGGGGCTCTTGCTCGCCGCCTTCTTGCTGGGGGTCGTGGGCTCCATGTCGGAGTCCGAGTCGCCCCCACCCGCGGCGTAGCGCGAGCGGTTGCCCCCTCTGCCCATCCCGGGTGTCCCTCACGCGTATATCGCCTCTGAGGTGTCCTACGACGACGCGGAATGCCGCGTCATCTCGGTGGCGAACGTCGCGCGCGCGCCCCGCGTCCTTTCGGTGACCCCGTTTAGTGCCCGTTGGTGACGCGGATTTGCCAAGTCAGGTCCCGAAATTTCTCATCAGAGGGCACTGTCTCGAGCGGCGGGCATGTCGTGGCTGGCCCAGGCGGCGGCCAAGGCCGAGGCCAGGCTCACCGAGGCGCTCAATAAGGTCGACTCCGCCGCGGCGCCCGCGCTGGAGAAGGCCAAAGATCGGCTCGAGGAGACCAAAGCGCAGATCGCGGAGAAGGCGAGCGAGCTCGGGCTTGGCGCGGGGGGCGATCCGCAGCAGCCGCGGCGGCAGGTACCGAGGCCTCGAGGGGAAGCTTCGGGCGCCGGAGGCGCGAACGCGATCGAGGTCGCACCGTCGGTTCCCGCCGAGTCGAAAGCCTCGAGCGATGCGCCGACCGGGACGGTCGGGGACGACGCGGGTCGAGTCGACGCCGACCCAGAAATCGTCCCACAAATCGTCCAACCTCCGACCGCCCCAACGCCCGCGTCCGCTGAGCCCACAAAGAAGAAGACGCAGCTGGAGCTGCTGAGGGAGAGGAGACTGGCGCGCGAGGCGGCGGCGGCGAACGCCAAGGGAATCGTCGCGGGACTCGTTCCGGAACCCCCGACGGAAGGGACTCGAACCGGACCCGCCGAGCGGATCCCGCGAGCCGAGTCCGACCCATCCGCCCCGGCGCCGCCGCCCGCGACACACCCGCCGGACCCCGCCGAAGATACCGCGAAAGATACCGCCGGGGACTCGAAACGACCGGAACCGGAACCTCCCGCGTCACGACGGACGACGAACCAACGCGTGAACGAGGGAACACCCGCGTTCGCCGCCGCGCGAGAGAGGGCGGATGCGGATGCGGAGCTCGAGCGACGGGTCAAGCGAGTCGCGCTGCTCGCGCACGCCAGGGCGCTTCGAACGCGACGTGCCGAGGAGACGCGAGACGCGGAGGACCGCGCCGATCGCGCGATCGCCGCGCGCGAGCAGCGCGCCGCGTCCTCGGCGCGCGCGCTGGAGGCGTTAGCGGCGAGGGCGGCGAAGGCGGCGGCGGCGTTGGAGGATGAGCGCGTCGCGCACAAGCTGACGCGGGAGGACGCGGAGGAGCGCGTCGCGGAGGTGGCACAGGAGGGCGGGACGCGCGCGAGGGCACTCGCGACGGAGCAGCGACGCCTGGCGGAGGTCACCGCGAGGAGGGACGACGCGGCGGACGAGTTTGAACGATTGGATCGAAACGCGCGGGAACTTCGCCGGCGGATCGTCGCGGCGAACCGGCGCAGGGAACGCGCGGAGGGGGTTCTCGCCGAGAGAAAGAAACGGTCGAACGTAACGGGCGGTGCGGGGACGGGAACCGGCGCGTCGGACGCCGAGGCGGAGGCGGCGGCGCTGCAGGAATCCCTCCGCCGGCTTCGCGACGCCAACGACGCGGCGGCGGGTCGAATAGCGTCTTCCGCCGACGTTTCCTCCTCGGGGGTTCCGGACGTTTCCGCGGAGGATGCGACCGACCAGCTCCGCCTCGACGTCGCGTTCAGGACCGCGACGGAGGCGCTCATCGCCGAGCAGACCCGCGCGGAGGCGCTCGCGGCGTCGCGCAGCGCGCTCGTGTTCCGCCTGGAGACGGCGCGACGAAACGCCGACGAAAATAACGGACGCTTCGCGGATGAGGAGGCGGGCGCGGTGGAGTCCGCCGCCGCCGGGTACCGGTACGGGTCGGCGGGCGTAGACGACGACGACGACGACGACGTTCTCATCGCGGGTCTCGCCGAGACTGGACGGTACGCGCCCAAGCAGCTCGCGTACGACATCGCCGCGAAGGCGTTGGGCGGGGGCGACCGCGCTCGGCGGGTGTCCAACTTGGCGGGGGCGGTTGACGCGCTCGCGCTGGAGGGTCTCCGCGCGGTGAGCAGGCACGGGGGCGCACGGGCGGCGGCGGTGGCGTACACGTGCGTGTTGCATCTGTACATGTTCGCGCTGGTGTTCTTCGGCGGGTCGGGGCCGAGGGCGACGAGCACGGCGACGATGACGGCAGAGAGCCTTTACCCAAAGCCGTAAGCGTCAAGTGTAGGTAGCTGAGATTGTTAAACGGAAAACACAACTCTCGCGCATGGTGTTCAACCCCGCGAACGCGGGGAGCGTGGCCGCGGCCGCCGCGCGCCCCGGAGTGGCGTACGTGCTCGGTCGTACCCTTTACCTCGCCATGACCAACCGCAGCAACGCCGCGACGATCATTGAGACTCGGGGCCCGGGCTTCGCCATGCCGCCCGAATCTTTTTTCGTTCCCTATCGCGATCCCCCTCACAGCCTGAGCGTGGAACCCGAGGCCGAGGAGCTCGCGGACGTCGTCGATCTCTTCTACGAGAAGCTGGAGATCGTCGGCATGGGGGAGAACGACCCCGGGGTGGTCTTCGCGGGGATGGGCGAACCCCTTCTCCGTATGGACCAGATACGCGAAACCATAGAGCAGGTTCACGAATCCAGACACGGCGTGCCCTTCAGAGTGAGCACGAACGGGCTCTTTCCGCCGTCCGCCGCGGTGGCGCTGGCGGACGCCGGGATCGGTAAGGCCACCGTAGCCCTCGCCACCGCGGATCCCACGCAGTACGCCGAGCTCATGCGACCGGAGAGCGGCGACCACGCCACCGTGTGCGGGTTCATCGCGTCGCTGGCAGAAGCCGGGGTGGAGGTGGAGGCCACCGTCGTCGAGCGGCCCGGGGTGGACGTGGCGGCGGCGAGAAAGCTGGCGGAGGCGCTCGGCGCGGGGTTCAGGACTCGCACGTGGCACCCGTGATTCCATCCCCCGACGCTCTTCTAATTCTACGTCCATCGGTGTCTAATAACTGCCAACATCAGTCGCCGCGCCCGCCAAAGGTGAACATCTTCTTCGCGCGTTTCGAAGGCGCCTGCTCCTCCTCAGCCTCCCTCGCCTCGCGAACCATCGCGCCGAAACCCAACATACCCTTCCGCGCGCCCACCCGCTGCTGCTGCTGCGCCCCAACGCCTCCGCCGTCGCGACTGTGAAGAGGCGTCGCGGCGACGACCATCCCGCGAGATCCCGCGGGAGTCTCCGCTACAACAGTCTCTCTCGCCGGCGTGCACATCGCCTGCTGCAGCATCGCGGCGCCCCTGCTCCCAGGCGGCGCGGTGCCCCGTCCCCCGGAGGAACGCGGCGTGCTCATCGCCATCGGCGTGCTCATGATCTCGCTCAACCGCCCGCCCCGGGGTCCCGGGGTCATCGAGACCGACTCGCGGCGGTTCCGGTTCGGCAGAGGGGTTTGCATGGCGGCAATCGCCGCCTGCCGCCCCGGTGTCATCGCCGTCTGTGATCCCGGTCCGGCGCCAAACGCGGCGAGCGCAAGGTTCCTGGGCGCGGGCATCTGCATCACCTTGCGGTTACCCGCGTCCGGCGTGGGCTGAAACCCGGGCGGAACCATGAGCAACTTCTCGCGCTGCGCCGGCTGCTGCCGTTGCCGCTGTTCGCGCAGAAACAGCGCGCGCTTCTCCTTCTCTCGTCGCGCCGCCGCCTCCTCGTCCTGCGCTTTTCGGAGCTCCTCGGCGGACTTCACGGGCGCCATCCGCACCTCGCGCTTCGCGGGGCCCGCGCGGCTGCGGAACAGGTTGTGCCACTTGACCCCCGTCTTGGGATTCGGCATCTTGAACGAACCGGCTTGGGCTTCCCGGTCGGGCTTGCCGGCACCACCCGGCGCGTCTCGCCGCGAGGAGCCCGGAGCCTCCGAGGACTCCCCGGATTCCCCGCCGTACTCGTCCGAGCCGCCGCCGCCGCCCGCGGTCTTCCTCCCGGCGACCACCCCGGGCGAGAACACGCCGGCGTTGACCGCCTTTCCGGCCCTCCTTCCGGAAGTTTTGGCGGTTTTCGCGTTGGAATCCGCGTTGGAATCGCCGTCTCTCCCGGTTCTCTCGACGACGGCGCCCACGCCCAGGTTGGCTCGAAGCGCCTCCATCAACCTCGGAACGGACTCGTCGTACCTCGGCACGAGCTCGTCTAAGACGAAGGCGTGCAGCGCCTGTATCCCCACGGGATGTAACAGGAAGCTGAGCGGATTTACCACCTTGGCGAGGTGCTTCGCCGCCTTCTTCGTCCGCCTCTTGTCCGACTTCGAGTTTGCGGATCGGAGCGAGTGAAGCGAGAGCGAGAGGTGCGCCTGAAACGCGTGCTCGCGTCGCTTCGCGCCCTTGCATCCCCCCGTGACGTGCCTCGCCTCCAGCTGCGCCTGTGACATCACGAGCGCCCCTTCCACGGCGTCCACGGCGTCGTCGAGGCAGTTTTGTCCTGCAGGGAGGTGCACACGCGCCGAGCCGACGGCGTCGCCAGCCAAAGTTTTCGAAAGTTTGGCGAAATCGGGGTCGGGCGCGTCCGCGTCTGACACGGCGAAATAACGCTCAAACAACGCGTCGTACTCCGACCGCGCCCGCGCGAGGACGGAGGGGAGGTCGTCTAGGACCCACGCGGCGTGTGTCGTCGCGGTCGGCGCCGTGGAAGGCTTTCCCTCGCGCCGTCGTCCTTCCCTCGCGGCTCGATTCGTCGCTGCGGTTCCGGTCCCGGCGGCGGGATTTTCGTCGGGGTTTCCACCGTCGCCGACCATGGCCCTGAACCTCGCGTCGAGCGCCGCGTCGCTCTCCGACGGCCCGTCCACGACTCTCCCGTCGTCGCACCCGACGCCGGGTAGCCGGAGCGGGCCCGGGCTCAGCACGCCAGCCCCGTTCGGCGCCCCCGCGATGGACGCGGCGAGCGAGTCTCCGAACGATTTACGTTCAACGGGCCCGCCGCCGTACCATCGCTCCCATCGGTGCGTCCCGGCGGGCGCGGCGGCGGCGGCGGCGGCGAGCGCCGCCGCGAAATCGCCCCGGGCGGAATTTCGCCCCGCGCGGTTCGTCGCCTCGCCGCCGCTCCCGTCGGCGTCGTCGCCAGTCGACGCGTGTGCGATGATCCTGGCCAAATTTCCTTTTTGCTCCGAAGCGGACCCCGAGGCTCCTCGCGCCGCCGCGTCCTCTCCGGAAAGATCCGGAAAGAACGGCTCGAGCGCGCCCCAACCGTCGTCGCCGCACGCCGCCGCGAGCGCGGACGTTAGCGCGTCCACGTCGGCGTCGTTGTATGCCACGTCGGATGCCACGTCGGATGCCGCCGCGTCGGCGTCCCGGCCCGGGGTGTTCGGCGCGTCCGCCGCCGGCGCGACGGGGACGAGCGACATCGTCCCGGGCGAGAGCGGCTGCAGCGCGGCGAGGTGAACGCTCCCTGGCCGAGCGTTTCGAACACCTCTCCTTCCGCCGCCGCCGCCAGCCGCCGTCGTCGCGTCGGTCTCCTGCGTCGCCAACGCCTCCTCCTCCTCCTCCTCCTCCTCCTCCTCCTCCTCCTCGATCCGGTTAGCCGCGGCCCTCTCCTCCTCGCGATCGCACTCCACCTCCAGCTCGACGATCGCCCCCGCGCGTCGAATCGCGAGGAGCGCGCCGAGCGCGTACGCCGCCGACCCCTTCGCCGCCACCGCGATGGACGTCCTTACCCCCTCGTAACCCCTCATGACGCCGCTCCCGCCGACGCCCGGTCGGGGTCTCCCCGTCACCCAACACGCGGCGAGTTGATCGACGGACGCGAGCGACGCGATCGTGACGCGCCTTATCCTCGAGAGCCCGCCCGGCCAGCCATCGCACGGAACGACGGCGATCGCACCGAGGCGCACGGCGGATGACGACGACGACCCGGGGCTCCTTTTTCCCTCGGACGTCGTCGAGCCTCTTCGCACCCAGAGCTCCGAGACGGGGAGCTCCTTCGCGTTTAAGGTCGAACCTACGCCCAAAGAAAGAGGTGTTTGCGGGTGTAGGGAGGGCGTCGCCGCGTCGTCCGGATGAAGCCTAACCCGCGCGAACGCGGACATGAGGAGCCCCGGGGGCAGGCAGCCGCGCGGAGCTGCCGCGTGGGAGACGGCGGCGACGGGCGCGGACGATCCCCCGAACCTGGCGAAGAGCTCCGACGCCCTGCGCGTGGTCTCCGCCGTCGCCGCGCGCGTGTCCCGCTCGCCCAGTCGGAGGAGGTACGCCCTGGTGTTCTCCTTCCTGTACGCGTCCTCGATGCCCTTGAAGGGCCGGAGGAAGTCAACCTCGGTTCCCGTCCGGGGCGGTTGAGCGCTCGGGTCGTTCTCGTCGTTTGATGGCGCGGGGGCGTCGCCGCGCACCCTGGCGAGGATGACCACCGCGCTGTGCTGTCTCTCCGATCCGCCGCCGTCGCCGTCGCCGGTCATTCCCGCGAGCTCCCCCGCGGCGCGTTGGATCACCCCGGCCATCTGCCTCGCGAGCGTGGTGAACCAGCCGGTGCGCTCGGCGGAGTCGGGGCCGTCGACCAGATCTCCGGGGTGCTCGGGCGGGGTGCCCACGTGATTGGCACCCTCCGCGTCGGCGGCGTTGTAGAGGTCGACGGCTTGATCGTACTGGCGCAGGACCGCGGCGATCGCGTCGGGGGTGCACGCGTGGAACTCGTCTCGACGCAGCGACGCGGCCGCGCCGAGCTTCGGGTCCACCGCGGAAGACGCCTTGGCGCGCGCGTGCATCCTCGCGTCGAACCGCTGCGGGGTGAGGGACGAGTCGTAGAAGCGAAAGGACCATCGCGGGGGCGCGGGGCTCTGCCGCGACAGGTGCGTCAGAACTCGCGACAGCACCAGCCGCACCTGCGCCCTCTCCTCGGCGGTACCCGCGCCGAGGTCCACCAGGAACGAGACCCGACGCACGCGGTCCGCCATCGCGCCTTCGACTCTGACGGTTCAAACGTCGCTTTGCGCGCCTTTTTTCCGCGTGACGATCGCGTGACGGGAGTGTGCCCACTGCTTTTCGGGGCGCCATTCGGGGCGCCGCGGCGGTGTCGCGATGTCGCTCCTGGTCGAGGGCGTGGCGCTCACGCCGAGCGGTCGGCCGGTGCTGGCGCCGGAGGAGCTCGAGCTGCGGATGATCGAGCGCGTTGACGTCGAGTTCGGCGACAAGCGCGCGGGGAACATGCGCGGCGGGCTGCAGGGCAGAGAGGCTGACAAGTACGTCGCGGGAGTCGCCCTCGTCACCTCGCACAGGCTGATATGGCTCGATCAGGCGAGGGCGCCCGGAACGGAGGGACTGAGCTGCAGCGTACACCTCTCGCGGGTCATCGAGGCGGCGCCGGTGCCGCTGAAGATGTTCGGGTCGCGCACCAGACGGCTGAGGTTGGCGCTGCGGAGGGGGATCGTCGGACCGAACGACGCGGGGGGCGCGCTCGTGCTCGCGTTCAGGGGCGAGAACCCAGACGCCTTCACCGCGGCCGTCGCCGACGCGCTGGTAAAAAAGACGTGGCTCGCGGAGCCGCCGCCGCCGTCGTCGACGAGGACCGGCGCGCCGTCCTCGTCGTCCCTCGCGACGCGAGTGCCCCCCGGGCAACCGCCGCCGCCCGCCGCGCCGCCGCCGCCCGCCGCCGCGGGGAGGCCCGCCGCGTTCGCCATCAGCGCGGGCGTGGGCGGCGTGCTTCACAGGCAGCACCAGGAGCACAAGCAACGGCAGGAGACGGTAACTGAGGCGTTCACGGACATGAACGCGCTCATGGCCAAGGCCAAGGAGATGGTGACGCTCGCCGAGCACCTCGCCGCCGTCGCCAACCGACGCCAACAACGGGGAACGGACTCGAGCGGCTCGGACGCGTCGGACGCGGAGACGACGGAGATGGACGCGATGATGCTGTCGATGGGGATAGCCTCGCCGGTGACGAGGGAGACCGCGGGGGCGCTGTACCACCAGCAGCTCGCCAGGCAGCTCGCGGACTGGCTCCCGCAGGTGCTCGCCAAGAGGGGAGGGATCCTGGCGCTCCCCGACGTCTTCTGCCTGTTCAATCGCGCTCGCGGGTCCGAGCTCATCTCGCCGGAGGATCTGCTCAAGGCGTGCCAGCTGTGGAGGCGGCTCGGGGTGCCGCTGCAGTTCAGGCGGTTCGAGAGCGGCGTGCAGGTGGTGCAGAGCCTGGACAGGAGCGACGACGAGGTTTGCGCGACGCTCACGGAGATGATCAATCGACCGCTCGGACCCTCGGACGACGAAACACGCGACGCGATGCGAAGGATGGACGCGTACTCCGCGTCCGTGGCGTTGGGCATTCCCCCCACGATCGCGTCGGAGTACCTGCTGATGGCGGAGAGGCACGGGATCCTGTGCCGGGACGACGGCCCGGAGGCGACGTACTTCTATCCAAACTTTTTCCCAGAGTGCGAGGCGACTTATTAGTCTTAGTTGGCGCGAGGCGGTAAAGAGGCGGTGACGAGGAGACGGACGCGTTCGGCGCGCGTGCCGACGGATCGTTCGTGTCGTGACATCCCAATCGGACGTCGCATTACAAACTGTACACGAATTTCGTGATTCACATCTTCCAATGGCGTCGCCTCCGGACTCGGAATATAATTCTTCGCATCTTCGCTCGTCTCGAAGGCGACGGCGCCGCGCCCCCCCAACTTAGATTGCGTCCACGTCGTCGAAGTCGAAGAAGTCGTCGTTCTCATCGCGCTCCTCCTCGAAGGTGTCGGTTTCGTTGACGCGGATGGACTCGGGAAGCTCACCGTAGGCCTGGGAGGTGGGAGAGAGAGCGTCAGCGGGGGATTCGGGGTGGAACGGACTCGAGAGGGAGCGCGGGGTTTGTCACCGAAAACACGGGGCGAATACCTTAAGGGAACGGGCCTCGTCCGCGAGGTACTTGAGGATGACGTCCGCCTTCTCGTCCTGGTAGTCGCGGAGGCCGAGGAGGACGATGTCGCCCGTGTTCACCCAAACCTTCTTGCGCATCTTGCCGCGAATGTGGCAGAGGCGCTTCACGCCGTCGATGCACTGCGCCTCCAGACGGCCGTTCCCGAGCATGCGCAGGACCTGCGCGTACTCCTGGCCGTCCTCCTTGAAGATGAGCTCGCGCTTCTCGTCACCCTCGTTCTTGCCCCTGCGGCGGTTCTTGCCTCCCTTTCCCTTCACTCCCTTCGGCATAGTGGTCTTCCAACCCTAAGTCGCTTTCAAAAAATACGCGCGGAACCCACGTGGATCTCCAGCACGCCAGGCGTCTTCGTCTCGGAAGAGCCTCGAGGAGTTCGCTTGGACTCCGTCGACGACGTCGCTGAGCGGCGTGCGTCCGTAAAAGGGCGGCTGGAACGTCGGGACCGGGTTCAAGTACCCTCGGCCAAACAAGATGAGCTCCAAGATACGGTCGCAAAGTTTGGCGGCGGTTTGTCTTTGTGGGCCTCATTTAACCTAAATGTAGTGCCACCGTTACGAGCGGTTACGGGGAATTTTTTGCGAGTGTCACTGCGGATGGGACGGCGTCTTGGAAGGTTTAGCAGCACGGGGAACTTAGGGCGTTCGTCGCGGCGGAGCTCGTGAACGACGCCGCCAGCAAATGAGATATCTTCGATAGTCATCATACACACGGTGACCTGTACACACACAACGCGGAACCAACGCTTATAAACAACTCACGCAAACACGCCAGCCTCGATTGAGACGAGAGCGACGGCGGCGACGTACGCCGCGGGGAAGCACCATCGCGAGAACACGTCGACGTGCCTGTCGGCGAACCTCATCTTCCCGTCCTTCCCCACGAGCATCCCCGCGAACCTCCCAGCCTTGCCGCGGACGAACCCCCTCATGTCGCTGATCTTCTCCCCGAGCGACGCGTCTTCTTTATCCCTCGCGTCCTTAAGCGCGGCGTCGACGCGAGTCTCGACGTGGAGCAGGTAGTTGGCGACGACGACGCCCAGCACGGTGTACGCGCAGAAGTACTGGCTCTTGCTCAGCACGCCGAGCATCCACGCGTCCGAGGCGCTCAGTTTCGGCAACGACGCGAGCGCCCCTTTCGTGAGGTTGATGATTGAGAGGTAGGCGATGAAGCAGAACGCGGCGCGCGCGGGAATGGCTCCGCGTTGGATCCAGAACGTGCCGTAGCTCAGCGCCACCAGGAAGATGGACGGCAGTAACACGAAGGCGATCCAGTAGTCCGGCTTTCGCTTCATCCGGACCGTGAAGTCGACGTACGACATTGGGGGCATTCCTGTTACGAAGGTAAAAAACACAAAGTTAGTATGGGCAAACAGTCGGAGAATATAAAACACTCTCACCAGCTCTCTCGCCCACGGTCATGTTCGTGCCAAGGACGGTCCACTCGGTGGTGCCGCCGAGCAAACCGCCGGTCGGGATCTTGAACAGCTCCTGTCCGGTCGTCGGGGCTGTGAACGCGACCATCTTGGAAGGCGCGTTGAGCAACATTCGCGCGTAGCACGTCTGCTCGTCGAACGGCATCTTCTTGAAATCGAAGATGCACGTCGCGGTGACGCCCTCTCGGATCGTCACCCTGACCTCACCGTCGTTCTTGAACACTAAGAACGTGGACGCGGTGCCGAAGGATCCGATGGCGTTCAAGAACGAGTACTCGGGGTGCCAGACCTCGGAGAGCATCGCCGAGGGGAACACGGCACGCTCGTGGTCGAAGCACCCGTTGTTTCTGGTCGTTGTGTTGAACGCCAGCCTGGAGTCGGGCCAGGTCATCGTGTGCTGGATGGCCATCTGGATCGAACCCGTGGGCTCGGACACCGACTTTATCAGCTCGAGCTCGCCGGAGACTTCGACCATGACCTTGGTCTCGCCCGACTGGGGCGCGGGCGGGCTATATTCGTCGTGCGATGCCAACATCGCGGTGCGAACGCCGCCTGGGTCGGTCGGGCCCGAGCACACGGAGTGCACGGGGGTGCAGGTCGCCAGTACCAAAATGGCGACGACCGCGCATATCGGGAGCTGGAAGTGATGCATGAGGATGATCAAGGCGTGCCGCGCGGGGAGGCGCGCCGGGTGATGACTAGGAGCATGTGGGTCAATTTTAGCTTACAGCTCAGAGGGTAAAAGGTAGTCTATCAGTACCGTTACACGTGCGCCTATAGCTAGTTGAATTGGCTCCTAGTCGTGTCCATGAGATCCTTCGGGGTGATTTCGTGTCCCGGCGTCTTACTCAGCAGCCTTCTGCTCGTGTAGTTCTCCGCGCGCAGGTTCTCCCGCACGATCGTCCCCGGTCTTCGCCTGCGCTGCGCAACCTTCAGCGCTTCGTCCACCGACGGATCGATTCTCGTGTTGAGCTTGGTCGTCACCACGGGCACGTTGTATTCCGGCATCGTGCCCACCACCTCGAACACCCACGTGTTCTCCTTCGTGGTGACCACCAGTTTCCCCACCCTGTCTCCGCCGTACTCCTTGGGCCTGTACCTGATCCTCAGGTCCACGCCCGGGCCGCCGTCTGCCGTTTCCACCGCGACGCCCCTGTCCGCTCCGGGCTTCAGAGGAGTCTCCGGTGATTTCCCCGGAAGCATCGTCCCGACGTTGGGCTTGACGCTGAACTCCGCTGGCGAATCCGGCGTGAAGTACGCCGTGAACGCGCACGCCTCCGGGTCGGGGTTGGCCAGGGAGAAGACAGCCTCGGCCTTCTCGTTGACGTTTGCCTCGACGACGACGGTGCCGTCAATTTCGGGCTCGATCGCCTCGAGGTGGATGGGGAACCGCCACCTGCCGCCGCTCTGCTTGTTGACGAGGAAGTCGATGGAGCAGGACATCGCGCGCTTTGGTCGGAACGCGACGGCGAAGCGCAAACTCCTCGTCTTCGGCGTGAGGCTCGCCATCAAGGGCTTGATGACCAGAGCCTTGCGAAGGTGGTGTTTCTCCGATTCGGGCACCACGACCTCGAAGGTGTAGTGCTCGATCGGAACGTCCACCTTCAGGCCGTGCAGGAACACCTCCAGGCCCATCTCGCACCGCCGTCGGGCCTTGCCCTCGATCCTGAAGTGATCTCCCTTGGGCACAGCTTCCGCGATGCCGATCAGGGGGTACCTCCACGTCAGCGTGTCGCCCGCGCTCTCGGTGGTGATGACCATGGTCGCCTCGTGGCGGGTCATCGCTCGGGGCGAAAACTTGAACGGGATGGGCACCACCTGGAAGCCGTCCACGTGCACGCCCTGCCTCTTCTTGAGTATGTCCTCCCACACGCCGGCATCCTCGTCGGTTTCGATGGCGACGTCCACGTAGATTGGTTCGTGGAAAGGGTTCTGGAAGCTGACCGAACCGCTGCCGGTTTGCCCGAGCGTGACGAAGATGTCGGTAGCCGGGAGCTTGGTGGGTTCCGCGCCTCTTCCGCTGACGGACCACGTCCACGTGCCCGCCTCCTCGTTCGTCGCCACGATCGTCCCGGTCTCCAGCTGGTTGAGGCTGCTCGGAGCGTACGTCACCCTGAACTTGCCGACGCCGAAGGGGGGTACGGTGACGCTCGGCGGCGCGACGATAAAGTTGCGAGGATTATCCGGGCACGACAGCGCGACGAGAACCTCCTCGTCCAAGGGGTTCTCGATGTCCAACACGGTGGACCCGCGCGCGCCGCCAACCTCGGAACGCATCTCGGGCACCACGGCCGCGGTCGCGTCGAGCGCGTCGAGTCTGAGCGCGTACCAAAACTCTCCGAGCTGCGCGGACACGAATCGAACGCTGCCCTCCGTCGGCCCGGTGAGCATCGGCGAGTACACGAGGTCGTACGTCTTCTCGGATCGCGCGGCGATTCGCATGGTGTCCGCGCCCAGCACGCCGTGGCCCTCGCGGTAGATGCGAAACGTCGCGGGCGCGGCGGAGGGGTTCGCGAGGGTGATCTGCGTCGTGAGCGCCTCCCGCACGGGAACCGTCAAATCGAGCGTGTCCTCGACTGGCGGCGGGGCGACTCTAACCTCTAGCGTCCACCAGCAAAACGAACCGTCCGGCGCCGTGAACGTGATGCTGCCGTGGAACACGCCGGAGCACGTGGGCGCCACGCCCATGTCGTACGTGGAGGTGGCGTTGGGTCGAACCACGCACTGCGGGTCCCCGCCGACGAAGTTGAGGTCGGAGCTGACCTCGTACGCCGCCTCGCGCTCGGCTCCAAAGACGTTGGGCACCGTGAACCTGTGCCGGGTCCGGCCCCTCGCGTCGGCGCCGATGACGACGTGGCCCTGCGCCAGTGGTTCGTTCGCGACGCCCTTGAGCGCGTACGAGATGGACTCGCCGCCCGTCTTTAGCACCAGTTTGGCGAGGAAAGTTCCCGGCCTCGCGGGTCTGAACGTGAGGGGGAAATCGGCTTTTTTCTTCCCGTCGACAACCATGTCGCGGCCGTAACCGGCAAAGTACTCGCGCTGCCCGGCAAAGTTTGCGGTAACGCTCATGGGCTTCATGCCGCTGTTTACCAGTGGAATGTTCTGGGTGATCGATTGGCCCGCAGCGCACTCGAACTCGAGCTGCGCGGCGTCGCCGGTGAGGCCGCACCTGTACTCGAGGTCGACCACCCTGACGTCAAATTGCGACTTGAGCACCACCTTGCCCGGATAAACGCCCGCGTTGCGAAGATTGAGATTGAGCGACACCGTGTTCTCTCCCGGGATGAACTGCTCAACCTTCTGGCCGTCCGCGCCCGTCGTCACGGTCTTCTTACCTGCCCTCGGGGTCTTGACGAGCGGAAGCCGCGGCTTGCCAAAAATCTCCATGTGCGAGGAGACAACCTCGAGCGCGTACACCACGCTCTGCGGCCACGGCTCAGCCTTTCGAATGCGATCAGCCTGGTCCTTCACCTTGGCGAGCGGGTGCTTCTCGAGGAACGTGCGCTTCGCCAGCTCCAGCGGGTTGTTGATGAACGACACCACGATGTTCGACATCTGGGGTTTGATGTCCACCTCGGCTTTGTGCTCCGACATCGGCTGCGGGTGTTCCGCCCCGCCGGCGAGCTCGTAGACAAACTTGCCAAATCGGTGATCCTCGAAGGACAAGTGCGCGGTGTGAGGTCCCATGATGAACGGCAGGAAACTGACGCGGAGCTTGACCTTCTCCCCTTTCTTGAGTCGAACCGATCTGCGATCAACGCCGAAGGGGTCAGGGTACAGCGACGGGTCAATCTTACCCAGGGCCGGATCTGGGGGTTTGCCCATCAGCTCGCGGATTGATTTTTGTGATCTCCTCGATGTCCTCGGCGTTCGCCCGGTGTACGCGGCGGAGTGTAACTCCATCTGTTCCGCCTCCTTCGCGGCAGCCATCGCCTCGACCTCGTCCGCGGTGTAGTTGGTGCACACGATGCCAAACTCGCAGTCTCCCGGGTACGGATTCTGCAACTCGATGATTTGCTCCGTGTACTCGTAGCACTTCGCCTTGAAGTCAATCTTGCGGATGGGCTCGGACGATTTGACCACGGGGTTCAGATCGAACACGAGCGTGCTCCCGTTCACCTGCGACTCCTCCTTCACCGCAGCGAGGATAAGCCGACACCGTTCGGGGAGCGACGACGTGGGCGTGCAAGAAACCGCGAGCTGCGCCGAGCTCCTCTTCTCCATTCTCACCGTGGTCGCCTCGACGGTGAAGTCGGGGTTACCCTCCAAACGGACGGAGTAGGAGATGGGCGTCATCGCCGGGTTCGTCAGCTCGATGTTCTTCACAACCTTTTGCCCGAGCAGCGTCGGGAAGTCGATGACCGTCCTGGGCACCAGCTGCGGTAGGTGGTTGTACAAAAACAGGCAGAACAGGAGTCGCTCGCTGGGACTCGATCTCGCGAGCTCATCCGCCGTGACGTCGTCGTACGACAGCTGCACGTACCTCAGCATGTCCAGGACCACCTCGTGGTTCGCGACGATATCCTCGCGGGTCTCGGGGACGAACTTCATGTCCTGGGAGAACTGCGAGAGGTTCGGCCAGTGGCTGACTAAGAGCCCGTAAAGGACGGTGCCGTCGCGGAGGTCGTCGTCGAAATCGCAGACCCTCGCCGCGCCCGGGAAGACCCTCGCGCGGTGGTGCGTCATCCACTTCAAGATGATGCTCTCCGCGACGGAGAAGACGTTGCTCCCGGCGATGGACGCGTCCGTGGCGGAGTTGACCGCGAGGTCCCCGCAGTTGGGCACCGTGCTGAACTGCTTTGGCGTGATGCGGTTGAGGACGAAAATGCGAATCGTCTGCATCAGCACCGCGCGCCAAGCCGACGCGGAAACATCGCGGAACCTATCCCTGTCCTCGTACAGAGCGATCCAGTGTTGCAGCCTGTCCCCGTCCACGACGGACCACTCCCCTGACTGCACCTTGGCCATCTTGTCCCTCAAGAGCCTGTGGTAGTCCTGCTCGTCGACCAGAAACTCGGGGTAGACACCGTTGAGGAGCGCGCCGGTTCCTTTCAGGTACGTTATGATCTTGTCGAACCTCTCGCAGAGCCAGAGCGCGTGCTGGCGCTTGTTCAGCCCGTGCTTCTCCACCGTCGCCACGATCTCTCGTCCCGTCCAGAACTTGATGATTTCCACCAGGAGCAAACCCTTGGTGCGGATGAAATCGCCGGGGATGTCGCGAACCGGTCCCTCCGGGGTGCACGCGTTGAGCCACCTCGCGAGGCTGGCGTTGTCCGCGCCCTGATCGAGCTGCGCCATCGGCGGCGCCATGTATCGCGCCTGTCGCGGCAGCATCACCGGCCGGTTGACGTCCGCGCCGTCCATCGTCAGGCAGCCGTCGTTCGCGGCGAGGAACTGTTCCGTGGTCAGCGTGCAGTTATCCGCGATTCCCGAGACGGGAATCGGAAACCGTTTCCCATCCTCGTCCAAAAACTCAATCGTCGCGGTGAAGCTCAGAGGCTTCTTGCTCTCGAAGCTGACGTCCACCGGGAGCCTCTGCTTGGCGATGCCGATCATTTGGCCCTCAGGCCACTCGATCTGCAGCGGCACCGCGAGTTTGTCCGCCGGAAGCTTGCAGGAGATGCCCATGTTATCGAAACCCTCGTTGATGAGCCAGAGTCTCCGGGTCGTCACGACGCCGAGCGGGGTGGGCGCCAATCGAACCTCCCTCTCGTCAAACTTGATCCTGGGGTGCGCGCCGAGCCCCGCGACGCCGAAGCGAAGATGCGCGTTCTTTGTCTTCGCCGCGCCGTCCAGGTACACCGGCACCTTGCCCTCGAACTTGGTCGCCAACATCGGCGAGAAGCTGCACTTGACGGTGACCGACTCGCCGCGTTTGAGGATGCCGAATTTGGGCTCAAACTGAAACGTGTGCACGAGATCGTAGGGCTTGGGAGAGCCGTCGTCGATCACGCTCGCCTCGTCCGCGTCCAGCGCGACGGGCTTGCCGAAAGCCCAGTGCAGGCTCTCCGGTCCGCTCGCCGGATCGTTGTTCGTGATGGTAAACTCCCGCGTGTGCGGCACCTTCCTCATTCCCTCGCGGAGAAGAATCTTGTGCGCAAAGTCAACCAGCGACGTGCCCAGCAGCACCCGCGGCTCTTTCGACTCCGCGGTGACCGTCTTGCACAGTTTCTCCGCGGGCGTGGGCTGGTCCACGACGCCCTCTAACAAGAAGGGCATCGCGAACGAAACTTTCCTGGCGGTGTCCGTGGGATGAAACACCATGCGGAAAGTGAGCTCCTGCTTACCCGCGACGTGAATCTTATACAGAGACCCTCCGGTGCCCGGATCCGTCTCCAACGCGTACACCGGGACATCTTCGTAATACTCCGGCGACCACGCCTCGGGTGATATCTCCAGGTCGAAGTCTGGGTACTGCCTGAGGTCGCAAGTCAGCTCCGCGTCGATATCCGAGGTGTTCACGAGCGTCACCGGCCGCTTGGTGATCTCCATCCTGAACGTGTCGCCGAAATTCAAAGCCTGCTGCTTGCAGTGCACCACCGGGACGATGACGCTGGTGAGCACGGGGATCTTGACCGGTTTGCCCCCGCGCAAGTTCATCTGCATGTTTACCTTGTGCGCGCCGGGGTACGGGGACTCGAACGTCACGGTCAGTCGCTGCGACGCGCCCGGTCTGATGGACCCAAAGTCGGGGTCGCACGAAAACTGCGGATGCTTCGCCTTGAAATTTTCGTCGAGGCGATACACCGCGTCGAACCTGCCCACGTTCTTAAGCGTGCAATACCTCGTCGCCACGAGCCCCGCCGCGATCGTCTCAAAGTCCACGACAGTCTCCTTGAACCGCAACTTGGGCTCACCCGCGTCCGCGGTGCACCGCACGGCACGAGACGTGCTCCCGCCGACGACGTCCATGACGAGCGTCGCGAAATTTTCCTCAGACAGGGGCGAACCCACAGTCCACGACGGGGACCACGTGACCCGCACCGGCTGCATGCCGTTCCCCGGCACGGCACCCCGAGACGGATGCACGCTGTACGCGCACCCGGGCGGGACGCGCCACTGGTACTCGGCCGCGTACATGTTCGGGTTCGTGACGACCAGCGTCTCCGTCACGGTATCCTCCCAATTTTCCGGCGCGAACCGAAATTTGAGCGCCGACGCGTTCAGGTCGAGCTGCACGGGGACGACGTCGGCGAGCACGTCGAAGGCGTAGCTCGTGGTTCGGTTGCTGTTGATGGAGTACCCCACGGTGGTCTTGAAGTTCCTGTCCACGCGATCGACGCAGAGCGCGATGCCAAAGTGCGCGGTTTTACCGGGCGGGACAACCTGCGACGTCGGCGTCGAGTTCTTCAGCTCCAGTTGACCCGCGGTGTCCACGTGGACCAACACCGCCTGATCGTTTTCGTTGGTCACGGTGAAGAACTTGAGGTTATCGCTGAGCACCGACACCTCCCCAAAGTCCAGCATGCTCGGTCCGATCTTGAGCTTCGCCAGCTCCTTCGGTATGAGAACCCTGGAGCACTCCTTCATCTCCTTGGCGGTGCTCGGCATTCGCTTAAAGTTGGAGACGACGCCCAGCTTGAGCAGCTCGTCATCCTCCGCCAGGCGCTGTGCCCTGTGTTGCGGCCTGAGCCTCCCCTCGGGCACGTCCGGGTTCAACCACAGGGGCTCCACCGGGTCCGGCAGCGGCGGCCCGTTATCCACCAGCCCGCTCCTGTCCACGAGCCCGAGCGACGTCGGATCCGCGGGGTTAACCCTCGCCGCCTTTGTGCTCCGCCGCCTGTTGGTCCGAATGTAATCGACGTAGCCGGTGCGGTGAGTCTCCCGCGCGGTCGCCTGCTGCAGCGTGAGCGTCTCGCTGAAACGCCTGTCGAGCGTGTCGTCCGTGTACCGACCCGTGTTTCGCTGAAGCGACGTGGGAATCGGGTTCAAGTGCTTCCGCCCGGCTCGCGACCTCGCAATCGTCGCCTTTCTCACCTCCTCCGCGCTGACAAACTTACGCGGCCTCTCGAAATCCTCCGGCACCGCCATGGTCCCGCCGGGGAGCGGCGGCTTCTCCGTGACGAAATCGGAGAACCCCTTGACGCGCACCGTCCGCTTCGCCATCACCTTGCCGCTCGTGGCCATCGCCTTGACGGTGAGATCCTCGACGTGAGTGCCCAAGTTTTTGGGCTCGTACCGGACGACGACGCTGACGCTCTGCCCCGGCAGAATCTTACCGCTCGCCGGCTGCGGCTTGAAGAAGGTGGACCGGTCGATGACGTAGTCCACGGGCGCCTCCTTGCTCATGTTCTTGATCATCACGATGTGGTCGCCCACGTCATGGCAGGCGACCGACCCAAAGTCCAGCGACGCGGGCTGAACGTCCAACGCGCCCGTGACCGCCTTTGCCGTGATCGGAAGGAGGCACCTCGCCTTGGGCACGCCGGAGAAGGTGATGACCCCGAGGCACGCGAGCGACTTTGCGTCTCCGTCGATCTTCCTCGACACCGACTTAAACCCCTTGGTGGACGTCGCCAGCTTCGGCGCCACGGTGACCGATATCCTCCGCCGCTCGTAAGGCTTCAGTATCCCCGACCTCGGCTCGACGATCAAGGTACCGTCGTCCAGCTCACCACACCGCGAACTTCCCCCCGGCCCGGGCTCCCCGCGGTACATGGCGTGGACGGTACCCTGTAGATCCTCCTCGTTCGTCACGTCCATCGCGAACGTGGTCTGGTTGGGCCCGTTGTTGAACAGGACGCACGTCGCGGTCACCGCGTCGCCGTAGAGCACGGCGCCGAAGGGCATCTCCGTCAGCCGCTTCGGGTCACCCCCCGCGCCGCCCGCGCCCGTCCCGTCGTCCACGAGCAGCTCGAGCGTGTGCGGGACGCACGTGTGGTCCACGAAGAAATGGAACGGCGCCGCCTTGCCGTCGAAGAAGACCTCGAGCTGCTCGGTGGACGCGCCGGGTGCATCCGGCGCGCACGTGACCCTCACCTTGGCCACGCCGGGCGTCGACCCGGACGCGGGGGGGACGGACCCCACCGCGGGTTCCACGCGCAGCGCGGGACCGAGGGTCCTGTCGTAATCGCAGCGGTAGGCGCCGGGCGAGGATCCGTGGTTCGTGAGCGTGAGCTCGCGCGTCACCGAGCACCCCTGCGCGATGACGCCCATGTCGAGGTCGCCCTCGGCTCTGCACTCGGGCGCGGGGGCGTACGCGGCTAAGGGCAGCTCCGCGTCGCCAACCTCCGTCTGGATGACGATCTTGTCCCAGAAATCGTTTTGCGAGTCCGCCGCGAACGCCACCTCGAACTTCGCGGTCATTCCCGGCGCGAGCTTGACGCTCTTGAACGCGTCCGCGACGAGGAAGAACTTCTTCGTCGTGGGCTTGATCATCTTCACGGTGTGGATGCGACTGTCCGCGTTGCGCACCGTCACCTCGGCGGTGTAGACGGTGTTGGCCTCGATGCCGTGGAAGTTGACGGCAGGAGGGAACAGTCTGAGCCACGGAAGCGGGTCGTTGGGATCGACCGGTGAAGTCGATCCCGCGCGTCCGCCGGGCATGGTCAGCCTCATCGAGCCCGTCTCGGGCGGAAATTTGCTCACAGGCATTTCGCGGTCAAACGGATCCAAATCCAGTCGTTCGACGCAGCGCGGGGGCCGCCGCCTTCCCCGTGGCGCGAAGAGCCCGAGGCGCTCTCCGGTAGTATCCGAGGGTCCGCCTCGCCCTCAAAAGACAGCACCCCGCGGCGTTCCCACCCGAACGACCGCGCAGGCGCGTATGCCCCGTCTCGGGAGTTGTGTTTAGGTTGGGCACCGGTGACCGGCGAACGGCAAATCAGCAGACGACTGACGGACAGACTGATGATTGACGGAAGACTTTTCCAAATGGGCCGCGGCGGGTCGCGGTCGGCGTGCCCTCGTTCAAACGGTTACTTACGATGACGTGACAACTTAAATAGATCCTACATATCAGAACTCCGCGCTGCCCGGGTACCTCGGGAACGGGATCACGTCCCGAATGTTCTCCACGCCGGTGACGTACTGCACCAGCCGCTCAAACCCGAGGCCGAAGCCCGCGTGGGGGACGCTCCCGTACCTGCGAAGATCGAGGTACCACCAGTAGCTCTCCTTCTCCAGGCCGACCTCTTCGATCCTGCGCTCGAGCACGTCGAGGCGCTCCTCCCTCTGCGACCCGCCCATGAGCTCGCCCACCTTGGGCACGAGCACATCCATCGCGGCCACCGTCTTGCCGTCGTCGTTTTCGCGCATGTAAAACGCCTTGACCGCCTTGGGGTAATCGCGGACGATGACGGGGCGGTTCTTGAAGACCTCCTCGGTGAGGTACCGCTCGTGCTCGCTCTGAAGGTCGCACCCCCACTCCACGGGGAACTCGAACTTCTTCTTCGCCTTGAGAACGTGGTCGACAGCCTCCGTGTAGGTGATCCTGGCAAAGTCGGAGGTGGCGACGCCGCGAAGGCGCTCGCGGAGGTTATCCTTCGAGATGTTCTTCTCGAAAAACTCCAGGTCCTCGTCGCAGTGCTCCAGCACGTGCGTCAGGCAGTGCTTGAGGTACGCCTCGGCGCAGTCCATGTCGTCCTGAAGGTCCGCGAACGCGAGCTCGGGCTCGACCATCCAAAACTCGGCGAGGTGGCGGCTGGTGTTGGAGTTCTCGGCTCTGAACGTCGGCCCAAACGTGTAGACGTCCCTCATGGCGCACGCGTAAATCTCGGCGTTGAGCTGGCCGGACACGGTCAGGTAGGAGGGTTTGCCGAAGAAGTCCTTGCCGTAGTCCACGGCGCCGGCGGCGTCGCGGGGGATGTCGCCGCCCGCCGCCGCCGCCGCGGGAGAATTCTCGAGGGACTCCGCCTTCGCCTTTAGCGCGAGGAGCTCGGCGACGGCTTCGTCCACCTCCTCCTTCGTCGCCTTGCCCTCCTTCTTGGCATCCTTGAGGGTCTTGACGACGACGCCCTGCTCCGCGGCGGCGGCCTTGGCGGCGGTGATGTCAGCCTCGGACGCGACGTTCGATTGGGCGGAGGCGACGCTTGGCCCGTCTATTCCGTTGATGAGCGTGGTGACCTGGAACTGCTCGCCGGCACCCTCGCAGTCGGACGCGGTGACGATCGGGGTGTTGACGTACTGGAAGCCGTGCTGCTGGAAGAAGGTGTGCGTGGCGTACGCGAGCTGGTTCCTGACGCGGGTGACCGCGCCGATGGTGTTGGTCCTCGGCCTGAGGTGCGCGATGCTGCGGAGGTACTCGAGGGTGTGCCTCTTCTTCTGCAGGGGGAAGGTGGACGCGTCGGCTCCTCCGATGAGCTTGATGGACTCGACGGCCACCTCCACCGCCTGCTTACCGCCCGGAGATTCCACCACGATACCCTTGATGACCACCGCGGCGCCGGTGGTGATGTCGCCCGCGTCGAGGTGCTCGCGCCCGGGCACGTCTCCGTTCACCACCGCCTGGATGCCGCTCAGCGACGAGCCGTCGTTCACCTCGATAAACGAGAGGTCCTTCTGCGCGCGGACGGTGCGGACCCAGCCGCGGAGCTGCACGGTATCGCCGACGCGGGATTTGCCCTGGTCCTTGCCCTGGGATGAACGGAAACGGGGCGGGGGTCAGGGGTTGGGGTTGGGAAGGCTGGGGCGCGAAAAGGCGGAATTCTGTGGATAGGGCATCCCGGGTCCGCGAACCGGCGCGCGTACCTTGATGGCGGCGATGCGCTCGTGGCGCTTGAACGGCGCCGACGCGGACGTCGCCGCGGCGGTATCCGCGGTGGTGGTGACGGAGCTCGCGCGAATCGAGACCATCGAGCGCCCGGCGCCGCCGACCCCGAGCCTCACCGGCGTCGGGGCGCCCGGGCTCGCGAGCGTTGCCCTCTGCGTCGAGGGGGCGCATCGCAGCACGGAGCGGAGCGACGGGGCGGAGCGCCCGAGGCACTCCGCGCCGTTGCGCACCATCATGCGGGTGGTCATTAGAGCCATCGCGATCGAACGGGGCGCTCGCGGTGGGTCTCGTCCGTTCAACACTGGCCCGCGCGCACGTCCGAGACTTCCGCTCGGCTGCCCTCGAGCCAGGACGTGCTTTTCCTGGCCGAGGCGATCGACGTGGCGAAGCGTCCGGCCACCAGTCTCGACGCGTTTTCCGCGAGAGACGGCACGGCACGCCACTTCTGACCGCACAGCCGTACCATGTCCGCCCTCTCTTTCTCCGCCGCCGTCGCCGCGCGCCCCGCCCTCGTCGGCGACAAGACCCGCGCATCCTCCCGGGTGAACAAGGAGACCCGCGCCATCGGCGGGTTCGGTCCCAACATGCCCGCGGACGAGTACAGGAAGAAGATGGAGGCCAAGAAGAAGCTCATCGAGGAGAACAAGAAGAAGGCCGCCGCGAAGAAGGCTGGCGGCAAGCCCGCGGCTAAGGGAGCCAAGGGCGCCGCTGCTAAGCCCGAGAAGAAGGGATTCTTCGGCTTCGGCAAGTAAGCGGTGTAACAAGCCGCGAGGCGGTTGCCGATCCATTTATCCTTAGAGCTACGCTGTAGACTATTAAGACCCTCTCTAGCTAGTGCTACTCACATCCGACGTTGGGCGCTGCTGTGTCATCCTCCCTCGCGAACACGCCCTCGCACCGCTTCCACCCGCACCAACTCGGCTCGACATGCCGCTCGTCCTCAGCCCGGCTACAAGTACAAGGCGAATCCTGATGAGATTATCCAGCTGGAGTTCCTGGCAGCCCTGGACTGCGCTGCGAGCTGGCGAGTCTGACTTGTAGACGTTGGAAAGAGACGAGCCGTGGAGGTGACATCGCGCGCGTGCGCTGCCCGCCCAACAAACCAGGCCGCGCTCATCCGTCGGACGGCAGCCATGTCCACGCCGGCCCAGGTGGACGTCCAGATCAAGGCGATCTACGGCCAGATAGAGTACGCGCCCCGCCGGAACCCGCGCGCGATCCCGTCCCTCGCCAGCCCCGTGCCCAGCTGAGGTTTTTCGCATCGGACGCGACGACCTGCGCCCCGTTCTCCGCACCCTCGGCCGCGCCCTGACGTATCAACTCCCCGCCTCCTCACCTATCCACCAGTGCGGGATTCGCGGACAAGAAAAAACTGGAGGGCGACCCCGCGGAGGCGACCGCGTTCGTCAAGACCCTCACCAAGAAGATGGCCGAGTCGAAGTCCCTCATTAAGGAGTACGAGCGCGTGAGCCAGGAGGACCCTTCCGTCGACCCCGAGCACACGGCGCAGCGCAAGCGCGAGATGGTCAAGCAGCTGAACGATTACGTCCAGCGGAAGAAGGCGGCGCAGGCGGACATCGCCGCGAGGCAGGAGCAGCTGGAAGCCGCGGCGGGCGCGTCGCCAGCGCCGGGTGCCAAGAAAAAAGGGGATCCCAAGCCGGACCCATTCGCCGCCGCGAGGGACGCGGCGGAACGGGAGAAGCAGAACCCTTTCTCGTCGTCGGGCGCGGCGTCGACGTCGTCGGAGCCGGCGGTGGCCGGGGCGGCGGACGCCGGCGCGGGCGGGGGGTCCAAGTTTTCGAAGTTTTCGAAGGGTTCCAAGGGTGGCGCGGCGGCGGCGGCGGCGCAGTCGGAGATTGTCGCACCCGGCGAGATCGAGCTGCAGGGGATGCAGACGGAGGAGCTCCTGGTGTACGGCCGGGATAAGATCAAGGACACCGATGCCATCATCGACCGTAGCAAGGCGACCGTCGCGAGGACCATCGAGCTGGGCACGCAGACCGCTGAACAGCTTCGGAATCAGACGCAGCAGATGGAAAAGGTGGTGGACGACCTCGACGAGATTCACTTCTCCTTGAAGAAGAGCATGAAGGTCATCAAGGACCTGACGCGGGGTTTGGCGACGGATAAGTGCATCCTCACCTTACTCTTCATCGTCGTCATGGGCGTCGTGGCGATCATCGCGGTGAAGATGGCGGGTCTGGACAAGGACGACGAGGTTGCGAAAGTCAGGCGGTTGTACTCCAGGAGGCTGCTGCTGGAACCCGAAGACGTCTTCCACCGCGAGACGGCGCACGAGCCGTGGCGGGGTACGACGCATCGTCATCGTCATTAGATTTTTTGTGACGACGTCGTTACGTGTCACGCGCGTAAGGGTCAGGGCGCATCAGCCCTCTGTTTCTTCGCGCTCGGCTCGGCGCTCTCGCGCTCGTCGTCCCCCGGCGAACCCGATCGTCGCTCATCCGACTCTGACCCAACCGCCTCGGCTCGCGCGAACGCCCCAAACGGCTCCGCCTTTTCCTCCTCTTCCCCATCCCCCTCCTCCTCCGGGTCGTGGACGTGATCGGACTCGTTCTCCTCGTCGTCGTCGTCGGAAGAGGAGATCTCCGCGTCGCTCGCGTACGCGACGACGCCCGGCCGGTATTCCCCGTCGTCGCCCCAGGCGTCCATCTCGTCCAAGTCGTCGTAGTCGTCGTCGTCGAAGTCGTCGTCGTCGTCGTCGTCCGGGTACCTCTCAGGCAGGTCGATCAGATGCCTCCCGTCTCCGCCCTCCCACACCCGCATGCAGTCGTCTATGCCGCTGGTGACCACCATGGGCAAACTGGGGTGGGGGCACACGTTGTTGACAACCTGCGAATCCGCCTGCACCTTGAGCACCAGCTCGCACGTGCGCGCGTCCCACACGAACATCCCGCCGCAGTCGCTCCCCGTCGACACGTACGCGTCGTCGCACATGAACGCGACGGATTTCAAGAAGGTCTTCACGTTCCTGTGCCCGACGTACCGACGCACCGCGGAATCGTCGCGTTCCATCGGTCGGTGCGTCGGGTCATCGTCGAAGAGGTCCCACCCAGCCTCGGAGGGTTGGTGCGGGCGGGGGCTCAACACCCTGTCCCGCGGCACCGACACGCTCCTCCTCGCGCCCGCCGCCCCGTTCTCGGCGTCGGAGTCGGACTCGGCACCTGCGTCGGAACCCGAGTCCGAATCCGATCCTCCCGATCTGAGCCCGGACGTGTCCGGGGACGCGTAGCCAAACTCCGGGGACTCCGAACCCGCGGGCGGCGGCGAACCCCCGGCGCCAAACAGCGACCCCCACTCCGTCCCTGCGCCCGCCGCTCCGTGCCCGCCGTGACCGTTTCCGTGACCGTTTCCGTGACCGTCCCCGACTGACGCCAAACGTCTCGACTCGTACGCGCGCTGGTCGATGACGTACAGGTGCTCCCCCCGGTACGTCACGGCGAGTTCGCCCCGTTTACCGTACGCCAGCCCCGATACGCCGTCGAACCTCAGCGACCTGCTGTTGAACCCGTGGGACTTACCCGGGGAGTACTTCGCCACGACGGGTATGAGGTCCGCGTGTTCGCGCTCGCTGGGCGATCTCGCGCGACGCGCGGCCGAGACGTCCCGCGCCGTCTCCGCGAGGTGTCTCACGTCGAACACTCGAACGAACGGATCGTCGCATCCCAGCGCGAAGAGCGACGGCGAGGACGGATCGAAGGCGAGGTCGCTGCAGCCGCCCTGGACGCTGAGATCCACGACGACGTCGCCGGTGGCCCGAGGAGCTAGGCGCAGGTCGAACCGTCTGACCCGGCCGTCCTGATGCGTGGCGAGTAAGACGTCGGGCGCGCCCGGGACGAATCGAACCTTCATGCCCATGACGTCGCCGATCTCGTTCGGGTCCGTCGGCCTGCCCGCGAAGAGGGACCTGGCGGCGCCGTCGTCGGCGGCGTTGTCGTCGTCGAAGCCGAAGCGGCGGGTTCGAAAGGGGCTCCGTCCGCCTGGGCGATCTCGGGGGTCGCCTCGGCCCCGCGCGGATTGGAATCCCCGAATGAGGTCGACGACGCGCACGTCTCCGTCGCCGGCGGTGGTGACGCACCGGCCGCCTCGCGTGCCCGGCACGAACTCCGCGCTGAATATGTTGTGGTTGTGGCCCGTGTACACGGTTCCGAGGCACGGGAACGACGTGCCGACGCTCCACACGCACACGCACAGGTCGTCGCTGCCGGAGAGCAGGAGCGACGCATCTTCGCTCCACGCCACGGTGTTGACGCATCCGGCGTGCCTGTCCAGGCGCTGGACCAGGCGAAGGTTCTTGACGAAGTGCGAGTGGCCCAACCTGGGTCGTAGCCTGTGGCGCGGGTCCCACTCGCGCCGGAGAACGTCGCGATACGCCGACGTCGGCGCCACGTTTCGCGCCGACGCCCGCGGGGTCCTCGGGACAACCCCGCCCTTCGCTCCCGGTTCCGGGGACTGCGTCTCGGGGTGGCCGGCGGAGGTGGTCGGTTCGCCCTCCGCCGCGATTTCGGCCATCGCGGCCCCTCCAGGCATCGCTCTGACACGAGGGAAGCGCATCTCGCGCGTTTCCCTCGCCCCGCTCGCCCCGCCTCTGACGCGGAAGAGCTCGGAAGCGAGAGCTGACTCGGAATTCTGGTGGAGTCACTCGCCGGTTTCGGGAATGAGTGAAAACCTCTGGCGCAGCGGCACTCCCGCGCGCGCGGCGCCGATGACGGGGTCGCCGCGTCGGGTGGCCGGCGCGATCGCGCGCGCCGTGAGGATCGCGTGGATCTCCGGGGCTGACGCGCGATCCCGGCTCCTCCGATGCGCGCCTACGTCATCGCCGACGGCGACGCGATGGCACCGCGGGTTCGGCACCGCCGCCCCGCGGGAAGGAGGCGACGACGACGGCATGGTGGACATCGACGCCTTCCTCGCGCCGTTTAAGAACTACGAGAAGACGGGTTTGCCCGACTTCAGACGGCTGGGGACGCTGAGCAGGACGAACGAGCAGTACGAAGACGCCGCGTACGACCTTCGGCGCGTCTACGACCTGTTACGCGCGCTGGGAGAGCCGCACCTGTGGGAGAAGACGGAGCACACCGGAGCGCGATGGGGCCCGGGGTTCCAGACCATCCACGTCGCGGGCACCAAGGGCAAGGGGAGCACCGTGGGCTTCCTCGCCGGCATCCTTCGCGCGTCCGGGTATAACACCGCGACGTACAAGTCGCCGCACGTGCACTCCGTCGCCGAGCGCATCACGTGCGGGCCGATCCCGCCCGACGCCGCGTACGACGAACGAGGCGCGCATCTCGATCCAACCACCAGACTCGCCACGCACGGGAAGATCGACGCGGAAACCGCGCGGATCATCCTCGACGCGCAGGATAAGGAGAAGGGTAAGCTGACGTACTTTGAGATCCTCACCGTGTTGGCGATGGTCAAGTTCAGGCAGCTCGGCGCGGAGATGGCGGTGGTGGAGTGCGGCGTGGGCGGCGAGCACGACGCGACAAACATCTTCACGCAGGAGTCCATCGCCGCGGTGGTCATAACCGCGATTGGGAAGGACCACGTAGACGCGCTCGGCGGTACTCTCGGGCACATCGTCCGCGCCAAGTGCGGTATCGTGCAGATGCACAGGCCCACGTTCGTGGCGCCCCAGACCAGAGGGGACGTCCTGCAGCGCGACGACGTGAACGCGCTCCTGTGCTCGGAGATTTGGGCCGAGGGCGGGCGCTGGATCACCGAGTACGATCTCGACGTGAAGGCCTTTCCCACCGGCGAGATCGAGTGGACGGCGGAGGGCAAGCCGGTTCAGCTCGTGAACTACGAGATATGGACCGACGGCAGCGACGACCTGTGGAGCGGGAAGCACCTCGCGTGGGTGAAGCGGGACCTCGAGGGGGTTCGGATGTCGCTGGTTGGACCGCACCAGCGCGAAAACGCCGTCAACGCACTGCGGGTGATGGAGTTTATCCGGTGCGGCGGGGGTCAGGGACCCGAAGATTCCGACGGCGGCTACCGCTGGAGTAAGATCACGGACGACACCATGCGCGTCGGGCTGGAGAACGCGGTGTCTCCCGGGTGTTTCGAGACGGTGCTGCCCCCGCTCTGCGGACGGGTATGGACGGATGAGGTTGCGGTGAGGGAGCGGTGGTCGAGGTGCATCGACGTCGAGTGCGGGATCGTCGCCGACGGCGCGCACACCGTCGAGTCCGCGCAGGCGTTCTTCGAGACGGTCGGAGAAATCTTCCCGGGCGACCCCCTCGCGGTCGTGGTCGCCATGGCCAGCGACAAGGACAGGGCGGGGTTCCTCATGGAGGTGATCAAGGCCAAGCCGGAGGTGATCGTGCTCACCACGGTGCCCATCGCGGGCGGGACGGAACGTTCCATGTCGACGTCCGCGCTCAAGGAGGCGTGGGAGTTTTGTGAAGAGAAGGTGAGGGACGCGGAGGCGTACGCGAAGAACAAGGCGGACGAGAAGGGTAAGCCCGAACTGTTCAATCCGTGGTCGCCGCCGCGGGTTTTGGTGGAGGACGATTTCGACGCCGCGATTGACGCGGCTGTCGCCGGTCTGCGAAAAGGGGAGAGGGGGCGGGGGGGTGCGGTGTGCGTGACGGGGTCGCTCAACACCATATCCCGCGCGCGCGCATGGGGGAAAGCGCGCGGGTACGGCTTAGATAAGTAGGTCGTTTAGACGTCGAATTAGAGGGGCGGCTCCGCCGGCGCGAATTTCGCGACTCTCTCCCGATAGAGCTCGAGGCCCTTCTCCCACTCGGCCACCTGTAGCCCGCGCGGCGTTCGAACCACCACCGGCCCCAACCCCGTCATCTCGTCCCGGCACCCGTTCGCCACCGCCGCGCAGTGGTCCCCCCAGTTGCAGTCGTCGAAGAAGAGCATGCGATCGTACCCCACTCCCGTCTCCCGCCTTAAAATCGGAAAGTGCGTCTGAGACTTGTTCGACGAGAGCGGCGGGGTCCGCCCGATCTGCATGTTGCCGTCGAAGCCCTCCGGCCAGCCGATCGCGAACACCGCCCTCGCGGTCACGCCGGGGACGATCTCCAAGACGTCGAGCGCGCTTCTTCCAATCCTCACGGCCAGAGGAGTGTCCGCGGACGATGCCGCGGCGATCCTCATCCCTGGGTACTTGCCCGCGTGAAAATCCTGTAAGGCTCTGAGGGCACCGGGATTGATGGTGATGGCGGTGTTGCCGCTCATGGCGGACACGACGCCCTCGCCGACGCCGTTGCCGAGGTTACCGCGGACGGACCTGGCGGGATCGACGATGTCCCGCAGCGTGTACATCTCTTCGTCCCAGAAGCACGCGTCGAGGTCGAAGACGGCGAGCTCGGGGTAAGGGCCCTCCGGCATGGCGCGGGTCGCGACGACGCGGGCGGCGACGACAAGTGCGGCTGGTTTTTTGGAGGCGATCGAAGTTTTTCCGCGGATGTGGCGCCGCGGGCTCGAGAGTGCGACCGTCGGGACGCGTGCGGCGAGCATGGGTACCGCGCGTCGCGATGTGGCCGGACACAGCACAAGAAATCGGCTTCCAGAACTCGTGGCTCTCAGTCGGCGAAACAAGTTGGCACCGCCGACCCGACGCCACTCTTCAACGCCGTTAGTCGAACATGTCCGCCGCCAACGCCTTCGAGGCGCCCAAGCAACCCGAGCTCTCCAAGGATCAGGCCAAGGGTGCGCGTCCCCTCCTCCCGCGTCGTCATCGCCAGGCGCCAGCCGGTCATCGGCCGTCCCGCGGTCTCGTCCCGCCAAAAAGCGGCCCCGATCGGCTGTCCGTCTCCTCCCTCGAACCTCCCTCTGACCTCGCTAGTCCCTTTCCCACTTCCGCAGATGCGCTGACGCAGACGATCGAGCTCATGAAGCAGCCGGAAAACATGGCCAAGATGGAGGTGAGCGCCCAGGGTTGACCCATGCCCGCCGACCGACACATGACCCGCGCCTCGGTCGATCCGCCGCGACGAATCTAATCGAACCCCGTGGAAACACCGACTGACAAGCCGTTCCCTCACCCGTTTCGTCCCCGACTTCCAGGCGGCCAAGGCGGCGATGGCGGCTCAGCCCGACAACATCATGATGCTCATGATGATGGTCATGCCCGTCGCCACGCAGGTGTGCATGCCCGTCCTCCAGAAGTTCGGCTTCACCGCCGATCAGGGCGGGCTCATGGCGTACGTCGCGGCGACGATGAAGCACAAGGACGACGCGGAGATCGCCGCGCTCGGCAAGGAGATGCGCAGCACGTTCGTGCCCGAGGCCCTCGAGGGTGTGATCGGCATGATGCTCGCGGGACCCGCGGGCGGCGGCGTGCCGGCGTTTTAATCGAAACTAGTTTTGGTTATTGAAAAAGAATTGGTCAGCGGCTCGTCACAACCGCGTCTTCGGGCGGGCCTCCGCTCGCGGAGAGCCCCGGCGATTTAGCGAAGCTCCGAGCCCCCGCGCCGACGCGCCCGTCCGCTCCGCCTCCACCCCCGCCTCCACCCACGCCCCGTCCGCCGCCGCCGCCGTCGTCGTCGAACGAGCCAGATCCGGATCCGGTTCCGGTTAGCATCTCCCGCGCCACGCTCTCCGGCGTCCACAGGTCGCGCTCCAGCGAGAACGCCTCGCTCCCCGACAGCTCCTCGTCGTACGATCGCGACTGATCGAACCCCTTGCGCTGTCCCGCGTTGCTGAACAGCCCCCAGTACTCGCGGACGCCCTCGGACCTCGAGTTGTTGAACCTCGCGCTCGTCGCCGATCGACACGGCCCCTCGTGAAAGTGCACGAAAACCGGCGCGCTCGCGAGGCTCGGGTTGGTCAACAGGAGGTCCGCCTCGGCGTACCTCAGGGTGTCGAGGACGAGGGGTAGTTTCTGCCGGAACACGATGGCGCGAAGCTGCTTGGCCCACGCGATCCACCAGTGCCCCTCCACGGTGACGTTGCAGTGCACGTGCAAGCCGTCGTCGCACCACTCGGCGAGCACCTCGTCTCGCAGGAGCCGCGTGTACCACACGTCAGCCTGGCCGTCGGGGTTGAAGTCGCTCGCGACGGAGAGGGTGAGGTGCTGGGTGAGATCGTTGTGCGTGAGGGTGTAGCGTCGGGTCCTGTCGGGCTCCGCGATCCTCCTGCACGTGTCCTCGGCGAACGACACGGAGACTCGGTCGGGGTCGAACTTGAGCAGGCGGATCACCGCGAGCGCCTCCACGCGCGTGCCCCCGTCGCGGCGTCGCCGTCCCCCGGGTCGCCGCCGGGCGCCCGCGCGGAGCCGATCCGCGCTCGGCGACGCGAACGATGCCCGTTCCCGCATCTGTCCTCCGCGCGAGGACGATCCCGCGCCCGAGCCCGTCGAAGCTCGCGCGGGCGCGCGCGCGTGCATCGTCAGCGGCTGCATCCTCCCCCACCCCCGTATCTTCCTCCACTTGTCCGGGAAAGAATTGCCCAAACCCCCTCGTCGGTCTCCCGGCACCGTCCCGCTCGACGCGTCACCCGCGTCCGGCCTCCGCGTTCGATCCGGCGGAAACCTCCGGGAAAACACGCGCGGAAGTCGACGGCGTCCCGTGCGGAACGGCGGCGCGCTATGACGGTGGCTGGAGGGAACCTCGGGCGGGACCTCGTCGTCCCACGGTCTCCTCCGCCCATCCCCACCAGGTCTCGTCAATCTCACGCGACGAGACCTGGGTGATCTCCAGCCAGTCTGCCAGTGCACTGAGACGGGTGAAAACCCCCAAACCGGGTTTACGAATCCCGGCCTCTGATTGGTCCAATCTAAGCTGTTGGGATATGAGATTCTGGATTTTTTGTTCTCACAGCACAAACACCCAGAAATAGACCAGAAATAGACCGTGAAACGGACCCGATCCGAACCAGTGGCTCGGAGGCGACGTGGTCGGCCGCTGTGTGAGCACCCGCCTCAGAGTTTCTTCTCGTCGTTCCAAGCTTCTGTGAACGAACTCGCGCCGCGACGTCATCACTTCGTCGAGGCGCCCCTTGGTGAGCGTTAAGCATCGAGTCACCACACGAACCATGGCGGCCACCATCGTGAGCTCCGCCGGACTTCGTCTCAACGCCCGCGCCAGGTCTTCGGGCGCCGCGAGCAGCAGGGTCGTCGCGAGGTGCGAATCGTTGCCTTCGCAAATCCGTCCTCCACGCCTCGTTCTTCCCCTCGCGCCGCACGCCACCCGCGATGGCCCCGACGCTGACGCATCCGGCCCGCGTCTCCCTTCCGATCTCAGGGGTGTGACCCTTCGTACCCAGCATGTCGCTCCCGCGCGCCTCTCGCGCGCGTCCCTCGTCACGCGCGCCGTCGCCACCCCCGCGCCGGTGACCGTCCCCGAGCCCGAGCAGAGGGTGGCCATCTCCGCCCCCCGTCCCGACGTCGCCATGCCCAACATGCAGGACCCGTGGAACGACCCGAAGTGGAAGGACACCAAGTGGACCGTGTACCGCGACGTCGCGTACGACCTCCAGCCCTTCTACGACAAGCACCCGGGCGGCGAGTGGCTCCTCAACCTCGCCATCGGCCGCGACTGCACCGCGCTCATCGAGTCCTACCACCTGCGTCCCGAGGTGTCCACCGCGAGGTTCAACAAGCTCCCCGTGCTCGAGGATTTCCCCGTCACCGCGGTGCCCAGGGCGCCCAGGCCCAACGACTCTCCCCTTTACAACTCCATCCGCGATAGAGTTCGCAAGGAGCTGTTCCCCAGGGAGGGTAAGATGGAGCACAGGATGGGCGGCGACGGCGCGGCGGCGACCATCGTCGGCACCGCCGTCGCGTGTTACGCACTCTACGCCAACTTCACCGGACCCATCGCGGGCGCGATGCTGGGCCTCGCCGGGGCGTGGATCGGCCTGACCATTCAGCACTGCGGGAACCACGGCGCGATGAGCCCGAAGACGTGGGTGAACAACGCTCTCGGCATGACCGACGACCTCATCGGGGGGTCGTCGCTGATGTGGCGGTACCACCACCAGGTGAGCCACCACATCCACTGCAACGATAACGCCCTGGATCAGGACGTCTACACGGCCATGCCCCTGCTGCGGTTCGACGCGAGGCAGCCGAAGAAGTGGTTCCACAGGTTCCAGCACATCTACCTCTTCGCGGCGTTCCCCCTGATGCAGCTGGCGTTCCAGGTTGGCGACATCAAGGGCTTGTTCACGCGAGATTGCGAGGGCGCCAAGCTCCACGGCGCCACCGCGCTGGAGCTCGCCACAGTCGTGATCGGTAAGATCGCGCACTTCGGACTGCTCCTGGGCCCCCTCGCGTGGGGCGCGTCCGGAGCGGCGGTCGCGGCGGGCGTCGCGAGCTTCATCGCGGTGCAGGGCATGGTGCTGGCGTGCACCTTTGCCGTGTCGCACAACGTGGCTGAGACGAAGGTTCCGGAGGACACCGGCGGCGAGGCGTGGGAGCGCGACTGGGGGATCCAGCAGCTCGTGACGTCCGCGGACTGGGGCGATAAGGTCGGTAACTTCTTCACCGGTGGGCTCAACCTGCAGGTGGAGCACCACCTCTTCCCCGCGATCTGCTTCGTGCACTACCCGGCCATCCGCAAGATCGTGGCGGAGGAGGCTGAGAAGTTCGGGGTGCCTTACGCCAACTACAGGACTCTTCCGGGGATCTTCGCGGAGTTTCTCAAGTTCGTGAAGGACATGGGCACGGCGGATCAGATCGGCGACGTCGTCGAGGCGAAGCACAAGAACAAGTCCATGTGCCCCCTCGGCTTTGCGTAGAGAGACGGCGGCGACGGGGACCAATCGAGTCGGGATTTTTCATTTTTAGTTGATTTGTACGAAGAGCACGCTTTCTTTTATTCAAGACTAGTCGATTACTACGCGAACACGACACCGCGCCGGCGCCCGGACCCACCTCGCGGGACTCAGGGGAGCAGCACGTTCTTGTGCATCAGCTCCGCCTCAGCCTCCGGCCTGTCGATCTCCACCGGCGGCTCCGTCGGGTACGGCTCCGGCGGCGGCTCCCCTTCGCCGAATGCGTCGTACGCCCTCACGTCTTCGCCACCGCCGCCGCCGCTTCTCCACCCCATGACCCCCTCGGACAACACCAGACACCTGTGCAGACCCGCGTCACCGAGGAGCTGCTTGGCGTAGCTCGCGCGCTCCTGCCGCCGGCTGTGCACCACCACCACGTCGTCCGGACCCGGTTTGCGAAAGTGAAACGCGCGAAGGAAATCATCCGGCGGCATCAGCAGCGCCCTGGGTAACTGCTCCGCCGCGAGGTGCACGCTGCCCCTGATGCTTCCGTACAGGGCGCGCTCGTCGTGTCTGCGCACGTCCACCAGCGTCACCAGCGGCGCGCCCTGCGCCTGTCCGTACTCCATCAGCAGTAAGAGCGCGTCCCTGCTGAGCGTCTCCCCGGGTGGCACGAACGAGAGCGACGAAGCCGACGGGGTCCTCGGCGACGACCCGAACGGCGAGTCGTGCCCGCTCCTCGGGGATCCGACACGACCGTTACCCCCCCGACCGCCTCCGCCGCCGCCCTCGCCGGTGACCAGTCCGTTGTGCAGCGAAGACGCGGTGGGGGTGCCGGAGGATGACGGCGGCGCGAGCGGCGCGGCGGCGGCGAGTCCGCCGTCGACAGCCATCACCCTCTGGTACCCGAGCGCCATCGCGATCGCCGCCGCCTGCGTCGCGGCGTTGCCGTGGGTGGAGATGAACACCATGGTGTCCCGCAGCGACGGGGGCTTAGCGTGCGGCCCGTCTCGGGCTCGGAGTCTCCACTGCGTCGCCTTGTTTCGCAGCACGTGCGCGAGTTCCTCGATGGGTATCCGAACCATCTCCAGGCGCTTGGAGATGCCGTCGTCCTCCGGGTGAGTATCCGCCAGTTCCTTGGCGCTCCGGACGTCCACGAGTACCGGACGTAGGCATCGCGACTCCACCAACATCCAGAAAGCCGCGGGAGACAGCCGCGCGGGCGTCCGACGGCTGTTGATCAGTCGCATGGAGGGCAACCCCGTGTTCTCCCTTAGGACACGGGCTCGCGTCTTCTGGTCCGCCAGCTTCGCGGCTCGAAGCACGCGGATGGACCACGCGATGAGCGAGAGGCACACCGCGGTGGTCAGCGACCCACCGATGTTGGTGATGTGCACCATCCCCCCCACCTTCCTCCTCTCAAGCGGCGCCCCGCTCCACTGGCCGGAGAACAACGACGACTTCGAGCAACCTGACACGGAAGAAAAGAGCCGATGCAGAGGCTCGTTGGGATCTGGATTTCAAAACTGTCGGTTTCCATCAGACGGTCATTTTCTGAGTCAATTTTCAGAATTTTCCCTAACCTGCGCGCATACAAAAAGGCATCTGGATAAGCCTGGTCCGCACTGACGGTCTAAAGGTTGCCCACCTGGACCCCTCGGGGGCGGATGAGGGTTGGGGCGCGGTGAGGGTTCGCCATTACCAGCGTAGCGGAGTCCGAGTCGGCGGACGTCCGTACGTAATCCAACTTCGCGGGAGGTAGGCAAAATGGCCGCCATGACCGCCGCGAGCGTGCCCATCGCTAGGGGCGCGGCGTTCGCCCGCGCCGGACCTGCGTCGCACAAGTCCCAACCCGCTGGCGTGATCAAGGCTCGCCGATCCCTCGGCGCGCCGACGCGCCAGCGCCTCGGCGCTCGTCCGTCCAGGTGAGCTCACGTCCGGGCTTTCGATTTGCAACATGGAATGACGGCGGCGGTCGCATCGATCGCCATCCGGCTCCCCCGTCACGCCCGTCGCCCCTCGGGTTCCCGCGCGCGCAAAAGGCACTACCCTACGAAAACCGGGTTTACGCCAGTTCAAATCGATCTTCTCCCGCACTCCCCGTCAGGCGCTCCTTCCGGCCATCCGCGGCTGACCGTTCGTTCCGCGCCTCGCAAACCCCCGTACCGCACGCAGGGACGTTCGCACCGACGTCATCGATCCGGCGTCCATCATGGTCGGCGGCGCCCTCGTCACCGCCGGAAGGGCGTGGCTCGAGGGTAAGGATCGCGAGGATCGCGACGCCGACGCGTCCGCGCTCGCGACCGTCTCCGCCGCGGCGCAGCCGGAAGCTGCCGCGGACCTCGTGCAGGAGGTGCCCGTGGGCGACCTGCCCGCCATCGCCCACTCCTACGAGGGCGTCTTCTCCGCCGCGGGAACCGGCGCGCTCTCCGGCGTGGTCACCAGCAAGCTCTCGGGCGGCTGGTGGGACGGTACCGTGGACGCGGGCAAGCGAGGACCGGTGATGGAGCTCCAGGCCATCAACGCCGAGGCCCGCGCGTCTCTCTGCGATGTCGTCCTCAGGACGCTCAAGAGCGCTTTCAAGACGTACGCGCCCGCGGTCGGCCAGGAGGCTGAGCAGGCGCAGAACCTTTTCGCCATCGTCGCCGAGAACGCGACCCGAGAGTGGCTGCTGGAGACTCGCGCGGCGGCGAACGCGGCGGCGGCGGCGGGCGGCTTGGAGGAGGACCTCGACGAGGAAGGGGACGCCGTCGACGAGGAGATGTGCGCGCGAGCGGGTAACCTCGCGGCGCAGCTCGTCAACTACTACGAGGTCGAGCTCCCCGGCTCCAAGTCGGCTCTCTACGTCAACCTTCTCACGCACATGGCCGGCTTATCGCGGTCGATGGAGAGCGTCTTCGAGGTTGAGGACGGCGAGATGGCGGAGGCGGCTATCGAGCTCGCGTCCGCGGCTAAGGAGCGTCGGGATGAGGGCATGAACTTCTCCATGGCCGCCGTTTCCGTGTCCGTGCTCGAGGATGCCATGATGCGAGTTGCCGAGGCTGTGGCGAGCGCGTACCTCTCCCGCGTGCGCGAGGGAGCCTCTGCGCCGGCGGTGACGACGCCGGGCTCGCGCGCGCTCGCGGCGGCCAAGGGCAAATCCCGCAAGGCTGTCCAGGCGGAGCGCGCGAAGAGGAGCGCGATGCTCGCCGCGGCCGCTTCCGCGTCCAAGGTTGTGCGCTACGCGCTCTCGGTTCAGCCCAGGCTCAAGTCCACCCGCTCCATGGAGAAGTTCCGCAACGAGGTGAAGCTGAACGACTGGGTGGAGAGGAACTACCGCGACGTGGTGGCCATGTACGAGGACTGGCACTGTCTCATGGGCCTCGACGCATCGGGTGAGATCGTGACGCGGAGGATCAGCATCTGCAGGCACAGCGAGCTGGACCAGGTGAGGGGCGCGCGCATGCTCATGTCCATGTTCCTCGAGATTGCCGACGTCGTCGTCCCGATTGCCAAGTCGACGCTCAACAACGTCAAGAACTTCTCCTCTTGGCTTCTCGTGACCCTCATCGGTCGCTCACTCGGGCTCGTGTACCGCGGCATCCGCGAGAGCATGAACCCCGCGAACAACAACGGGAACAGCAACTCCTCCACGCCTCGCTTCGCTTAAGCGCAGGGTGGATTCCGAGTCTGTAAATTGGGGATCGGCCCAAAAGTGATTTTTTATCTCGGCGAGAGCTGCCGAACCATTACGAGGCTTTTAATGATGCATACCTTATGTCCATTAAACGTTCGTACGCACGCGTCGTCTCTATGAGTGTACTGTGATGAGGAGAGCGTCGCTCTCTGGCTAACCTTCAGTCTCGTTCGGGTCCTTCACCCATCCGTGTTGCAGCAGCAGTTCAAACACCCTCACAGCCTTGATGGGCTCAACCTTGAACATGTGCCTCACCTCCGATCGCTTCAGCACCTGACCGTTCGCGCTCGCGCGCATCAGCGCCTCCTTAATGGACAGGTAGTGCACCGGCAGCAGCCTGTTTGCCACGCAGAGCTCCTTCTCGCGTTTGCTCAGCAGCTCCACACCGGGGAGGTGCGTGAGATCCAGCGGCAGCGGCGCCTTCTTTCTCGCGGTACCGCCCAGTGAAGTCAGCGCACCGCTCCCGCCGCCGCCCGCCGCGATGCCGGTCAGCTTTTGGAGCTCCTTGGGCGCGGCGTCTCCCGCGGGCGCCTGCACGAACCCGTCGCGGCCGAGGTACCTGTTCGCCCTCGACCCGCCCCTGCCGGGGTACTCAATCGCCTTGATGCGCGCAATCTCGGCCATGCGATGACGCTTCTCGGCATCGTAGACTTCCCCTTCGCTCAGTGTGTGGATTCCGTTGCGCCTGTACTCCTTCAGCTCCGCGATTCGGTTCCTGATGCGGCTCTCCGCCATGAAACCCTCGAGCATGATCTCGTACTCGTTGGGGTCGAGAAACCTGGCAAACACCCGCACCGCGCCGTGGATGTCCCGCTCCTGCGGCGTGCGCTTGCGCTCCAGCGCCTGCTGTCGTTTGACGTTCAGCAACCCGCGGTCGATGATGAACTCCTTACGCCGGATCCGTTCCTCCAGCCTCTTGTTGTAGATCTCGAGCATGCGAATCTTGAGCTTTCGGTCCAGCTCGGTGTCGGTGTCTCGAAACTCCATCTCCGCCAGAGGGAGCTCCGCCTCGATGTCGTACTCCGGGTCGAACTCGTTCCTCTTCACGTTGTATCCCGTCAGCTCCGGCACGTTACCCCAATGCCGCTCGTCCCCGGGCCGCGCGAACGACGCGAGCGTGTCCGCCCTCTCGGCCGCGTCGTCGTCGGCGTCGCCATCCTCCGCCTTGACCTTCTTCGCCTTGGGCTCCTCGTTGGGCTCCTCCTTCGTGTACTTGGGCCCCAGAATCTTGGACATGTCGGGCAGAGGGGTAGTCTCCGAGTTGACGTAGCAGTCGAAGTAGTGCTGGTGGCACTGGAGCTTGGTCTTGGTGCCCACATGCTCCGCAACCTCGGTCCAGTTGCCGAGGCCGTAAATCTCGATCGCCTCGAGCAGCAGGATCTCTTCGTCGGCGCCCCAGTCCATGGTGAACAGCGGGAAGGAGAGGTTGTCGATGACGTGGTACGCGTGCGATGCTTCGTGCGGGTGGGGCTCCACCCCGACGGAGAAGCACTCGACGCACAGCGTGCAGTCCGCGCACACCGCGCACTTGATCCGAACCACCGCGCTGATGTCCTTGCTGCAGTAATGGCAGTGGAACATGGCGCGCTTGGGCTCGGATGGGTTCACCTTGGTGATGGCGTTCTCCGTCGCCATGCGCTTGCGTTTGGGCTTCAGGTGGAATCCTCCCGCGCCGAAGCCCTGCGGCCCGGAGCCCGGACCGCCCATCTTTACCGCGGGCGGGTCTCACAGACACTCACTCCCGAGCGAGAAGGGTGGCGATCGCCCTTTTTTCAAACTCGGCGACCCCGAATCCAGACGCGGCGGACGCCCGCGCCCTGTTCACCTCCGCGCGATGCTCAACGCGCGGTCGCCTGAACCTTCGACGCGGCGACGGTGACACTCGATCGGTGCCGCTCGCGTCCTGCTGTGCACCGGACGCCCGCGAGAGACACTGCTTTGGCCGCCAAAAGTCAGGCCCCGTGGCCAAAGCAGAGACGGGACTTGTCAAACGGTTTCCTAACTGTTTGCCCATACGAAATTTTGAAAGCGAGAATTTGACCCTCGAGCTCGGCCTCGTCACCACGACGACTTCAGACTTCACGAGGGAAGGCATCCATCAGACGGCGCGCGATGGTGGGGTTCGACGACTCCGTGGTGGAGGAATTCGTGGCGCAGGGCCGCGACGCGCGCGGCGAGCGGGTCGTGGAACTCATCGAGCGCGCCACGAGCGCTCCCAAGCTCTACGTCTTCGGCGAGCTGCTGGATCTGGACGGCGTCAAGGAGGTGCGCCATCTGAGAACTCTCGTTGTTTGTTTTCCCCATCCCCGGAGCCCTCTCGCCAGATCCCGCCCGCTCGACCGACCCGCTGACGTCTTCGACCCCTGACCCGATCGCGGCAGCTCGAGTCCACGCCCGCGGCCCCGCACGTGGCGCTCCTGCGCGTGTTCGCCTACGGAACCCTGCCCGAGTATCGCCAGCACGAATCCGGGCTCCCGCCGCTCTCCCCCGCGCAGCTTCTCAAGCTCCGGCAGCTCACCGTCGTTCAGATGGCGGACGCGTCGGTTTCGATTCCATACGACGAGCTCATGTCCGCGCTAGAGATGTCCAGCGTGCGTGAGCTCGAGGACATGCTCATCAACGAGTGCATCGCCCCCGGATTGCTGCGCGGCAAGCTCGACCATAAGAGGAGGGCGTTCGAGGTGCACAGCTGTCCGGTGGGCCGCGACCTCCGACCCGGGCAGCTCAAGGAGATCATCGACCAGCTCGCCGCGTGGCACGATAACTCCAAGGACGTGCTCGCGAGGCTCGATAGCCAGATGACGCGGACCACGGAGGAGGCGGAGAGGCGCAAGGAACACAGGAAGGACGTGGCCGACGCGGCTGAGACGCTGCGAAGGGAGATGAAGGTGCCGGGAGCGGGCGAGGGCGGCGCCGAGGGCGAGGGCGGCGCCGAGGGCGAGGGCGGCGCGAGCGGAGGCGCGGCCGGGGGGGAGGAAGGCGGCGACGGCGGCGACGCGGACGGCGAGGAGGACGGCGGGGGTTTGGATCTGATGGACGAGGACACCCCGGGCACGGGCATCGGCTCGAAGCGTAGGCGCTGACAAACAAACCACGAACCGAAACGAGAATTCGACGATCGCTCGAACCGACGTCACGCGCTACTCGCGTCTACGATCCACCGCAGGTTTTTCATGAAGTCCTGCGCGGACAGCTCGTGCGCGGCGTACGCCACGTTCAGGATCTCCCTCACGTCGCTCTCGTCCGGAACGAGCGAGTCCCACGCCGGCGTCCGTTCGCGCAGTTTGGCGATTTGGCCGACGTCAAACGACCTCGGGTCGCGGATGAGCAGATCGTGCGCGTCCAGAACCCCGAGCTCGTCCCTGAGCGCGTGGAACAATCCCGCGCTCTCCCGCGCCGTGACCTTTCCCGCGCTCTCCTCCTCGAAAAACGACGGGGTCAGAGCCCTCCTCTCCAACCTGTGCTCCAGAACGCGCGCCCCCGCCGCCGTCAACTCGTCAATCGAGCGACGCACCGCCGCCGCCGTCGACTCGTCCCGTGGCATGTGACTCAGCACCGTGGGTGGGTAATGCGCTAACCCTAACCCGGTACCGCCGGGTCCACCCGCGATTTGAATGATCAGACCGTCGGGGCGTCGAGGGAGATCCGAGAGAGAGGGGAGTACGCCGGCGAAGGACCCGCCGCTGGACGCTCCGAATGCGTACATTGGTCGACGCCTCGACGCGCCGTGTTCCGCGCCGTACGCGTCCAGGGCGAGCGCCAACCTCGGCACGTCGTCCCGGCTCCAGCAGTGCCCCGCGGAAGACACGGCGAGAAGCGCGTACCCGGCGTCTAGCGCGGCGTTCGTGATCTTCTGCTCCTGCGCCAAACCCCGACACTCCGGGCATCTCGATTCGTCTCTCGGGAACCAGTCCAGCGCGGAGTGCGAGCACCCGTGCAGAGCCAGCACCGTCCCTTTTGCGCTCGCCGGGACGTTCCAGATGGCCTCCACGCGGCCGTCGCCGATTACTCGCCTCGTCACCCCCGCCGATGCGATGTCAGACGATGCACCGGTGGTAGAAGTCGCACCCCTGCCCCAAACCGCCGAGAAGAAGTAGATGCCGACTAACAGAGCGAGCGAGATGGCCACTCTAAACCCGCCCTTGGTTCGCCCCACCGCGAAGCCATCTCTCGACGCCGCGATGCCGGTGATGTCGGTGACCCTCTCGGGAGATGCCCGTGCGCGTCTCATCGTCCTTGCGTCCAGATGATGCCCGCTATGGTCCTCGCGACTGGAACCTCGCGGGCGAAGGATTCACCACCCTCGGCACCGGCAAAAAAAAATCCCGCCGTTCGCAGCGTCTGATGACGAGGACCGATCGGCCACGCCACTGTTCGGAGCGTCGCCGGTGGACGACGGGGACCGAATCGTGCGGTCGACATCGACCGCCATCGAGGTGTGAGGTAGAGGATAATGACGGAGGATAGCGGTGCGCGTCAACCCCCCTCCCTTCCCGCCGTCGTCAGATCCCGCGCGCTCCGAACCTCAGACTCCAACCGACGGCTCTGACGCTTTTTGATCGCTTTTACCAGGTGCGCATCCGGGCGTGGGAACCCCGCCGTCGGCGAACGGAGACGCCAGGCCCAAGACGCGCGGATGCCCAACCGTACCGCTGTGGGACAAGGTTCGCGCCGATCCCGCGGACTTCAACTGCTGGACCGCCCTCATCGGCGCCGCCGAACGGACCGAGGACGTGCACAAGATCCGAGCCGTCTACGACGCCTTCCTCGCCGAGTTCCCGCTGTGCTACGGCTACTGGAAGAAGTACGCCGACGCCGAGTCGAGGCTCGCGGGAATCGACGGCGTGGAGCACGTGTACGAGCGCGCCACCCACGCGTTCCCCTACAGCATCGATCTGTGGACCCAACGGGCGTCGCACGCCATCGCGATGCGACGCGACGCGGAAAAAGTTCGCGAGCTGTTCGAGAGCGGACTCGCGTACGCGGGCACGGACTGGCTGGCGCACCCGCTGTGGGACGCGTACATTCACTTCGAGCAGCACAGCGGCTGTGGGTCTCCCGTGCACGTCACCAGGCTGTACGGCAGGGTGCTGCGGGTTCCCCTGAAGGAGCTCGACAAGTACTGGGCCGGGTTTGAGACGTTCGTCACGAACCGGAGCCCGTCGGCGGTGATACCGCCGGAGGAACTAAGAGCCATCGACGCGGCGGTGGGAGGGATCCCACCCAAGGGGGCGACGGCACCCGGCGCCACCGCGGCGTCGAGGCTCGCTACCGATGCCGCCGCGTCGAACGGAGTAGACGGAGGAGACGGCGCGGAGGAGGCTGCCGAGGCGGCGGCGCGGGCGGCGGCGACGGAGGCTGCGGGCGGGTCCGACCCGCGGCTGCTTCGGTTCCGAGACGTTCGATTCGAAACGTACCGGGCGACCTTGGCGGTGAGGGCGACGCGCGAGCCCTTCGAACAGCGAGTCAAGCGCCCCTACTTCCACGTCAAGCCCCTCGACGACGCGCAGCTGGCGAACTGGGACACGTACCTGGACAACGAGGAGCGCGCCGGGGACGTCTCCAGCGTGACCCGCTTATACGAGCGGTGCCTCGTGCCGTGCGCGTCCTATTCGCGGTTTTGGCTCAGGTACGCGCGGTGGCAGGCGTCGGATGCGGGGCAGGGCGTCGCCGCCGCGAGAGCCGCGCTGCAACGCGCGGCGAACGTGTTTTGCAAGCGCGACGTCGAGGTGCATTTCGCGCTCGCTCGGTTCGAGGAAGCCGTCGGCGACGTCGACGCCGCGAGAGCCGCGTACGCCCACGTGGCGGATGACGTGGCGCCCGGCCTCCTCCGATGCGTCGTGGAGCGCGCCAACCTCGAGCGGCGGGCGGGTGCCTTGGACGTCGCTAAGGAGACGTACGAGCGCGCGATGCAGGTTGAGAAGAGCCGCGAGGGCGCCGGGAGCAAAGCGTACGGGGTGTTGGCGTGCAAGTACGCGGCGATGCTTCACGAGGCGTGCGGCGACGTCGAGGGCGCTCGGAAGGTGTACGAGCGCGCGGCGGAGGTAGGGGACGGCGCCAACGCGCTGGTGTGGGACGGGTGGCTCAACTTTGAGCGGTCCGTCGGGGCGAGCTTCGCGAACGTCCGCGCCGTCGTCGAGCGGTGCTGCGACGGCGTTTTCGACGAACCCCGAACGAGCGGGTCTCATCCGTCGGGGCTTCAGCCGAGGCTTCCCGAACGCGATCGAGCTCGGATCTCCTCCGCGCTGGTCGAGTACGCGGACCTGGTGGGCACGACTGAACAGCTCGCGGACGCGGAGAGGGCGCACGAGCGCAGGTTCCCGGCTCGAGCGGGGGGCGGGGGCGGGGAGGACGGGGGCGCCGGGCGGAAGAGGTCAGCCGCCGCCGCGGGCGTCGAGGACGTCGCGGCGCACCACGCCGCCTACTACGCCCAGCGCGGGTATCAGTTACCCGCGCAGTATTATCATCAATAGGCGAGTCGAACGGCGACGTAGAATACCGCGTAGAATAGAACGAGGTTACGCGCGCGCGGCGGGAGTGAAGACAAACGGTTTTTTTCTCCAGACGTCGCAGAGGCGCAGCCGAGCATTTTATTCACTCTCGGCGGCGGCGGCGGCGGCGGTGGCGCGCCGTGTGTCTCGGTCGGTGTCGTCATGGCTCCCACCGGCGTGACGGTGGTCACGGGCTTTTTGGGCGCCGGGAAGACCACGCTGGTGAACTACGTCCTGAACGCCGACCACGGGTACAGGGTCGCCGTCATCCTGAACGACTTCGGCGCCGAGCTCGGCGTGGAGAAGATGCTGGTGCAGGACAAGCCGGACGGGGACAACGCGGTGGAGGAGTGGGTGGAGCTCAACAACGGCTGCGTGTGCTGCACCGTGAAGGGATCGTTGGTGCAGACCATCGACAACCTGCTCGAGAAGCGCGCGTCGACCGGGCGCAAGTTCGACTTCATCCTGCTCGAGACCACCGGGCTCGCGGATCCCGGCCCGGTGGCTCAGGAGCTCTGGGTGGACGATGAGATCCTCGAGGAGGACGGCGCGGTACTCGACGCCGTAGTCACGCTCGTGGACGCCTCAAACATCGAGCGGCAACTGTCCGAGGGGAAAGAGGCGTCGCTGCAGATCGCGTACGCCGACACGGTGGTGCTGAACAAGTGCGACTTGGTCTCGGAGAGGGATCTGGAGCGCGTTTCGGAACTCGTGGCGGGGATCAACGCCGAGGCAAAGATCGTCCGATCCACCCGCAGCGTCGTGGACCTCGGCGTGATCCTCAACCAAGGCGCGGTGTCGTCCGCGGGGCGCAAGGCGGGAACGAGACCGACGCTCGCCGGCGACTTGGCGCAAACCGCGCCCGCGCCGGGATTCTGGGCGAGAGGGGTGGAGAAATACGCGAGCCGCCCGCTCTCGGAGGTGCACGACGCGAGCATCCGCACCGTGTGTCTGGTCGCGGACGGAAGGATAGACGTCGGAAAGTTCGAAACGTGGCTCGAGGAGCTCCTGTGGGAGCGAGGCGGTCCGTCGGGGTCGCACGAGGGCGAAGAGGGCGAAGCGGGCGGGGGACGCCAGCTGGAGGTTCTGAGGGCGAAGGGCGTGCTGTTCGCGGCGGAGGACGAGGGAACCGACAGGCGGCGCGTGCTCCAGGCGGTGCGAGAGGTGTACGAGATAACCGAGGGTCCACCGGGTCGGGTCGGTGAGCGGCCGCTCAACAGGGTGGTGCTCATAGGACGCGGCCTGATGTCGCGCGAGGAGGAGCTCCTCGGAGGATTGAAGGCGACGACGACGACGGCGGACGCGTGAAAGCCATGCGTTCCGACTTTTAATGAATGTCGTGCCTAAATAAGTGTTAGCTCTAGTTGAGGTTCGATTGATTGATGCGTCGATTCAGCCTGGAAAGAGGTTGAACCACGTGGGCCCCATCAGAGGATGCCGATGGGGTTGGTACTGGTATCCGTACGGCTCGTAACCAAGAAGGTATCCCAGCGAAGCTGACCTCTCGTCCTGAATCGCCTTGGCCTCGAAATCCTTGTCCAGCTCCTTCGGATCGAACGGCAGGTCCCGTGGATCGGTATCCGCCAGCTCGTCTATCCCCGGGCACGCCGCGGTGCCCGTCATCGTCCACTGCTGAAGCATCTCGGACACGATGAACCCGCCGAGCACCCAGAGCGAGGTGAAGAAGAACCCGGCGTCGATGATTCGTTTGCTCGAACCCGCGTTCTCCCTCTGGGTGTTGATCAGAACGTGCAGCTGCACGAACGCCTCGACCGGGGTTGTGAGGAAATACGCCACCATCAAGAACAACTTCCCCCTCACCGTCTGCCAGTACCCGTCCGGATCGGGGAAGAACGCGGGTAAGCAGAATCCGAGGTTAAGGCAGATGCCGCACACCCCGACGCACTTGACAAAGTTCGGATTCCCCCAATACCTGCCGTCGCTGCGTATCATCAGCGGCCCCGTGACGCGAATCATGGAAGACAACGACGTGCACATGCGTATGAACCCCTTGCTGATCGGGTCGTCGGTTCTGCACGACCCGGAGACGGCGGCGGCGGTGAACGGCAAAAGCGCGGGCAGCACCGTCCACGTCAGAATCGAGTTCGTCCCCGCGATGGCCAGAAGCGACCTGAGGTGCGTACCTTCCTTACCCAACACCCCCGCGACGTTCGTGCACAGCCCGCGCAGCTTCTGCATGGGTCCCTGCCTCCTCGCGCCTCTCACCTCCTCCGCGGGCGCCGTCATCCCGTGCGGTCCTCGCGTGATGATCTCGCCAGCCGTCCACACCAGCTCGCCGCTCCCCCCTCCGTCCGCGAGCGCCGCCCCGTCGCCACCGCCGCGCTCCACCTTTTGCAGGAGCGGCTTTCGCTCCGGGTGGTTTTCGTTTTCCTCCTCTCCCTCCGAGAGGTCTTGCGGCGAGTCCACCTCGTCGGCGTCGCGCCTGAATCCAGTCTGCCACGCCAGCGACCCCCACGCCGAGGCCGCCATGCACGTCAAGCCGAAGAGGATGGTGAAGTACGTTTGCACGCTGAAGGTTTCGACTCCCACCGTGGGCGACTGCGCCAGAGCCAGCGTCCCGCACGTCATGCTCGTGAGCGTCTCCCCCATGTTCATGTACGCGATGAGCTCCAGGCGATAAAACGCGTTGAAGAATGGGTAGATGATGAACGCCTGGATGTTGCCTATCATCGCGCCCATGAACGCGCACGCCAGCACCACGTACCTGCTCTGCTGCCAGAACATGAACAAGGAGAACTGCACCAAGCAGCTCACCGCGAGCACGGTCGATATCGTCCCTTCGAAGAATCCCAGCGACCGCAGGTCGTACCGCGACGGGTTGCAGTACAGCCCGACGAACGCCAGCACGAGCACAATCGACGCCGCGCACGACGACGCGAACACCAGGTCACTGGCGAACTGCAGGTCGTCGTATCGCTCGATGAACTTGTTCAGCTCCTGGAAGATGCTGTCGTTGCTGCTCCACCCGGTGCCGAAGCCCATGGCGACGAACGTCAGGTACAGGCACACGGTGGCGAACACCGTCTTGCCGGGCATCCTGCATACCTCTTCGTCCGCCTCGACGTCGTAATACGGATCCACCTCCTCGGATCTTCCCTTCCCAACGCTATCAATGGCGCCGTAGCCGCCCTCTTTTCCTGTCATGGTCGCGCGTCGCCTCCGCCTTCGCGCCTCCACCGATGGAGTCGACAACTCGGCCGGTGGTGTTACAGACGCGTTTTCTTGGTGTTCAACCCGAAAAATCTCGGTTTGGTGGTTTTACGTAAAAGTATAAACAATTGACGTTCGACTCATAACTGAGTAACATGTATCCCGTGGTTTTTTTTGTTCATTTCTCTTATTCCGGGATCCACCTAACCTAAACATCATACACGCGGCACTAAATGTCCATGTTTGCAGCTCTGCGCCACTTCAGAACGACCTCAGAAATACAGCCCTTCGTCGCCCTGCCCGATCGCGCGCAACGCCGATACCAGCTTCGGTGCGAGCGTCGCGACGTTCGCGCCCTCGCAATCCTCCACCCTCAGGTTCGCCCCTGCTCTCGCCAGCGCCAACGCCGCCTCGTCCTGCCCCGCCTCGCACGCCACCAGCAGAGGCGTCTGACCCATCGCGTTTCTCGCTTCGATTGCACATCGCACCCCCGATCCATCCGGGCCGAGCACGGACCCGTCGGTCATCGCGACGATGACGTTCGACCTGCCCTGCGACGCCGCGCGATGTAGTGGCGTGGATTTGGTCCCGTCCACCGCGTCCGGGTCGCATCCCGCGGCGACGAGCTTGCGGATGCAGTCCAGGTGGCCTTTGCTCGCGGCGTAGTGGATGGGCGCCTGGCCGCCGGAGTTGGCGGCGTTTGGATCGGCGCCCGCGGCGAGCAGGGAGGCGACCACCGCGGTATGGCCGCAACTCGACGCAGAGTGCAGTGGGGTCCAGTCCTCCTGTAATACATCGCGAGCGGGGACGGGGTGAGAGGTCAGGGAGACGTTCGGCGGGGGTCGAGGGAAATTTTGTGGATCTGCGACGTCTCGTCAGAGGGCGCCCTGCTTCCGGGGACTCACCTCGTCGCCCTTATTTACGGCGGCGCGTCCCGTCGGGTGCGCGAGGAACAGTTCGACGAGCTCGGTTCTGCCTGAGGGTGACGGCGGGAGTGAGGCGCGCGGCGGTTCAGCGGAGTCATCGACGTTTGGGACGGCGGTTCGAGGGATGGGCACCGCCGATGACGGTTGGTGAAGGGAGATCTTCCGTTGCGCATCTCCGGGGGCGCGTACCAGCCGCGGCGGCGACGTGCAGCAGCGTTCGCCCGTCCTCGTCCTTTCTCTTGAGCTTAGCGTCGAGCTCATCGGAGGAAAACTCCGAGAAGTACGTCGTGTTGCCCTCCTGCGCCTTCTCCTCCGCCATCCTCTTTCCGCGGTCTCCAAACGCCGTGCCGAGAGGAGTGGATCCCTCAACCGGTGGATCGCAGCGGTTCTCGGTTCGGGAGTCACCGTTTCGACCGTGCAGCGCTCGCGTCCGAGCCCCGCACAGCGTTTTCAGTCTCACCGACCGCGGAAAAAATTCTCATAAAGCACATTCAACCATGAAAAGATCAGTGCCATCCCTGCCACGTCCGCATAAAGCCCGGTTTCGGATTGGGTGATCACTCATACGAACCCTAACAATCGTCGAGCATTGGCCAACCAAACCAGGAATTGACCGTTCAGTTGTCCGTTGGTGGCAAACACTCGAGATTTCGGCGAGTATAGAGCCCCATGCGGTGGAAACGACACTTCACGGCGCACCCTTAGCGGTGCCGCAACGTCGCGTGCGTTGCCTTAAGCGCTCGCGTGAAACCTGTGAGAGGACCGTTGTACCTCACAGAAGCAATGAACGCCGGTTCTGGCGCCCTCGCGGCCCGATCCGGCGCGACCGCCTGGTGAGTCTTCGGTCGCGATCCCTCGCTTTTGGTGTCGTTGGTTTTTTAACCTCGTGATCGTTGGGGCGGTGAACCTCCGTCTTGACCTCCGTGGACGGCGTCCACGCCGCGCGTGCATCGTAAAGGAACCGATGACTGACGATAACACGCCGTCCCCCGCCCTCCCACCGCAGGTCGCGCCGGGTCGTCGACCCCGCACTCCGCGACGCGTCGAGGAGGACCGGGTCCGCGAGGCCTTCCGTCGGTCCGTCCCGGGCCCGTCGAAACGCCGTCGCGGTTCGCGCGGCCATCCTCGGCGAGGTCACCGACATGATCGGCATCCCCCTCCCCGAGGGAAGGCAGCTCATCGCCACCGTCAAGACCAACCCCCAGGGCGTCCACACCATCAGCCTCCAGTGCGAGCCCAACGCGCCGTTGGGACTCCTGCTCCACTGGGGCGTGATTCGCTCGGCGGTGTCCCAGGACTGGCAGCTCCTCCCGCCCGAGCTCAACCCGCCCGGGACGGTCGTGTACAAGCAAAAGGCGCTCCAGTCCCCGTTCCCGGCGTTCGGGGCCCTCCAGCTCGTCCTCGATCCCGGCGTCGATGCCGTGGAATTTTGCCTCAAGGTTGAGACCACCGGCGACTGGATCAACGACCACGGTAGGAACTTTCGCATCGAGCTCGGCGGATCGCCCATGGGCGCGGGCGCCGCGCCCAGGGCTCCCACGACGTCCAACTCGTTCGCGCCCGAGTACACCCTGGACGTGCGCATGCCGCCCACGCCCGCGTCCCCGCCTCCCGCGCCCTCGCACGCCGCCCCGCCGCAGCACGCGGCCATTAGGGGGTCATCCGCGGTGAACGAACTCGCCGCGGGCCTCGACGTCCTCTTCGGCGTCGCCGCGTACCTCCGATGGGAGCAGATGGGTAAGCCCCGCGTGGACGAGGACGAAAAACACCGCATCTACTCCGACGCCGTCAACCACATCACGCAGAGGCTGAACAGCGGCGAGAGCGTCGAGGCGCTGGAGACGGAGTTTGGGGTACCCCCGGGACTCGTGCGACAAACCGCGGCGCTCGCCGCGCCTCCGGCGGCGGCGCCCACGCAGGCCAAGCCGACGCCGCCCCCCGGGTTCACCCCTCCGGCGCCGCCCAAGGCGGCGCCCGCTCCCGCGCCCAGTTACGGGTACGACGCCGCGCCCGCGCCCGCGCCGGTCGTCGGCGAGGCCACCCCCATGGACATTGCCAACCTCTGCGAGGCGAGGGCAAACGGCGCTCAGCTCCTCTGGCGACGCGAGCTCAACCTCGGCCAGGCCAACGCCGTGAAGCTCATGGTCATCGAGGGCCGGCGCACCGCTCAGGGCATGCTGCAGATGATCGTCTTCGGCAGGTCCGACCAGGGGATCGTGCTGCATTGGGCCGGGCTCGACCAGCCCGCCGGTGAGTGGAAGAATCCCCCGCACGGTTGGAGCTCGATGCCCGAGAACTCGTGGGGCACCGGCGGCGCGAGCTGGGAGACGGAGATGGAGGCTCTGACCACCGCCCGGGGCTGGCACGCCGCCACCATCGAGGCGCCGTGCGACCGCGACGGTCTCGTCTTCGTCATCCGTACCGCCGACAGCGCGCACTGGATCAAGGACGACGGCCAGGACTTCATGTGCTTCGCGGATGAGGCGACGACTCTGACGGATGTCCGCGCCATCGTCAAGAGGCGCAAGGAAGAGGAGCGCGCGAGGCGCAAGGCGGAGAAAGAGGAGCAGAGGCGCCGCGAGCGCGAGCAACAGAGGTCTTCCCCGCAGAAGCTCAAGCGCGGGGGGCTCAGCACCACCACCGTCAAGGAGGTCAAGATGCCCGCCAGGCCCGAGGTGATCAAGCGCAAGGACTGGAACCACGACGAGATCAAGATGCATCAGGGCGCGCTCGGCCACGCGGGCGCCGCCGGTAACGTCGCGGGCGGGTCCGTCGACAACATCTGCAACTCGGAGGAGGGCGCGACGCGCTCGCTCATGCACCGCTTCAACATCGCGTCCGACCTCATCCCTCAGTGCAAGGGCGAGGGCGAGGCGGGCCTCGTCGCGATGGCGGTTTGGTTCCGCTTCATGGCGCTCAGGCAGCTGGTTTGGAACAACGACTACAACATCAAGCCCAGGGAAATCTCCGCGGCCCAACTCAAGTGCACGACGCAGCTCGCGGCGCTGCACAAGGACGACCCGGCGATGCGCGACGTCACCCGCTTCATCATGGCCACCATCGGCCGCGGCGGCGACGGAGACGTCGGCCAGCGCATTCGCGACGAGATTCTCGTGGTTCAGCGCAACAACAACTGCATGGGTGGCATGATGGAGGAGTGGCACCAGAAACTCCACAACAACACCTCGCCCGATGACGTCCCCATCTGCGAGGCGCTCATCAAGTTCATAGCCGCCGACTGCGACATCTCGGTTTACTGGGACCACCTCCACGCCAACGGCATCACCAAGGAGCGCATGGCCAGCTACGATCGCAAGATTTGTGGCGAGCCCTCGTTCAAGCCCGACCAGTACGAAGGCCTCACCCGCGACCTCAAGGAGTACCTCCGCACCCTCAAGGCTGTGCATTCCGGCGCAGACCTCGACTCCGCGGCGGAGAACGTCATGGGCTACCACCAGGATGCGTGCAAGGGCAAGGAGATCAACATGCCCCCCGTCACCGAGGTTGCCACCGACCGCATGCGAACGCTGCTGCACAGCGCTCGCGGCTTCCGCGACCTCGGCGAACCCCTGCACTCCATGGAGGCCATGTTGGAGGCTAGGCGCGAGCTCTGGAACTGGACCAGGCCCGGAGGCTCCGACAACAGCCGCCTCAAGGATGTCATCTACCTGGATCTCGCGCTCGAGTCGGCGGTGCGGCAGGTTGTGGAGGCGAATCTCTCCTCCATGGCGACTCGCGCTCCGGTGGACGTCCTCAAGATGACCGGCCTCGCGCTCGAGAACCTGGCGCTGTCGTCCGGCGGTAACGATGAGCTCGTCATTTGCCTGCAGCAGTGGCAGGGCGTGGTGGGCAGCGCCATGAACGGCGGAAACGATTGGGCGCTCCAGGCCAAATCCGTGGTTGACCGCGTGAACAACGCGCTGGGCGAGGTTTCCCAGCGATACATCAACGCGCTTCAGCCCACCGCGCACGCCATGGGCGGCAGGCTCGGGGTCGACGGCCACGTCCTCGACATATTCTCCGAGGAGGTGGTCCGCGGCACGCCCGCGGCGCCCCTCTCGCAGATGCTTCGCGCGCTGGACCCCAGGCTCCGCGAGATGTCCAACATGGGCTCCTGGTCCATCATCTCCCCCGTCGAAGCCGCGGGCGTCATCGAGGTCATCAACGACCTCAAGGATGTCCAGAACAAAACATACTCCGTGCCCACCGTGCTGGTGTCTCGCCGCGTGGGCGGCGAGGAGGACATCCCGCCCGGCGTGGTGGGTCTCATCACCCCGGACATGCCCGACGTTCTCGCTCACACCTCGGTTCGCGCGAGGAACGAGCGCGTCCTCTTTGCCACCGTCTTTGACGCCGGTCGCATGTCCGAGCTGGAGGGCATGCACGGCCAGGCTGTTAACTGCGCGCCGGTGGGGGCGGACGACCTGAGGATCACGTCCGTGGATCCGTCCTCGCTCGGTGCGGCGCCCGGTGCCGGGGCGGTGAACATGTCCATGTCGGCTCCCCCGAGCGGCGTTAACATCGCGAAGCGCGAGTTTATGGGCCGGTACGCGGTTCCCTCGCCCGAGTTTACCGGCGCGATCGTCGGAGGCAAGTCTAGGAACCTGCAGGAGCTCCGGGGCAGGCTTCCGGACTGGATCAATCTTCCCGCGCAGGTGGCGCTCCCGTTCTGCACGTTCGACGCCGTGCTCGCGCATCCCAACAATGGTCACATCGCGCAGCACTTGCAGGGTCTGCGCCAGGAGTTGGAACACCTCGACTTTAGCAACCAGGCGGCGTTCCAGGACCTTCTGGGCAGGATCCGCGCGTGCATCATGCAGATGGTTCCCACGCCGGAGCTCGTGGACGAGATGTCGCGGGCGTTCGCGGCGGAGCGGCTGCCGTGGCCCGAGGGTCACCTCGGGCCGGAGGGCGCGGGTGGGAGCGGCGCCGCGGCGCACGCGTGGGCCGCCGTCACCGGCGTGTGGGCGTCCAAGTACAACGATCGCGCCGTGCTGAGCTGCCGCAAGGCGGGTCTTAGCCACGAGAACGTGTCCATGGCGGTGCTGTGTCAGCCGGTGGTGCAGTCGCAGTACGCATTCGTGCTGCACACCACCAACCCGCAGACTGGCGACCCCAACGAAATTTACGGAGAGGTCGTCTGCGGCATGGGCGAGGCGCTCGTGGGTAACTTTCCGGGCCGTGCGCTGAGCTTCGTGGCGAGGAAGGACGATCTGACCAACGCCAGGGTGACCGGCTTCCCTTCCAAGGCGAACGGGCTGTTCACCGACGCGCCCACGCTCATCTTCCGCTCCGACTCAAACGGCGAAGATCTGGAGGGCTTCGCGGGTGCGGGCCTATACGACTCGATCCAGATGCACGAGGCGAAGCTCAGGCCGGTGGACTACTCCAGGGATCCCATCGTGAGCGATGAGACTTTCCGCGCGCAGGCGCTCGCGGCCATCGCGCACGCCGCGAACGAGATTGAACAGGCGCTCGGATCGCCGCAGGATATCGAGGGGTGCATCGCGGCGGATGGCGCTCTCTACGTGGTGCAGACGAGGCCGCAGGTGTGATCGAGTTAGGAGGTGTCGCGGGTGAAAGCGCATCCGTAAACTGCAAAGCCCCGGGGCATAGGGTCCCCGCGGCGTGAATCGGTTAAGTTAAGTTAATTAGGCGCGGCGGCGGAGCTTCCTGCTAGCAAGGAACGCCTAGCCAGAGTATTTTATTGTTTCCACTAAAGTGTGTCATTCCTACACATTACAGTCGAAGCGGCGTCGTGGGCTTGAAGTGTTCCGGCGCGAACGGCCACGACTCTCCCATCACCCGCGCGCTCTGCTTGATTTTTGAACGGTCCGCCTGCTGCTTCTCCCAACCCGCCAGGAGCTCCTGCGCGATCCTCCTCGCCTTCTCCCGCTCCTGATCGTGAGCCTCCGCTTCCTCGCGTCTGCCCCGCTCGATGCGTTCGTTCTCAATCTGTGCCCAGTTTTCCCGTTCTTCCCTTTCTTTGCGCATCTTCTCGTCCATCTGGCTCTGAAGGAACGCGCCGAGCTGGTTCACGTGCGACTCCGTCGCCGCAGCGTCCGCGGCGTGGTTGTTGGTTACCTTGGGGGTCACGCCGCCCGCGCTCCCCTTCTTGTACGCAGCTACCGCCGCGGCGTATTCCCTGTTAAACTTGGCCAGTTGGGACCTATCCTGCCCCTTAGCCCCGGCTCCCTGCGAGTGGAAGAGGAACCCGATCGACTCGGCCGGGTCCACGGGCTTGGAGATGACGTTGGCGATCGCGCACCTCGCGATTTCCTTGGCCGCCGCCGCGGCTTCCTCCTCGGCACGAGCCCTCTTTTCGGCGGCGACTCTCTCCTCCTCCTCGATCCGCGCCAGCTCGCGCTCCCTCGCCGCCGCCGCCTCCTCCTTGGCCCTCGCGATCGCCACGTTCTCCGCCTCGAGATCACGGAGCAGTGGCAGGTAGTGGACGAACCGTCCCGACCGTCCTCCCGCGTGCGCCTTGAGCAGGTCGAAGAGAAATCCCGCGCGAACGTCTCGTATCAAGCCGCGGCATTCCTCGCCGTTGAGCACGCGCTCCAGGACGAACCGATCGATGCATCCGCTGCCGATGCGGTCGAGCTTGCCGCAGATGGCGATGAAGCGATCACCGGGGTCGGTCGCCGCGGTCGGGGGCGAGTCGTGAAGCGGGCGGTTGCGAAGCGGCGCGGGCAGATCGGCGGTGGATTCCTCAACCTGCGGCGCGATCCGCTCGGCGACGGCTTTCAACTCCGCAGCCTTCTTCGCCGCCTCTTCCTGCGCGAGCGGCGTGACGTTAGTGACCTTGTCGGTCAGCTCCTTGGCCTCGCCGATCTTGAGGTACCGCCTGCGCACAACCTCGGGTTGCTCCTCGCCCATGATGTCGTAGTCGTTGAGGAACGACTGGTAAAAGGTAAACTCGACGCGGCCGTGGACGTTGGTCAGGCGCGCAAAGGTGAAGTCGACGTCGACGGGGGACTCGTTCTCGAGGCACGTCGCGATGCGATCGAAGAACTCCTTGAGCACGTGCGTCACGCCGGCCTTGTGAAAGCCGCATCGCTTGGAGAGGCCCAGGGAGTTGATGCGCGTGTACGTCGCGGGCTTCTTGAGGAAGAATCGAGCCTTCTTCTGGGGCAGGACGTCGAACTTCGGGTGAAGGACAAAGACCGGCGCGCGAACCGAGGCGCCCCCGTGGAGAAGATCGGTACATCGTCCCACGGCAAAGCTGCCGAGGCCGGGAAGCGATACACCCTGGGAAGATACGATACGGAGGACGGGTCGGGCGGGCTCAGAATCGCTTTGAAAACGGACGAGGACAGCTGTGAACGCGGGCGCGGGCGGGGTCGAGAACGCACGCGCGACGGGGCGAACGCACGGTTGGCCCGGTCGAGTCGCGACGTAAAAGACACTTCAGAAGATCGCTCCAGCGTCCGTCGCGTGACGCACCTTGTTGTTCCTGATGGCGTTGAGGATGAAGTCCATCAGCCCGAGCCACGCTGCTCGGCACTGGACGTCGCCGATGCGCATGCGCTCGCAGTACGCCCCGCTGCTCACGTCATCGGCGATGCTCGCGATGGTGACGACGGCTTTCTTCGCATCTTCTGTCATCGTCGCGAGGTTGGCGATTTCCCTGTGGAGCGGCTCTCGCGCCTTGCGTTGTGGGTCGGGCCGGGGTTCGCTCGAGCAAACAACAACGTTTCGCAACGGCTCTGAACTGCTGAACGCGGCGCTCCACTGACGGAGGTGCTCAAGTGAGTGTGATTCCTGCTGGGGCGCTCTGTTCACTCGAGAAGGCGCGCGAGGCGTAGAGGGTCCTCATCCGCGATTTTCGGACGAGATGGACGCGTTCACGGGATCCATGGGGAGCTCTGATCCGCCTCCGACGCCGCCCAAGGCTCCCCCGCGGTACAGACCCGGCCCTTGGAAGCACAACTCGAGGGTCGCGCTCGCTCTGATCCCTTCGATCGTCGTGGTCGTGAGCGACGGCGGGAGGCTGATGATGGGGACGCTCGTGGTGGGTTTGATGGTCGTGTACATCCTGGACGTGCTCAAGATGGCCGAGGCGGCGCTCATCTCGCTGTGGTGCACGCTCGTGGGCGTATACCTCGCCATGCTCGTCGCCACCGATCTCTTCACGCCCGCGAGATCGCCCCTCGCGTCCATCGCGCTGCTCATCTCCAACTGCCTCTGCCTGTTCCTAGCCGGGCTCTGGGCCACGCTGCAGTTCCGGTGGGTCCAGACCGGGTTCCCGGGCGTCGCGCTGGCGTGCGAACGCGCACTATTCGCCGCGATACCCCCCGTGTGCGGCGCCATCTGCGCGTGGACGGCCATCGCGTCGGTGGGCGCGGGCCACGCGCCCTTCTACGCCGCCGCCGCCTTTGCGTGGCTCTACAAGACCTTCTCGTTCCCCACGCCGAGCTCGTTTCGCGGCCCGCCATCGCGGCCTCGTTCGGCGGATACCGGTAGAGACGCGGGAGTATCCACGGGTAGAGACGCGCTCGTGCTCGGCGCCGGCGAGGCCGCCGCGCATTGCGCCATGACGTGCTTCGCCCCGGCGTGCGCGTACGCGGCGGCGCATTCGCCCGCGATGGACCCGCGGTATCTCTTCGGGTTGGGATCTCACTCGAGTACAAACTTGGTCCACGTCGCGAACGCGTTCGAGCACGCCTGCTCCGTCGCGCTGCTGCTGTCGTTCCCCGTGCTGTTCCTGTGCGTCTACGCGGAGCGGGGGGCGCTGTGGTGGGCGCTCGGCGATTCGAGTTTAAAAAGTGTCGATTCGAGTCGAGGGAAGACGACGCGAGCCGTCGTCGCCGCCGTCGCGCTCGTGCTGTTCACGGGCGGTCTCGAGGGCGTCGTGCTGTTCCGCGGGTTCGGGGAGTACGTCAGGTTACCGGGGGTGCCCGGCGTCGTCGCGGTCACCGCCGCGGTGTACGGCGGGCTGTTGGCCGCGGTGGCGGCGCTGTCGGGGTCGGTTGGGAGCAAAAACGGGGTGCCGAGCGAGATCTACCAGGCGGCGCTGGTGACGGCGGGGTGCGCCGCGGCGCTGGCGACGGGGGCGCCGCCGTGGATGCTCCCGTTCGCGGCGATCGGTTCCATCGGCGCGTCTAGGTTTTACCTCCGCGGCGGCGCGGTGGACCTCGCCATGTTCGCGGGCGGCGTCGGGGCGTGCGGCGCGTGGTTCCTTCACTCAAACTTTTGGGGCCTCGACGTGAACATCGACGGCTTGCCCCTCGCGGAGCTGTGCCAGCTGCTGTTCCTGTCGCTGTGCGCCTCCGCGCTCGCTCCGGGCTTGGCGCGATTCAACGTTCACCCGTCGTCTCTCGGTTTGCTCGTGTGCCTCCACGCGATGGTGTTTGCCAGGTGCGAGGACGCGCTCCACTCGGAGGCGCTCGAAGACGGCGAGCCCATGTACCCAGCGTACCTCGTGCTCGCGACGTCCGCGCTGGGCGTATGGCTCGCGGGTTCGCTGGAGCGTACGGGCAAGGTGACTGCGGCCACGGCGTGGATGGCGCGGTGCGTGTACGTCGGTAAGCTGGCGCTGGTGATGCTGCCGGGGTCGAGGGCATTGGTTCCCTGCGTCCTCGTGGGCATGGCGGCGACGGCGCCGTTCGCGTTTGACTCGTCCAACGTCGGATCGCCAATGACGGGGAGTGGGCGGCGGGCGCGAATGTCCGTCGCGAGGGGTTTGGCGCACGTGTTGTCTCTCGGGTTGGCGATGGTCCACGCGAGGTTCGCCGTGTTTGACGTCGTTTTCGCCGTCACCGGCCACCGGCCCTCCGACGCGACGCTCTTCGGAGGGCTCCTTTTATTCGCCGGCGCCGGGTCGACTCCGCTCGTGAGACGACACTTCTCTCACCTCCCCGCCGCGAGACGCGGCCTCGCGCTCGTCGTCACCGCGGGCGGCGCGCTGGTGTCGCTGAGGCCGCCGATGCCGTGGAAGGGCGAGATTGGTTTCTGGTACGACGCGGACCATGTTCCGGACACGGAGCCCGACGACGTCGACATCTACGGCGACAGGCGCGACGCGAGCGGGCGCGGGTACAGCGCCTGGCTGCTCATCGCCACCGTCCTACTCGGCGTGTTCGTGGCGTCCGCGCCCAAGCCCAGGAGGGGCGCGACGGGAACCCACGCGACGCCCGCGCCGCTTCGGGCGATGCTATCCGCCGCGGCTGGCGCCTCGCTCGGGCTGTACCTGTCCGTGGAGTACTTCCCGAGCTTCCGGGGTGATTCCGTCGTGACCGTCAGCCTGTGCGCGGCGTGCGCGCTGTGCGCCGTCTTCCTCGCGTTCACGTACGTTCCATCCGCGTCGTCCCCGGCGGTGATGCCGCACGTGTTCGCGGCGTATCTGGTTTGCCTCGGGGTGGCGTTCTGGACCCAAAGGGAGGAGGATGGGGAATTCGACGGACCGGGCGCCGGGTCGCGGGGGCGGGAGGCCCGGATCGGCCTCGTGGGCGTCACCGCGGGTCTCACCGCGCAGATGGCGTTCGCGCTGAAGCTCAAGGTGGCGGCGGTGTCCGCGAACCCGGGAGCTGCGCGTGCGGCGCGCGCGGGTGGGGCGCGGGGTCACGCGGGGACGATGAGGGACGCGAGGTCGCGCTTCCAGCCGTTTTCCGGTCGGTCGCCGGCTAGGTTCAAGTCGGCCGGGGGCGCGCTGGCGCAACGCGCGTTGCGCGCCATGCGCGTCGGGTGGATGCCCGTCGTGGGTAACATCTCCACGTTCATCACGTTCGCGTCGGCGACCGTGTTGGCGACGTGGTCGCGTCCCGATTCGTGCTTCACCGTCTTCGCCGTCGCGCCGATCCTGCTCCTACTCCACGAGGACGAGCTGCTCTTCGACTCGCTGTCGGGGACGCAGCGGTACGTGCCCCCGATGGCCGCGATCGTGATATCTCTCGCGTACAACGCGGTGGCGGACGCGCTCGACGGTCCGCCCACCCCGCACGCGGCGTTGGCCGTGGGTGGGGATCTCGCGTGGACGATCAAGAACGTTTTATGCGTCTTGGCGGCGACGCCAAACGCCTGGTTTCTCGCCGAGTACCTGTGGAGTTACCACGCGACGAGCGGGCTGGCGATGGCGACGGCGGCGCCGCTGAACGTGCTCGTGGCGACAATTGGGGACGTGTTTGCGGCGAGGGTGCTGGCGTGCGTGTCGTTGGTCAGCGCGATCGCGCAGTGGGGCACGCAGCGCGCAGTTCGGGTGGCGGGTTTGAAGGCGCTGTGATGCGTTCATCTTCTTTTCGAGAGCTATTCGTATTAAAGGCTAGTTGCGAGCGGTCTAGTTGCGTGCGTTCAAACAATCAAAGCGAAGCTGCGTGCGTGCGTGCGTGCGGTCTCGTTTTCGAGACGATTACATGGCGTCCTCGGCCATGGAGACGGCGCGGCCCATGGCCATGGCCTCCGCCTCGACGTCGGCGTCGACGGCACCCTCCACGCGGATGGGCTCCGCAGCCTCGGCAGCCTCGTACGCGGCGGCGGCGTCCGCGGACTCGGCGGCGACGACGGGCGCGGGGGCGACGACGGCGGAATCGAAGTCCACGAACTTGGCGGGCGCCGCGGCGGGGGCTTCGACCTGCGCGGCGAAGGACTCGTCGTAGAAGGTGGAGGTGAGGAGCTCGTCGCCGGAGTCGGAGAAGATGCCGGTGATGGGGCCGCCGATGAGCTTCTCGACGATGAACATGGCGACGAGACCGACCATGGCGCCGCGGCCGTTGGTTCGCTCGGCCTCGACGGTGAAGGGGCGCTCGATGGACTTGAACGTGGCGGGGTTGGCCTTGTACTCGTCGGTGTTCTGCATGTTGGGCATGAACGACGCGAGAGTGATGAGGCCGGACGCGAACACGAGCGAGGGCACGTGGTGCGCGAACTGGGAGGTGAAGGACTCGCCGGTGGAGAGCTCCGCGCCGAGGCCGGCGACGAAGGCGATCTGCGCGACGCGGCCGTTGATGGTCTCGGGCGCCCAGCCGCCGAAGGACATGGCGTTGACGAAGTTGTCCTTCATGGAAGCAGGGGCGGGCGCGACCGCCGCCTCGACGACGGGCTCATCGACGGACATCTCAGCCTTGGCCACGATCGCCGCGCGGCGGGCGGACTTGGTCGCCTTGACGGCGGGTCGCGCGCTGAGGGCGACGCGGGAGGAGAGGGTGAGGGACATGGCCATTGTTTCTTGAGCGATATGAGGTGTTGGTGTGCGTGTGCGCGCGCGGAAGTGCACGACCGGGATAGCGTTACGCGGCGAAAAAGTTCTGAAACGTCGTTCTGGCCAGCAACGTGGCGAAAAATGACGTGGCCCGCTGTGGAGCTGACACCCGGACGTGATTTCTCGATGCGGAAAAGTCGAACCTCCGTTCTCGAGTTATTTTTATTTGGCAAAAGCACCCGCGTGTGCGATGCGCCACGCTTCGGTACCAAGCAGGAATCAGCAGCCCACTTCATCGGACGCGGGCGAGGCGCGCCATCACTCGAGGCCGCGCGCGAAGATGTGGGAGCGGTCGATGGAGGAGGGCGCCCCGCTGCTCGGGGAGCGGCGCCTGAAGCCCAAGGGAATGTCCGTGATGCGTGTGGCGGCACTCGCGGTATCCGCGCTGGGCACCGCGGCGCTCATCGCGGTCGTCGGCGTGTCCGTCATGTCCGCGCGGAACCCCGGCGCGGCGCGCGAGGCGGTCAGCGAGTTGGGCGCCGGCGAAACTGTAACCGAAACCGCGCGGCGCGCGCTCGGCCCGATGTGCACCGAGGACGACCGTCTGATGCCCACGGTGTTCCTCATCGGCGTAGAGAAGTGCGGCACGACGTCGCTGTACGACGACATGATCTCGCACATCCCCGCGCTCAGGCCAATGCACGACGACAAGGGCGCGCCCGCGAAGGAGATGCGATACTTCGACACGGGCGGGCGCTTCGTGAACATGCTCAAGTGGAACAAGGACCCGACCCCGTTTCGCGAGTGGCTCACGCGGCACGCGGACACCTGCGCCACCGTGGCGTCGTCCCTGGCCAACGAGATGAGCGCGCACGGCCCGGACGATCCCTTCGACATGGCGACCTCGCGCACCCCGAGGCTACACGTCGACGGCACCCCGGCGTACTTCAACGCCGGCGTGGGCGCCAAGATCGCGGAGGCGTACCCTCGGCCGGAACAGCGAGCACGATTGAGGTTCGTCGCCACCGTCTGCGACCCGGAGACGCGGCTGAAGAGCGCGTTCACGTTCTTCAAGACGCTGTACAACGGCTGGGGAGGGGACCAGGCTGATGTGTGGGAACGGAACCTGTACACGCATTACTTTGCCACGTACGCGGATTGGCTCAAACAGACGGTGGCGGCGCTGCCAGAGGCGAGTAAACCGGGCGGACTGTTGGAAAACCCGGGGGCGCAGATGGCCGAGACGCTCGATGATGACGCGGATGAAGACGCGACATTTGATGCCGAGTCAGGCGAGTCAGTCGGCGATCTCGGCAGTAAAGGAGAACGCGCGGAACGCAGGCGCATGAAGAACCTGTTCAACGAGGTTGTCAAGACTCGGTACGAATCCGTGCTCCGCGAGTACCTCGACGCGGGTTTCTCCGCCGATCAGTTTTTGGTGTTACCAAACTCGTACTACTTCGAGAGACCGGCGGCGGCGCTGAAGGACATCGCGTCGCACTTGGGGGTGGACGCGTCGGATCTGGAGCTCATCGGCGACGCGGCGCACGCCAACGCCGGGCGGGTGAAGGATCCCGGGACAAAGGCGCGTTTGGTTGGAAACGTCCGCGACGGCGATCGCGACGCGCTGAGGGAACACCTGAGGCCGCAGCTGGAGGGGCTGAGGAAGCTGCACTGCGAGGAGGGGTTGAAGATGGCGGCGTGGCACGGCGTGGGCGAGGAGGAGAGGGACAGGTACTGGTCGTTCATGCCCAAGGAAGCCGCGAGAGACTGCGAGAACGCTAGCTAAACTTCGTCCTCTGCGGCGTGGGCGAAATTTGCCCAAAGTGCCATTTTCTCTAATAAATTTCGAGACGGTTCTCTCAACCACTCCTCGGGCGCGCAGCCGAGATGGCGAGCGACCCCACGCCGCCGGTCGACGGCGCGGAGCCCTTTCACGTGCCGGAAGGCGCCACCTCGGTCGAGGTCGGCAAGGAGTTCGTGGCGCTCAAGGTGGTCCCCAAGGAGGACGAGAAGGGCGACAAGAACTTTCCGCCGCATCTGCACGCCGCCGTCGAGCTCTTCTGCTTCGTCAAGCGGCCGGAGTGCGCCAAGCGGCTGGTGGACCGGGTGAGCGGATACCTCCGCGTCCTACGGGAGGGACCCGACGGCAAGGGCACCAACGGGATGGGCCAGGCCGCGGTGTGCTGGTCCTGCGGACACGTGGGTCTGCCCAAGAACACGGATGGCATCTCCAAGGGACAACTCGCGAAATGCGGAGGTTGCGGCTCGGACGACCAGACCAACATGGTCAAGGTCACGCAGCCCGACGGCACGGTCATCCCGTGGATCGAGCTGAAGACGAAGGATGAGGTCAAGAGGTGACGTGTAGTGTTCTATCGTGTGATCATTAGTCTAGAGTAGCCCAGCGCCCGCGAGCTGAGGACGTATTACAAATTGGTATTACAAATTGGTGATAAGTGTACACACGGTTGAGTCCTGGGCGGCGCCCTCCTTATTGTTTCTGCTGTTTCTGCTTCAAATCTTTCACCGCGGCGCGTATGGCATCCTCCGCGAGCATCGAGCAGTGCAGCTTGACTGGGGGCAGATTCAGGTGTTTTGCGATTTCATCGTTTTTGATGTTCACCGCTTGGTCCACGTGTTGCCCCTTGACCCACTCGGTCACGACGCTTGAACTCGCGATCGCGGAGCCGCATCCGAACGTTTTGAAGCACGAGTCCACGATGTTACCGTCGTCGTCGACCCTGATCTGCAGTTTCATCACGTCGCCGCACGCGGGGGCGCCCACCAAGCCGGTTCCCACGTTCGCCGAATCTTTGTCGAAGGAGCCCATGTTGCGAGGGTTCTCGAAGTGGTCCACGACGTTCTTGTGGTATCCGCGCGCGCAGGTTTGTAAGATCTGGGCATCGCGCAGTCCTTTGAGGCGATGCGTGGATGTGCGCAGCATGGCCATCGTTTTGAACGATGTCAACGGGGGTGACGTCACGGACGAAAGACGCGCCGAGATCTGTGACCTAGCAGAGGGGCGCTTTGTTCGGGATCTGCAGATCAGAGGGAAACCGTCAGTGTCAGTTTTCTGGGAACGCTCGAGCCCGCCCCAGGGTCGTCATAACTCGTATCGCCGTGCGCCATGAACACCATCTGGCACCCACCCTTCTTGAACGGGGTCCCCATCGTCGTCAAAGAAGAGCCCGACGACGACCACCACACACCCCCCGCCGTCAACGTCGAACCTCCTGCGGACGACCATGGAGAAGACGAAAAGTCGGAGGATCTCGCGGGGAAGATGTCGACGATTTGGCGACCCAACCTCGACCGGCTGTACGCCAGCGTCGCCGAGATGGAGGGATCGGAAAGCGAAGAGGAGCAGAAGGATGCGACGAAGAAGGGCGTGAAGAGGAAGAGAGGCCCTCCCACGAAGGGGTCATGCGAGCACGGGGTGAAGTACCGGTCGAACTGCACGGTGTGCAGGGCTTGTCCGCACGGTCGTCGGCGCTCTCAGTGCAAGGAGTGCGGTGGTGCATCAATCTGCGAGCACGGTCGTATTCGCTCTACGTGCAAGGAGTGCGGTGGGTCTCAAATCTGCAAGCACGGTCGTCGGCGCTCTACGTGCAAGGAGTGCGGCGGGTCATCAATATGCGAGCACGGCCGGCAGCGCCCTCAATGCAAGGAGTGCGGCGGGTCTCAAATCTGCGAGCACGGCCGGCAGCGCCCTCAATGCAAGGAGTGCGGCGGGTCTCAAATCTGCGAGCACGGCCATCGGCGCCACAGGTGCAAGGAGTGCAAGAAATAGCTCAACTCAACCGGAACGATAACAACGACACGGAGAGAGGAAAAAAGCCACGACGGACCCAACACTCGCCCCCGCACCCGCCTCACCATGGTCGGTTCAGACGTACGCAAATTTCACCGCGCCTCCCGATGACGGCATCCTCGAGCGCGTCAGCGCGATCTCGACGTCGACGACTCCCGGCGCGTGCGCGGGCGATATGCACTCCAGGTCCATGTTCGCCCCGCTTTTCCCGCCTCCCAAACGCGCCATCGCGTCCGCCAGCTCCCTCGCGCTCTCGGCGTCGACGAGCGGCGGGTCGCTCGACGCCGCCGCCGGCCTCGCGGGCACCCGCGTGGTGCCAAAAACGCAATCCAGCCAATCCGCCGGCGTCCGCGTGGACAGCGCCAGACGCACGAGCGTCCCGCCGTCGTCCCAACCCTCGTCGATGTCCGCCTCTTTCACCGAACTGGCCCGGACGCTCTGGAACCAGAGCGTGTTTGCGCCGCCCACGTTCGAACCGCCGTTTGAACCCGCCCCGAACCCGTCGCCGGTTGAACCGCAATCCGACCCGATCGCGCACGCCGACACGGCGCGAACCCCGCGCCTCGCGTCGCCACCCTCGTGAACCCGAAGCCCCTCGGCGCCCTTCGCGAGCGACGCCCCGACCGGTGACTGGTCGGGCGGTGACTGGTCGCCATCGTCGTCGTACGCGTCGGGTCCCCACCACGCGCGCCCGCGTCTATTCGCCCGCCCGGGCGACCAAACCTCCGCGAGCGTCTCGCACGTCATCACCGCCGACGAAACCACGCGCGCGGGAAAGACGAAGCCGGCGAAGACGCAACGCGTCTCGCCCGCGTTTTCGGATCCGCTCGATCGCCTCGGGGCGCCGCCGATGGCGTCCCCGGGGCCCGCGAGGTGCGCACCCGCCACGGACACCACCTCGGCGCCCCACGAGGTACGCGGGAAGATCGTCCGCACCCTCGCGTCCGGCGCGACGGCGTACTGAAAAATCGCCGAATCGCCGAGCGCGTTGGCGTCCGAGCCGTCGACGAAGATTCGAACAGGGACGAAACCCGCGGACGTCAGCCGCGGGGGCGTGACGCACAGCACGGACGCGACCCCGCCGCCGCCGACGCCCGCCCCGTTTCCGCCGCGGTGGATCCACGTCCCCGCGACGCGAGCGTCGCCAAACGCGCATCGAACGACGGAGGATACAGATGTCCGGTCGGCATTAGCGGATGAACGAATACCCGCGACGTCCGCGACGGATTCGTACGTCGCGCCGCCCGAAGCGGCGCCGCCGCTCGGCATCCCCGCGCCCTCCGCGCCACGAGCGAGAAACCCCTCCAGGTAATACGAATCGACGCGAACGACGACGAGGTGGGACCACTCCGTCTCCCGCGCGTTGGCGTCCAGCGATAAACCGACCGTCACCTTTCCGACGCCGAGCGCCGGCGCGACGCACCCGACCCGATCCTCTCCGATGGACCTCGCAGCGATCGGCCCGACCGACCCGAAGTGGCACCCGTACCGAGACCCGTCCCCGTCGGCGTTGGCGTCGTCGCCGCCGGCGTGCTGGAGCGACGACGCGGTGAGGGTCATCGCGACGCCGCCGGAGCCGGACAGGTGAAGCGGCGACGCCGACGATATCACAGGGCGCGAGACGAGGGAGAGAGCCACCCCGGATTCGCCAATCGCGAACGCCGACGCCGCCGCCGTCGAAAGAGTCGCGGCGTCCGACGGTTCGAGCGCGGCTGGCGGACCCGCCGCGCCCCAGGCGCACGCCACCCTGACGACGACGCGCGTCCTCCCGCCCCCACCAACCCCTAAACCGCCACTCATCGGAGCCTCCGCGCACCTGGACACCGCGGAGGACACGCGGAGCACCTTCGATACGTACGCGCGGCCGAAGAGGCACCAGCACTGGCGATGGGGTACGTCCGAGCCGCGAATCTCCACAGGGACGCCGCCCGTCGTGGACGCGGGATCCGTTCCTCGGATGAGCGCTTCGGAGGCGCGCCTGGCGGTATTCGCCGGAGAGTCGTGGGATGGATTATCGGCTCCATCGGATGATCCATCGGACGCCAAAGACGCGTCGACGACAAACTCGACAAACGCCAAAGTCGGCGCGTGCGGACCGCCCCTGACGCCGTCGCGCAGGACCGCCACGGGCGTCGCGCGGCCGTTACGGCCGTTACCCGCGGGGGCGACGCATCGAACCGACGTCGCGGACGTTTGGGTCGTCGCGAGGGGACCTATCGTGCCCACGCGGCAGGCGGGCGCCCACGGATCGGACGCCCCGAAGCCATCCGTCGACGTCGCGCCGAACCCGCGGCCCGTCACCGTCAACACAATCGGCGACGTTTGTAACGGTTCGTGTCGGTTCGTAACCGTTCGCGCGGGCGCGACGTCGAGCGTCACCACGGGCGCGCGGTGCGAAAACGAAACCGTCCCGCCCGACGACGCCGCCGACGTCCGCGACTCGAACCAAACGCCGTCGACGGAGGCGCCGAGCGCGCTCGCCGCGGAGCTCCCCGCCCCTTCCCGCTCCCCCGTCGCGGGCGGGGTTTCGCAGACGGCGACGACGGACGACACCGCGTTCATCGCAACCGCCAATCGCCCAAAGACGCACCGGAAGACTCGAGAATCGTCGACGCGAAACGACGACGGACCGGGCGCGCCGAGTACGGTGACCAGCGCGCCGCCCGCCGCGCTCGCCGCCGCGGGAACGGCGGCGACGACGACGGGGTCGTCCAGGTACTGAACCTCGATCGAACCCTCCCACCCCGGGGACGCCGAGTGCGACGGGACGGTGGGAACGTCCCCGGAGCCGGGGTTTGGGTGTTCGCCGCCGTGCGCGAAAGTCTCGGCGTCGAAACCGAGGGCGACGACCCGAAACGCGACGCCGCCGAACGACTCGAACCGGTCCCCCGGCGCGGGAACGTTGAACCGCGCGACGACAGCCCCAGCCCCGGCGCCCAGCCGCCCGCCGCACCCGCTGTTTAACCCCGCCAAGTACGCACCCTCGGCACCCTCGGCACCCTCGGCACCCTCGGCACCCGTCGTACACGTCGCCCGTGCGTGTCCGCCGCCGCCGACGCCGAGGACCGTCGCGACGAGGGGTTCCGCCGTCGACGTACCCGCGTATATCCCGCGGACCACGACGAGCGTCGACGATCCGCCGCTTCGCGACGCCACGCGGACAACCCCGCCCTTCGTCGCGTCCACCACCGGGTCCCGGAACGTCACGGCGACTTGGGAGTCGAACGATGTTCCCAGTACCGACGCCGGCGCGGGTCCCGGGGCTCGTCCGGGCGCGACGCACCGAACAGTCGCCGCCGAAGCCCACGCCGCCGACGTCGGCCCAATCGTCCCGAAGCGGCAGCCGAGGTTGGGAACGTCCGCGAAGCGTAAGCCGTGCATCGCGACGATCGAGCCGCCCGTGACCGCCACGGACGTCGGTCGGACGCGGTGAAGGGCGAGGGGCGCGGGGTGGTGCGTGAAGGATCGGCAGCCGGAATCCGGTCCGCCGCACGGCGCGCCTCGGCCGCGATTGAAAGCGGCGGGCGCCGCGAGGTCGACGCGACGCGTGCGCGGGTGCGCCCGTCGGACGCTCGTCGGGTACTCGTCGGACTCGTCGGATGCGTCGTTCGTGTCGTCCGACGCCAAACGCGACGATGAAGACGCCAAACGCGACGACGACGATCGTCGTTCATCGTCGTCGGCGGCGGCGGGCAAAATCTCGCAGACGGCGAGCGCGGAGGACACGGACCGCGCGGGAACGGCGACGCCGTCGCCGAAGAAGCACCAAAAGAAGTGGGCATCCCCCGTCCACCCCGCACCGCCGTCGCCCCTCCGCTGGTGCTCGCCGAGCAGCGTCAGGGTCGAATCCCAGCCGGAGACGACGTCGCGCGGGATCAACGCCTGTACCGACGCCTGCACGTACACCTCGACGCTTCCCGACGCCGCGACGAACCCCGCGAGGTACGCGCCCTCGGCACCTTCGGCACCCTCGGCACCCTCAGCACCCTCGCGCGCGGCCACCGAGACGGTCGTGAACCCGCTCGGCGCCGTCGACGGCAAGACGCCGCACCGGGTCCAACCAACGCCTCTCGTCGTCGCGCTCGCGACGCCGCCGCCGTCCCCGAGCACGCACAGGTACGCGATCCCCGCCGCGACGAGCCCGCCGCCGAACCCCCGCGCGTGCACGTCCACCGCGTCGTGACCCGCGGCGTCCCCGGAGGAGGGAATCGCTGACGGCGCCACGCTTCCGGAATCCCTCCGGAAGGAAATAGAAATCCCCCCGTCGTCGACGTACGCAAACGACGAACCGCCCCGCGCGCCGGCGACGGAGACGGCAACGGCGCCCGGCACATGCGCGGGGGTCTCGCAACGCACGCCGCCGGCGCCTCCACCCGCGGGAGCTCCCGCGACGGGGCCGATCGTCCCGAATCGGCAGGAAAATCCCCCGTTTCCGTGCGTTTCCGCGCGTCTCCGCGTAAACGAAAAACCCGCCAGCCGCGCGATCGCGACGGATCCGCCCGACGCCGGTCCGGCGCTCGGCGTCACCGCCGTCATCTCCGCGGGAAACGGCATGACCAGCGCAGTCGGTCCGTCGGCGACGGCGGCGGCGCCCAACAGACCGTCGTCGGCGCCGCCCGACACCAGCCCGAGCGCGCACGCGACTCCCTCCGTCGCCCCCGCCGCCGTCAACGTCAACGTCTCCAACCCCGGCTGCTCGCACCGCGCCGCGACGGACGAGAGCACGTTCGCCTCCGCGCCGGCGACGCCGCACCAGACGCACGTCAAACCCGGGAAGAACCCCGCGCCGTCGACGTCGAAGACGGCGTTTTCCCCCGCGGAAGCCGTCGAGCCGCCGCCGCCGAAATCTCCAACCCCGCCTCGCAGCCCCGAGACGACGGGCGACGGCCTGAACTCAATCTCGACGGACCCGACGGCCTCCACGGACGACCCGTGCGACCCGACGACGACGCGCGCGGAGACGAACCCCGGAGGCGCGAGCGGGACGGGGCAGTCGACCGCGTGAAGACCGGCCGCGGACGCCGCCGCGAAGCCGCCGCCGACGACGTTCGAAAAGACGCATCGAGCGGCGCCGTCGGCGAGCCACGCGGCTAACGAACCGGGATCGGGCGCCGCGCCCAGCGGGTACATCCGCGCGATGGGTGTCCGAACGTCGGTCGCGGCGTCCATCGACCCCGCGGTCGTGTCCGCCGACGCCACCGCCGATCCCGACCCCGACCCCGACCCCGATCCCGACCCCGATCCCGATCCCGTCCTCGCCGGGAACGCGCTCGGCAAGCCCACCCCGCGCTCGCCCCACCCGCCGACGACGACGTCGACGGATACCACCCCCACCGCGGCGCTCGGACCGGTCACCGGCACGGCCGCCGTCGGTCGCGTCGCGGGGGTCACGCACCCGATCGCGTCCGACGATTCGACTCGAGCGGCGACGGGTCCGACGGAGCCCACGCGGCACCACGCCGCCTCCGCGGAGGCTGGGAACGATCGGCCGGAGAGCCTCACGAACACGCCCCCGGCGGATAAGACGACGGATGGGGTCACGCTGCCGACTCGGAGCGAGACGGGCCACGCGATGAGCGCCGACCCGATCTCGGACCACCCCAGCGCGTGCGAGCCGACGTCCACGGCGAACGCGCGAACGTCTCGTCCAGACGCCGTCGGAGCGGGCGGTGCCTCGCACGCCGCCAGCGTCGAGGATACGGCGCTCGCGGGCGGCGAATGGCGCGCGACGGCATCCGCTCCCGCCCACGCGAAGAGGCATCTCACCGCCGAACCCGTCTCATCGCCAAAGGTTTTGAGATTGTCGCCGACGATCCACGCGACGTAGCCGCCGGCGGATGGACCCTCGCGCGGCGCGACGGCGCGGAGCGACGGCGCGCGGACGTACGCGAACGCGAGTGCGACGAAGGGAGCGCCGGCGGATGAGCCGGAAGGGAACGCGGAGGACCCGCGCGCGGAGACGGCGACAAACCCGCCGCCGGGCCTCGCGCCGGCGACGCACCCGAACCTAAACCCCGCACCCGAACCCTTACCTAGACCCGAACCCGAACCCGAACCCGAGCCGCCGTATGATCCCGCGTGAACGTCGTCGTCGCCGCAAACCCCGAAGGCGTCGTCCGGCGGCGCGCCGAAAAAGTCCACCGCCGCGCCGCCCCCCCGCGTCGCCGCCGTCGACGGAACGGCGACGAAAAACGCCCCACTCGCCGCCGACCCATAAGCCCCAAACTCCCGGGCCGCGCCAAACTCGCCGCCGCCCGGGCGCTCGATCGCCAGCCACTCGACGCCGACGCCCGCCGGGTCGCGCGCGTCGCGGTACGCCACCCGGAGAGATTTTGTCGCGCCCGGAGCGAGGTCCGGAGCCACGCAATCGACGCGGCCGGGGGACGAATACGTCGCCGCCACCCACACCGTTCCCACCGCGCCCCCCGCCCCGTTCCCGGGCCAGTCGTCGCCACCCCCGGAGGAACCGTCCCCGCCCGCGTCGTTCCCGGGCGACGCGTCTTCCCTATTGGAACCCCCGTTCGCGTCGAACCCGGAGCCGTACATCGTCAGCGATGTACCCGCCAAGTAGTTTGAAAACCCGGATGAAAATCCGCGCGCGACGACTCGGTGGACTTTGGGCGGGCGACGGGTGACCAGCGCGAGCCCGGGCACGCCGGCGTCGCCCGGATCGTGCCCGTGTCGAAGCACCTCCTGCGCCGCCGACGGGTTCTCCGACACGACCGCGAGGGCGCCGACGCCGATCCCCATCGCCGGCGCCTCGCACGCAATCAACGCGGAGGACACGACTCGAGCCGCCGCGAACGACGAGGAAGGCGAACCGCCGCCAAAAGACGCGGGTGATTCGAATCGGCACGAGCCCGCCGCGTGGAGGTGCGACCCGGTGGCCCACACCACGCCGCCGCCCGCGGAATCCACTCGCGACGGCGCGACGGATCGAAGGACCCACGCCACGGCGTACTCGAACGACCTGGCGCCCCTCGGGGTTGCCGCCGGCCGCCCTTTCCCCTCGGCACCCCCCTCGGCACCCCCCCTCTCGGCCGGCCACGCCTTGGCGGTCGTGATGGTGATCCCGACGGCGATGAATCCGCCGGCGGGGCGCCCAAACGGCGGCGTCACGCATACGAGCGCGTCGCCCTCGGGGGAGACGCTCGTCGGGAGGATCGTGTGCGGGCCGAACTGGCACGCCATGTCGGTGGTGAAACCGCGGCCGTGGAAGGTGACGCGCGTGCCGCCGAGCGCCGGCCCTCGGCTCGGGAGGAGGTCCAGCGCGTACACGTCGCCGCCGACGTGCGCGGCGGCGTCGACGGAGGGGTCGTGAGGGGCCGCCGCGCCCGCGACGAGAATTCCCACGAGCAACGCGAGCCGCAGGAGGCGAGACGGCGCCGATATCCCGCGGGATCGCGCCGAGGACGCGGGACCATTCTGACGGTCGTCGCAGCGCGGGAAACCCGGCGCGACGTCGCCCCCGCGCTCGCGTCGCGCGCTCCTCGTTCGCATCACGACCTTTCCGGTGGGCACTCAGCAATTTCCTCCCATCCTCTCGGCGCTCCTCGGCGAAGTCATGAGCGCCACGACGTCGAGGCGCGCTTCTCCTCGAGCGTGCCGAGCCGCTCGAATTAGCGCGGCTAATCGTCGAGCGCGAGGGAAGCTCCTCCCTTGCGCCCGCTCGCTATATCCAAAGGGGCCGGGTCGTCCGGGTTTGAAAAGCCCGAGAATCCCCGGCGCAGCAGCGTCAACAACGGATGCTCGATAACAGGCGTAACGCCAAATAGCGTCGATGGCGCGTACGAGTAAACATCTTTGAACGAATAATAAAAACTGACTATAAATACAGTTTCAAAATGGTTTCCAAAATGGATGAGTTAGTCGTCGGCGACACCCGGTGACCGCGCACCCGTCCTCTTCCTCTCTCCCCTCCCCTAACGATCGTACTCGTCCGTCTCCACGTACCCGCTGGGGCTCTCGTTCGCGCCCGCCGACGCCGCGCACTCCCCGTCCTCGTTGTACCCGAGCTGGCACAGCATGGCGTACGTGCTCGGCTCCAAGTCCTTCACGATCCACTCCAGCGGCTCCTGCTGGAAGTACTCGGACACGCCCATGCCGCGGTCGCCCTTGCTGTCGTCGCTCAGGCTGGAATGCCACGGGTCCAAGTTTTTCACCGCGGGCACGAACGCCTTGACGGATTCGATGACGGAGTCCATGTTCCACGCCATGTCCTCGTAACGCACCTGGAGAGAATCCACCGACGGGTCCGCGAGGATGTCCACCGTGTATGCCAGATTCTCGGCGTAGTACTCCTCGTTGAAAGGGTGCGACTCGCTGTTCCAGCTGAACGGATGGTGGGTCAGGACGACGAACTTGACGGGGATACCGAGCGCGGCGGCGGCGTCGCGCACGAACCGGTGCCTGCAGAGCATGTTCGGGGTCTTGTCCATGAGCACGGGCTTGGACATGTCCCACCACTTGTTGGCGAAATCTCTGTACGCGTAGGCGTACTCGGCGGCGGTGACGTCGCTCATGCTGGTGTACTCGTCCTCACAGCAGTCGCAGTCGGCGTCTTTGCTCTTGAATCCCAGATTTTGGAGCAGCTCCGTGTTCTCGCACTGCCACGTGTCCGCCTTGCACAGGTCCGCGATGACCCCGGACGTGCCCAACAGGCCCTCCAGCGCGGACGTCCCCGAGAATGGGAGCCCGACCACGATGAGCAGCGTCTTGTCGTCGAAGTCGACCGGCGGAAGCCTGCGGAAATCCGGGTCACCCTCCTTGGGCGCGACGCCGGGCATCATGGAGTGCATGTATCCACCGACGAGGCCGCAGACGCCGAGGACCGCCCCGACCGCGATCATCGCGACGCGCTTGCCGCTCGCCCAGCGGTTGAACCCATTCCCAACACCCACACCCCCTTGATGAGCCGACGCGCGAGCCGACTCGCCGGTCGTCTCGGGAAGCAGAGCGGACCTCTCGTCGCCCTCACCCATCACGATACTCACCATGATATCCGCGGGGCACGCTCGCCACTCCGGGGCTCGCGCGCGCTTACCGCTGTGTACACCGTGTTGAACGCGGTGAAGGGGGGTTTCGCGCGTGGGAATTCGTGCTACTCTGTATTCGGCAGTTCCTTCGATTTTTTTCAGCAGTCCATCAGACTGGCAGCCACCCCTCGGATCGGCCCAAGTGACAGAAAAAAACTGTAACACCTTCTTGAGATTTGCGTCCTGAAAAACACCCTGTCGGGAGATCTGCGCCCTACTTGCGCCACTGACGACGCGCGCGCCGTGGAGGTTCGCGGCTCGCAAGTCCGACCGGCGGGAAACGACGCTTAGACACGATGGTCAGCACCCGCTCCTCGGCGGGTAGGCTGGGCGGCGAGGCCTCCCCGCTCCTGGTGGAGGAGGCTGGCGTCTCGGCCAAGGCGCACGGCAGCATCTTCGGGGCCACCCCCAGGCGCGCGCTCGCGGCGATCGCGGCGGGCGCCGTCTTCGTCTTCGCGTGCGTGGCGTTCGTCGCCCGCGGAGGACAGTTCGGCGTCGATGACCTGCTCAAACGCCGCTTCAGCAAGACCGGGCTGGTGACCGATCTCAACCTCGCCAACCTGCCCGACGTGGACTTCACCGGCAAGACGCTGCTGATCGTGCTGGGCATGTCTTTTTCGGGGACATCCGCGCTGGAGGGCCTGTTGGGCACCTCGGGCGTCATCACCGACTTATGTAAATCTAACACTTGGCAGTGCGAAAACACGGTGCTGCTCGAGGACATGGGGTTCATCAACGAGAACGTTCACTGCGACCCCGAAGACGTCACCGCGGCGGAGTTTGCGTACGCATACAAGGATTTCGCCCACAAGTGGTGGGACATGTCCAAGCCTGTGCTCATGGACAAGACCCCGCAGAACCTTTGCCGCCCGACGAAGATCCGGGACGCCGCCGCAAAACTCGGCGTTAACGTCAAGTTTGTGGTGCTGACCAGGCACCCTTTCTCCTGGACAAGCGAGAAGCACCCCTTCAACCAGGGGTACTACATGGAGCAGATGGTCATGGCGAGGAACCTCCTGGCGGATCCGTCGATGAGCACTCTCCAGGTGCGTTACGAAGACATGGCGTGGAACATGGACGCCGTCATCCAATCCGTTAAGGCGTTCGTGCCTGAGGTGTCGAACATCGACCCGTGGCGGTCGAGCCTGAGCGACGACAGCGGAGCGGAGCGAGGGTTGCCGGTGGGCAAGTACTTCCAGCAAAAGCCGCTCGAGTGGATCGGAAAGCCGCTCACGCCCGACACGTTCAGACTCCTGTGCCAGCTCAACTACAACTCCGACGGGGAGTGCTCCTACTTCAACTAGATTAGACGCTGAAATTTCACCTTTTGCCTTATCGTTCTGATCACGTCGTCGCGTAGTGCAGATCAGGGGAGGCGCAAGCTTCGACGCCGACAGTTTGAAAAATAAATTCTTCACCTGGTGGTTACAATTTGATGAAGCTACTCGTTCGCAGGCGCGCTACGCTCAGCGCTTATCTACTCGTCCGGCTGTTCACCAGAACATGTACTGCGGCCCCACGGGCTTCGACTCGCCTTTCCCGAGGGTTCCCGGCTGTTTCACGGGCAGGCCTCCCGTGGTCAAACTCGGGTTGAGCTCGCGCTGAAAGTCTCGCTGCAGCACCTTCTCCACAATGCCGCCCATGTCCACGTCCTGCAGGTTGAGCAGCTGGGCAATCTCGTACGTCATCTGCATGACGACCGCCCTGAACGACCCTTCGGTGGTGAGCTGGCTGTAGTCGAGGTCGAAGAGAACGGAGTTGAGGTCGTTCTCCGCGGCGGACTCCCAGCACGACTTCCAGCCGTTCCACAGGGCGTAATACTTGTCAAACGTCTCCCGCGACTCCTCCTTGGGATACGTGAACCATCCGAGGTTCAACCCGGAGTCGAACACCTCCTCCGAATCCCTCGAGCTCGTCAGCACGATCCGCTTATTGCACACGTTCATCAACGTGCCGTCAAACTCGTGCGACTTGGTCATGATGATGCTCGAGGGCGAGATGGCGTCGCGCTTCTCGTAGTAGCGGTCCATCTCGTTGAGGATGCCGGAGAGCCGGGTCTTGGCGTCCTCGTCGTACGTCTGATCCAGCTTGGCCGACCAGTCCATCCTGGTGCGCAGGTACCTCAGGTCGGCCGGGTACTTCTGCTCGCATCCGTCGCCGTCGCCGCACAGCGTGTGCAGATGATAGTTCCAGTAGCCGAGATAGGTCGCCTTGTCCTGGTCGGTGTACCCCTTCTGCTTCTCGCCTGTGAGCATGTACTCGAGCACGTGCTGCGCGATGGTGCACTCGGCGGTGGACGACGCCCTCGGAGAGCCCGCGCACACTACGAGCGCCTGGCACTGTTCCGGCGGTATGTACGTGCCCAGCTGCACCATCTCGGCGGAGTCGCGGAGGGAGGACTGGCACTGCCCAAGCGACGCCTGCGGGTCCGCGGGCGCACCCGGCCAGGTGTTGTAGTTGACGGAGGTGTCCCACCCGGCGGTGGCTGGCTGGGGCTGGGTCCACTGCTGGACCTCGGGCGTGGGCATGGGCTGGGGCGTGGGGGTCCACGCGTTGGCCCACGTGTTGGGGTTCCAGGTGTTCCACGTGTTGGGGTTCCAGGTCGCGGGGTTCCACGCCTCGCCGAGGCGGGCCGAGTCCCGAGCGCCTTTGCCTGCAGCGCGGAGAAGGCGGGAGGTGTTGGTGAGATCTTGAAGATGATTGGGTCGACCGGATGGGCAGCGACGTTCGCGACGATGGGAGCGAAATCAAGAGTATCGCGGACCATCTCGCGCGAGAAAGATCGAGAACAAAGTTTGGGACGAGTCGGCGCGCGTTTCGTGGAACCGAAACTCACCGCCGGCCACCACCGCGGCGCCGCACAGCGCGACGGTTCCAAAGATCGACGCCCCAACCGCGATGCGTCTGCGCCAGGCGGGTGTTTCGACGCTCGTCGCGCCGAGGAGCGGCGCGCTCTCGGGGTGGACGGGCGCAGCCTCGATGTCCATCATCTTACGTGCGTGGGACACGACTGCCGAGCCGAGTGGAGTCGGCGGGCGCCGCGCACAGTAACCAAGCGCCGGCGGTAACGCAGCTTCACGGGCTGACACCGACCCTTCAGCAGAGGTAACCGCTGTAGTACACGCGAGTCCTCGGACCGTTTCGGCGATCGATCGGACACATTCAGTATCGTGACAAAAACCTGACTGCGAAGCTGTCCATTTTCAAGCACATTTCTGGGATCCCAACCGACGAGGTGTCAGTCGATTTCCCAAATTACGTAATTCGGAAATACCGCACATCGTATTCAGTTACGCGTCGTAATTCAGTCGCATTCGATTAGACTATTTGCCAGCCACGTAGGATCGGTTAAAATTGTAACACCACCAGCCTCTTCGTGAGCCCCACGCAGTCGTCTCGGCGCGAAAGAGGCGCGCGCAAGGGAGAGACAAGGGGCGAACATGCGGTTTGTGTCGACCTTATTGGTCCTCACGACCTTACTGACGGTCGGCGCGTCGAAGGAGGACTCGATCGACCCGGTGACGCGACTCATGGAGCGGCTCCTGCCCAACCATGCCGGGTCGAACCTGATCGAATTTCGAGGGAGACACCGCGACGGCGGGTGCGCCGAAGGCGCGCGGTGTTTCTCCATCCAGAACGGGGATAAGCCGGGGACGATCTCCATCGCGGGATCTACCGGTGTCGAGCAGGCGGCGGGCTTGCACCACTACCTCCGGCGATTCTGCGGCGCCCACCTGGGTTGGGAGGCGACTGGAGGCCACCAGCTTCACTCGGTCCCTCGCGGATCGCTCCCGCCGGTGGACGACGCGGGGGTGGTCGTTAACCTCCCGTTCGAGCGCACGGTGTACATGAATCCCGAGACGTTCAGTTACAGCACCGCGTTCTGGGACTACGAGCGATGGGAAAAGGAGATCGAGTGGATGGCGCTCCACGGCGTGAACACTCCGATGGCGCTCAACGGGGTGGAGCAGGTGTGGATGCGCGTGCTCACGTCGAAGGACTTCGGGCTGAAGGAGTCGGAGGTGGAGGAGTGGTTCGGGGATCCCGCGCACCAGGCGTGGGCGCGGAACGGCGCCGCGCAGGGGTCGTGGACCGGGGGTAGACCGAAGAAGTGGCTGAAGCGCCAGTGGGATCTTCAGCGCGACGCCGTGAAGCTGATGCGCGACTTCGGCATGACGCCGGTGCTCCCGGGGTTCAACGGGCACGTCCCGCCGGCGATCGCGCGCAGGTTTCCCGAGGCGAAGCTCCGCCGCGTGGAGAACTGGCTCACGGGCGAGACCACCGTCGAGAGAGACCACCGCGAGCGGAAGCGTCCGGCACCGACGGAGGAGGGGGGGAAGGCGCACGCCGCGGCGCGGGACGGGGACGACAGTCTCGCGCTCCTCGTCGAGCAGGACAGCAAGTGGAGCGAGCACGAGGTGCATCACGCCAGTCATCACCACGAGGAGAAGCATCACCACGAGGAGAAGAAGGAAGAAGAGAAGGTGGAGAAGGTGGAGAGGACCGAGGTGCATCACGCCAGTCATCACCACGAGGAGGAGAAGAAGGACGAGAAGAAGGAGGAGGAGTCGCATCACGCCGACCTGGCTCTCCGCGAGTCGAGCGCTAAGAAGAAGAAGCAGGAGAAGGACGCGGAGCTCGGAAAATACGCGAAGAAGGACGACTCCGTCCGGTCCGTTCACTTCCTCGACCCGAGCGACGCGTTGTTCCAGTCTCTCGGCGCCGCCTTCACCAAGCAGCTTGTCGAGGACTTTGGCACCGACCACCTCTACCTGGCGGACACTTTCCGGGAGATTCGCGACCCGAACGATGATTTCTCCGAAACGCACGTGGTGCGAGTGGGCGCGGCGACGCTCGCGGCGATGCGCTCGGCGGACCCCCGCGCGACGTGGGTGTTCCAGTCGGACGCCTTCCGCAGGAACCCCCGGTTCTGGAACGAGGGTCGCAGGGGGGCGCTGCTTCGGTCGGTTGACATCGGAGACATGCTCGTGCTCGACAGCGCGGCGGAGACGGACCCGTACTACCTTCGCGAGCCTGTGCACTTCGCCGGACAGCCGTTCGTGTGGTGCGTGAAGCACAACCACGGAGGTAACCTGGGAATGCGGGGCCGGCTGAGTGCGATTGCGACTGGGCCCGCCGCCGCTATGGACTCCCTCGCGTCCCGTCGCGACGGCGAGCGGGGAACGACTCACGGACGCGGCACCCGGGTCGGATCATCGCGCAGGATGCTCGCGGATAATAAGAGGGTCTCCCGCGAGGCGACGCACGGCTCGCGTAAAGTCGGTAAGTCCCAGCTCGTGGGGTTTGGAATAACCGCCGAGGGTGTCGAGCAAAATCCCGTCGTGTACGAGCTCGCGGCGCTGACGTCGCAGTCGGAGAAGGGCGTCGACGTGGACTGGTTCCTATCGGATTACTCCCGACGTCGCTACGGCGGCTACTCCGTCCGCCAGCCCGCGCCCACGACCTTACCCGTGGGCACCGGACAAGGCGCCTTCCTCGCGGGTTTCATCGTGGGCAACAACCCAATCGCGGGCTCGCCCGGATACCTCGGCCCGGGGGAGTGGTACGACCCCGCCAAGCACGGCGAGATGGGCAAGGAGGAGGCGTACGATCGCGCACGCGAAGCTTGGGAGATTTTGGGTAAGACGGTGTACGGAGCCCGCGCGAAGGGCGAGGATGAGGACCACGTGCGCGACGCGTGCTCGTGGCAGCCGTCGCTCCGAGCGGATGAACTCTCGCCGGATTACTTCGACGCCGCCAAGGTTGTGGACTACGCGTTCAAGCCCCTCATCGACGCGGCGCCCACGCTGCGGGCTAACGGCGCGGGGACGCGCGTGGACTACGACATCGTGGACGTGGGGAGGCAGCTGCTCGCCAGGCAGTCGAACGTCCTCGCGACGCAGATCAGGGATTCCCTCAACTCCAACAACGCCTCCGAGGCTAAGATGTACGGCACGCAGATGTTGGAGCTGCTCGACGACATGGATGCGCTTCTCAGGTCGCACAAAGGGTTCCTCCTCGGTAACTACATCGAGTCCGCCAAGTCCTGGGCGGGTAAGCGCAATAAGGAGTCGGATGAGGCAAACTTGGAGCGATCCGCGCGTTCTCTCATCTCCGGTTTCGGCCCCTCGGGTTCCAAGCTCGGCGCGCCCCTCGGCCACCCGATGCACGACTACTCCAACAGGCAGTGGTCCGGTATGCTGGGCAGGGTCGGTGAGGGCGACCAGGGGCTGTACTATCGCCGCTGGAGCGCTTTCCTGCGCCGAGTGGTGACGACGATTGAGAAGGCTGAGGAGAAGGAGAAGAAGAACGCCAAGGTCGCGAAGATTGGCGAGGAAGAGCTCCTTAAGAAGAAGGAGCTCGTGAAGGAATTGAGCTGCGCTCCGGATGACACCGGCAAGATGCACTGCACTACCCCAGGCGCCTTTTCCGCCGAGACCAAGCACCAGTCCTCCCATCACAAAGATCACTCGAGCTCCCACCACTCGCACCGCAAGCATTCTAGCGACTCCGAGAGGAACCCCGGGGAGTCCGAGAAGGCTAACCCGCGGGACGGCAAGTCCACAGCCGCGGAGATGATCGAGATGATCGAGGCGGAGGACGCGAAGCGTCCATCGCCGATTCCCCACGCCGTCCACCCCGACTGGGACCAGGACGCATGGGAGCGCGAGGACGCCGACATCGTCGGCGCGTGGGTCGAGGAAACCGGCAAATCGTTCACCACCGAACCCCAGGGAGACCCCTTACAGGTTGCGAAGAACGTCTACTGGAAGTACAAGGAGGCCATCAAGAACTCGCCGATCCTCGGCGAACCCGAGTACATCCGCGAGGACGAGGAGGCGAAGGCCAAAGCCGCGATGTGGCTGGCGCAGTCGGAAAAGTCCGACACGGAGGAGGTTGAGGTGGTTCATCGCAAGAAGAATAAGAGGGTGACCGCGAAGGAGATGATCAACCGTCTGGAGAAGACGGAGCGTCGTCGCCACGAGGGTTACCTCGACGCCGAGCAGGAGCTGCTGATGGAGGAAAAGGCGGACGTGAGCGGATCCGACGTCATGCGAGCGATGAGGTCGGTCGATTCCACCGTCTGGGTCGTCGTCTCCGGCGTGTGCGCGACGGTTTTCATCGCGTGCGTCGCGAGCCACCGGGCGAGCAAACTCGACGCCCGCCCGTACGAGCGGTACGACTCGTACCCTCACGACGAACGCAGACCGTTGCTCGGCTGAGAATGTTGTATTTTATTAAAGAGAGGAAAAGAAAAGGGAGCTCGCCGCCGAGCTCTGGCAGCCTACTTAGCGCCACGCCTGCGGATTCCTAGTCCCCTTCCTGTATTTCGCCTTCTGCGACATCGGCTTCTGGGACGCGTACAGCGAGGTTTTCTCGGCGTCCCCTTTCTTCTGCTTCTTGTTCGCCGCCTCCTCTCGCGCCGCCTCCTCTCGCGCCGCCTCCGCCGCCCTCGCCGCCTCCGCCTCCGCCTCCTCCCGAGTCATCATGGTGTACGTTTTCGGAGCCTGGAACCCCGACATGATGTCGCCATCCGCCGTTCGCTTCGCGCCCCTCGCGTTGAATCCGTGCATTGACTCGAGCCTCCACAGCTCCAACCCCTCGCGAGGGGCGCCGCATCGCTTCATGTTGCACTTGTCCCGCTGATGCGCGCGGTTGACGTTGCCGCACTCGCCGCACCGCCATTCCCCGCCCTCCAAGTCCTTATGATCGCCCCGCGACCACTCGTCGTCGACGTCGTCCCTCGCCACCGGTCCAACCACCTCCGGCGTCGGCGCCGAAGGTTTCGGACGCGGCTTGGACATGTAAGGGCACGGCGTCGCGTCCGCGCCCTCCTCGACTCCGTCCCTCGCCGCGGCGAGCGCGAGCTGGACCGTCGGCGTCACCGCCAGCGCGACGACAAATTTCTGCCCCAAATTTCCGTCCACCGCGCCGAGGCCGTAGAACCGCGTGGCGTGCAGCCCGTTCCTGTAGGGCGGCAGCTGCAGGTGCACGCCCTCGGTGCCCGCGAGGTGGTACCTCGCGGGCACCGACGAAGCGAGCGTGGTGACCGCGGGGGAGAGGGTGTTGACCGCGCGGGCGGCGAGCGGCGCCGGTTGGTCCTCGGGGAGCAGGGTGTCGAACTTCTCGCCCCACTCCGCGGTCATCAAGACGTCCACGCCCGCGAGTTCCTCCTCCTCGCCGGTACGCGCGGCGTCCACCACGCGCTGGACGTCCTCGCGCAGGTAGAACGGCTTGAACGAGCTTCCTCCCCGGTGGAACACTCCGCTCTCGTCGAATCTCCTCGAATCGTACGCTCCCGACAGGTAGGCGACCTTCAAGCCGTTCGGAAGGCGTCGGCAGCCCGCTCGGCCGAGGAACGTGAGGTTTTTACACAGGTCGCCGCCGTCGGCGGGTAGTCCGTCCACCGGGTTGGCGTCCTCGCCGCCGACGATGAAGTAGGTGGGCACGGCGACCTTCAATCGACCTTGGAGGTAGGGTAAGAGCTCATCGTTCCCTGAACCGTCGGGATGGAAGAACCGACCTGAGCAGAGGCAAGCAGAGAAGGGCCCCGCGCGCTCGTTCAGCCGCTCGACGGTGTTGAACAGCTTGTCGAAGTTGCCGTTCACGTCGCCGAAGGCGAGAATCTTAACCTTGTCCCCCATCGCGCAGTCACGTGTGCTGATGAGAGCCCGGCTGCTGGGCACCTTTGTGTGAAAAAACTCGAGAGCTGATTGGCTCGGGCGAGTCACAAACTTGAAGTTCCTCGGACGTGTCGGGGGATCTCAGAACGAGACGCGCCGAGGCGGGTTCGCGCGCGGGTTCGGGCGAAATGGCCGTCACGTTGGAGCAGTGGTACCGGCAGATGCCGGTGGTGACGAGGAGCTACCTCACGCTCTCGTTCCTGACCACCGCGGGCTGCGCCCTCGAGCTCATCTCGCCCTTCTCGGTCTACTATAATTCGCACCTCATCTTCCGCAAGTACCAGCTGTGGCGCCTGTTCACCAACTTCTTCTTCTTCGGTTCGCTCGGCATGGACTTCGTGTTCCACATGTTCTTCCTCTCGAGGTACTGTCGGCTCCTCGAGGAGGGCACCTTCCGAGGACGATCCGCGGACTTCTTCTACATGCTTCTCTTTGGCAGCGCCCTGCTGTCGTCGGTGGCGCCGTTCATCAACATCCAGTTCCTGGGCGCGTCGCTCACGTTCATGATGGTGTACGTCTGGGGCCGACGGAACCGTTACGTGCAGATGTCATTCCTCGGGCTGTTCTCGTTCACGGCGCCGTACCTGCCGTGGGTGCTGTTGATCTTCTCGTGCATGCTCGGGTCGTCTCCGGTTGTCGATCTCCTCGGCATGGCCGCGGGTCACGTGTATTACTTCCTGGAGGACGTCTACCCCACGATGACGAACAGACGCGTGCTGAAGACGCCCGCGTTGGTGAGGTACGCGTTCGGACAGGCCGCGGTGGACGGGCCCGTAGGTGGTGGCGAGAGAAACGGCGGCGAGGGAGGGGTCCGCGGCGTCTTCTTCGGAGGGAGGGCGGCGGGTGGCGGGAACGGCGGGGACGGGAACGGGAACGGCGGGGACGGGAACGGGGACGGCGGGAACGCGGGCGGCGAGGGCAACGCCGCGATCGCGCGTGCCCTGGGAGGAGGAGGCGAGTGATCCGTCCGACACGTTCGTTAGCATAGACAAGGGTTGAGCACGAGGGAAGAACACCAGCCGGAAAAAAAGGATGCTTCGGGCGGGTTGGCACGCATGAAATTACAAAATTTTTTTTTTTTTTTTTTTTTTTTTTTTGCGTGAAATTAGACCAAGACCCAAGCAAAGTGACGGGGCCCGACCCAAATAAGGCTACACGAGTCGAGCGCGCCAGCCACGATGGTCGCTGCCGTTCCCGATGAGGACGGTCTCATCTCTGGCCTCTCCGAGGACCAGCTGGTGACCGTCGATGAGATCGACACGCTCATCAAGGAGGTGCGTGTCGCGCCGACCAACCCCCCGTCTCCATCCCCCGACACCGCCACATGAAGTCGCCCAAAGTTCCCAGAGTGCCCCGTGCGACCGAGCGACTGACCGTCCGACCCCGCCGTCGTCGCATCGAGCAGGAGATCAAGAAGGTGGTGGGCGAGAGCGCGTTCATGCACACGAAGGTGAACCAGTGGACGTCCAACGTGGTGGTGAGTCCCAGCCCCAGATCGCGCCGAGCGAATTCCTCCCTCGACCGCCCGCCAACGGCACTCTCTGACCCGATTTTCCTCGCCATCCCCGCGCTTCGCAGGAGGGTTGCCTCAAGAGGCTAGCGGCCTTGAACAAGCCTTTCAAGTTCGTCTGCACCGTCAACTTCGTGCAGAAGGCCGGGGCGGGGATGCACACGGCGAGCACCGCGCTGTGGGACTCCAACGTTGACGGGAAGCACACGGTGCAGTGGGAGAACAACACCATCCAGTGCATCACCACGGTGTACTGGCTAGCAATCTAAACGGGAGAGACGAACGAATAGCAGCAGCCGCGCGTGTGTACAGCATCTCGTGTAATTCACAACCACCGCATCTGCTAAGACTTACGGGCATCCGCCGAAACCACCTCCTTTTCACGGCACGATCTGCGACAGGATCGCCTCCAGCACCCCGCCGGCCGTGGCGGCGTCAACCGACGCTGCTGTAACGCGAAACACCGCGGGATTGTTCGCATCCGACTCTACCCTCGCGAGCGCGAACGTCTCGGCGCCGTTCGCGCCGCCGTACCGCGCGAAGCTCCCGGCGGTGAGATTCTTTCGGTTGGGATCGATTCCGGGCAGCGGGGTCATCCGAACGGACGAGAGCGCCGCCTGGATCGCGGCCAACCCGCCTTGCGCCATCGCGGGCGCGACCGTGACAACCTTCGCCTCGGAGTGTCGCGCCGACGCTTCCTGCCACTTGGCGAAAAATTCCTGCGGGTTCGCGGGCCTCCAGGGTTGCATGAACCTATGCGGGCCGTACGGGAGCTTGAGCGGGACCTGAACAGGCGCCTGGCCCGGGACGGAGTACCGAAGGCTCAGGCCCGGCGCGGCGCGGTAGCCGCCCGCGGCGGCGAGCTCGAGCAGCACCTGCTGCTGCTTCTTGGGCTCCAGCTGCGCGGGGAGCGCCGCCAGCCTCGCGTGCAGCCCTTGGACGTTGCCAGTCAGCTCCAGCGCCACGTCGGTCAGCGTCCCCGGGCTCTTATTGCCGACGTAGAACATGACCCGTCCTTGGTTACCCTGCCACTGCGACTTGACCCCGATTTGCACGTTGGGATCCTCGTAGAGCAAGCCGTTGTCCGCCGCGTACAGCTTCTTGAGGCAATCCGCGACGTTGATCGTGGGGACCGGGTTGGACTGGGGCGCCGCGTGCGCCGTGGACAGACCCATACCCGCGACGGAGGCGGCCAGCGGATCCACGACGGCCGCGGGGGCGGCCGAAGGCGCCGCCGCCGCGGGCTGCCCCGGGTGCACCCCGAGCCCGCTCAGGAGGTCGCTCATGGGGTCAACCACCGCCGCCCTGACCTGGCCCCATCGCGCAGCCGCCGGCGACGCCGCCGCGCCGTTCGCCTCCCCACCCGCGGCAGCCGCCGCAGGACCGTTCCCGTTCACCCTCGGCACCGGAGCCCCGCCCAGAAGATCCGCTATTCCCATCGTGGGTATGGGCGTCCCCGGCTCGACGTCTTCGGGCGGGGGCGCGATTGGCGCGATGGCGCCGCCGCCCCGCGCCTTGTTCACCCGCACCGCGTCCGCAGCCTCCGCGTTTTGCGTGGCGAGGTGGCGTTCCAGCTTGCTCTGCCTGCTGCCCGTGTTCCACTCCGGCATGGGGTCCATCACGCTCCTCAGCTTCTGAGAGTTGTTCCCGACGTTGGTCATCACGTAATACTCCACCGCCCTCTGCTGCAGCTCAACCTCCTTGTTCGACGCGTGCTGCCTGAACAGCATACCCAGCCTGCCGCGGAGGTCATCGTCCGCGCCGGGGTGCATTGATATCTTAGCCAGCGCCGTGAGGATGATCTGCTGCGTGGTCGGGGAGGACGTCTTGAAGTGCTCGAAGAGCAGCTTGGCGTATGCAAACGGGGGCTCGGACGCGCCGAGCTTGTGGCCGAATTCGCCGAGAAAGTACGCGGCGAGACGGACAAACTTCTCCTCGTACGAGTTAAGCCTCAGCTTCTCCAGCGCCACCCTCGCGGCGTGAACGTGCAGCTCGGGGGCGTCCGTCACCACGTGAACCACCCTGTGCCACACGTCGTCGGAGATGAAATCGCCAGCCTTCTCCACGAGTTTTAAAGCCACGTCGAGGTACCATCTGGCGTTACCCGCGCTGTACTTCTCCGCCAGCACCGCGGTTTTCAGCGCCAACTCCTCCCTGATGGCGAAGTCCGCGGTGATGAGGTATCGCAGGAGGGAGTCGACGATGTCCTTCGCGACCGTCTCGTCGCACATCTCGTAGAGCAGGTCGAGAGCCCTCTTCCGGATGGAGATGTCCGCGTCGTTTAACTTGTCCACAACCTTGGACTTGAACGACTGAACCGCCTTGATGGTGTCCGGCGCGCACACCCTGGTGAGCCCGGACATGCCCAGGTACACGATGTTGGGCTCGTTGACGTCCAAAAACCTGCCGAGCGCCGCGACGGACTCGGCGAGCAGGGATTTCTGGTCGGGTAAATCCAGGTTGGTCACCAGGTTGACCGCCTCGAAGAGGACGGCGTGGAGCGCGTTGTTCTTGTTGACGTTCTTGACCGAGCCGGTGTTGGTGAGGACGTGGTGGATCACCTCCGTCTCTGACCTAACATAGTCGGGGTCGGACGGGGTGGGGAAGTACTGCAGGACGCGCATGCACTTCACCTGCAGCCACGGGGAGGGGATGCCGTAGTAGAGGTAATCCTGGGGGACGCTCCTGGCGCGGGCCAGCCGCTGCATCACCGCGCAGACACTGGGAATGCACCCCTCGTACCCGCGGTAGTCGTGGCTGACGATGCCGATGAGCAGCGAGATGACCCCGAGTAATATTCCGAGGTCATCCTCGTTGTCCAGGAGCTTGACCATCTTCGCAGCCCACGTCTCCGCTACGAGGATCTCCTTGTTTTTCCTGTACAGTCGAAGGAGGCACAGCGCAGCCTTCTTTCGCACGACGGGAAGGCAGGTAGGGGAGCACAGGATGCGCTGGACGTCGGGCGCGATGCTGTCGGAGAACTCACGCCCGCCCACGTTCGCCACGAGCGCCAGGGCCAGGCACTGGTTGTGCTCGAACTTTCCTATGATATCCTCCCTCACGGAGTTGATGACCATGCGAAGAAACTCGTGAGACTCGTTGAGGAGCACCGCGGTGGCTGTGTATCCGACCTGCTTCTCCTCGAACTTTGTGGCGTTGATCAGGCTCACGACCATCGTGTGACCGAACTCGATGTCGTATCCGAGCATGTACATGTACAGAAGCTTGAGCACGTACCTGCGCGGTGGGAGCGGGACGGGGAGGGTTAGTGGTCGTTGCTAAAGCACGACGACGCTTGGAGGGGCGGATTTTTGCGTCTCCATCAGGCGGGAGGGTGGGGCGACGGGTTCGGACGTTGAAGCGCCGGATCCGTCGCCGCGTGGGACTCTGACGCGTGCGATGACTCACTTCTTCTTGTCGTAAGAGCTCAGGTCGGTGTTCCTGAACTTCTTGCGGATGTTCGCCAGCTCCTTGTCCACGCGCTTCTGCTCGTGCTCTTTGCTCGGCGCGTTGCGGATGTCCTGGATGAAGACGTTCAGACCGCGCATCCCGAGAATACCACCAGTGGAAAGCCCCGTAGAGAGGCTCGAGAAGCTCGCCATGGCGCGCGGACTTGCGCGCTGACTCCAGGCGGCGCCTCCGCGTGCGCTCCGCGAGTTGTGGACGGAGCGAGATTTGATTTTAGGGCAACCTATGGGCAAACGCACTCGCAACGGGCACGAAATACGAGCTGACATTCTCGAGCGATGCGACAGTCGAGCTGACGAGGTGGAAATGAAATCTGATTGCCACAGCCTTGCTAATACTAGTACGAAGGTGCCATCATATGTACACTCTGCGGTGAGCGGGCCGCGCGTCTCGCGCGTTTCACGTCGATGCGCGTTCACTTGCCGTATTTGGCCTCTCCGTACTTCTCCGCCTCTGGCATGTATCCCGTGTCCACGCCCATGAACTCAAGCTGACCCGGGGGCGGGCTCGGCGGCGGCGGCGACGGGCTGTGGCTCTTCCTCTTCATCAGCTTTTGGAGGGCGTTCTGCTCGTTCGCGGTCGCCCATGCGTTCGCGCGCTTCTTCGTCTCGATGAACTCCGCCCTCTCCGCCTCGCAGACGTCCTTGTCCTCGCGAATCTCGCAAGGGTCGTCGAAGGGCCCCACGATGAGGTCGAAATCCTTGGTGAACAGCCCATTCTTGAACGTCGTCAGCAGCGCATCTTCCGTGAAGGTGGGAGCGCCGTCGAAGGGGATGCCCATACCGCGATTGTGGTCGACGAGGGACTTGATGGGCATCCCCGCGAAGTGGTAGTGGCCGGAGAGGGACCAGTCCTCGCCCGTCCCGTCGCCGGATTCGTACTTTTTGCAAGAGCCGTCGTCGTTCTTGCACCAGAGCTCGGCGGGGACGTGGTGGTACATGGGGTAGTGGGGCACGTGGGGAACCTTATCGTTGTTGTTAACGATGCGCCACGTGCGGTGACTGAGAGCCTGCGCGTACGCGGACGCGAACGCCTCGGAGCCCACCCGCGGGGACCCGAAGGTCCACACCTCCCTCACGTTGAAACCAGACGCGTAGAGGTCGTACGCGGCGTAGGTGGCGAGCGCGCCGCCGAGGGAGTGACCGACGACGATGACGGGATAGCCCTGGTTCTGCACCAGGTACGTGTCCTCCGCCGCGGTGCGAATGATCTTCTTCTGGTACAGCTGGTAAAGCTTGAAAAAACCGGGGTGAACGTCGACCTTGGTCGGGAGCCACGACACATCCTTCTTGCGGCCGAAATGATCGTTCGTGTGTTTGCCGATGCCCGTGGTCTTCATGTAGAAGAAGTCCAGGTCGGACTCCCACGTCCTGGCGGACTCGAGCATGGTACCGCGGATTACCAGCACGAGCGCACCGTCGGGATATTCGTCCGTCTTGATCTTAGCGGTGTAGAAGAGCCCGTCGGCTTCGTTGACCTGGGTGACTGAGACTTCCTCCGGCTGGGGATGCGCCTTATGGCAGGGCTCGCACGTCCACGAGGTGATCTTATCGATCGGCCTGTACGCCGCGGAGGCCATCGCGGCCATGGATGTGGCGTGTGCGGGCTCGAACTTGAGCGGCTTGTCGCCGTGGTCCCCGGGCGGGATGAGGAACGTGAGGCAGAGGTAGACGACGAGGAGCGCGACGAGCGCGCCCGCGATCCACGACCCCATCACGCCGAGCGTGCTCTGCACCGAGCTGAGGCAGCTGCCGCAAGCGCTGAGAGGGTTGCCGCAAGCGCTGAGAGGGTTGCCGCAGCTGAACGTGCAGCACGCGTACCACGGCTTTTTCGGAGCGCCGTCCTCGGGCTCGAGCAGCGGGGTGGACTCATCGCCCGATTTGTTGGACTTGTTGTTGTCCATCGGCGCGGCTGGCTTGACGGCATCGGTCTTGGTGTCCACCGTTTTGGCGTTCATCGCCAAGAGCCGCTGGACCTCGGCCTCGAGGTCCTCCTTCTTCTTGCTCATCGCGACAACCGAGCGCGATTCGATCGAATATCGCTGCGGTGCGCCGAACGCTATGGCAGCGGCCGCGGGATTCCGTCTCGGAACAGACGAAGAGAAACGCCTTCCGCGGCCTCACGAAGCGTTCAACCTGTAACACCAATTTTCAGTTGGCGCGCAGCTCGATAAATTTCTTTCGATTTCGCGATGTTTCGTCGTTGGCCTTCGCTAACTTTTAGAGCTAGAGCGCTCCGCGCACGTCTCAGATCGAGGCACGCGGGAGAGCGGCCACCTTGCGGTTCCCGGGGAGCGACCTCGGCGTCGAACGCTTCGGGCGACGGCGACTGGCGAAGGGCGTTCGCGTGTCCCGATCCTCGGAAGGTCCGTCGAGGAGGATGCCGGGCATACCGGGCTTCTTCGATGGTGACTTCAGGTCCGTTTCCAAGACGAGGGTGGCGCTGGGCGGGGCGTCCAGGCGGGAGCAGCAGGACAAGAAGGCTCTGCTGGAGCAGGCGCGCAAAGACCGGGAGAAACGATCCCAGAACCGCGCGGAGATCAGATCCGCGTCGCGCATACAGGTGGGCGCCCCACCCCGAGATCCCGAATCGTCGTTGGGCACCCCGTCTCGCCTTTTCGCCTCCCGCCGCTGACCACGAGCTGCTGACCACGCCCGACCACGACGACGTCCCCTCCACCGATTCCAGGCGGCGTGGCGCGCCAGTCGCGACCTGCAACGCGCGAGGGCCCGCGTCCGCGACGAGTGGCGCTCGCGCTACGGCGTGGATCCCGTGGCGTGGGCCACAGACCCGAGAGTTGCATCCGACGTCGTGAATCCTGACGGCGCCTTCCTCCCCGCGCTCCTCTTCTTCGCGAACGCCAGGGCGTGGTCGCGCCACGCCGGCGGCGTGAACCGCGAGGACGCCGAGCTTCTCGCGTCCGCGTGCGACGCGGTGTTCGCGGGGCACAGGAACCCCGCGGTGATGAACCCGCGGGAGGAGGAGGGCACTCATTCGTTCGACGCTCATCGGCTCCTTCGCGTGCGCCGTCGATGCGTCGAGTGCGCCAGGTTCGCGCTCGCGGCGCTGGCCAAGCCCCAGTTCACGCGATTCTGGGGCGGAACGATCGCCACCGCGGACGGTCGCAGAGTCGAGGTGGCGCCGTCCCTGGCGCAGACGGTGCTCAGGATTACGGACCCGTGGGCGTGGGGCGCCGGCGCGGGGGGCGCGAGATCCGCCGAGGTCGCCTTGCGCGAGGTGTGCGAGAGCGGCGGGATGAAAACTCTGGCGGAGGCGATCGAGATGCACCTCCCTGCAGAGGGAGGAGTTCATCACGCAGGCCGCGGTGGAGGGGCCCACGCGCCGGCCACCACGCCCGCCACCAGAGCCGCGGTGGAGGAGCTGGCGTTTTCGCTGTGCGAGCGCGTGGCGCAGAGCCGCGCGGATGCGCACGCGAGACCCGACTTGACGCTCGCCGCGCGGGTGTTTGGGGTTAAAAACGTATGGCGTCGTTTCACCGCTGGCGGGGCGGCTTTTGAGAGGTGCGCGCCCGTCCTGTGGGCGTACGCGGTGGACACCCTGCACGAGCGCGGGATCGATTCCCTGCCGGACGAAACCGTGGGTGACACGTCGGACTGGCACTTTCACGAGCGCTTACACGCGGGGTTTCACCTGGGCAACCTGGCGGAGGCGGCGCCCGCGTCACTCGCCCGACTCGTACGATCGAACCGCGAGGGAAGGTGGAGAGTGGCGGTGCGTTTCGCCGCCGTGGCGTCCGCGTTGCTGGAAAAGCTCCCTCCCGGCGCTTCGATTGGCGCTAGCGAGGACGCGAGCGGGGACGCGATGCGGGTTGACGGCGTCGGCGGGAGCGGCGACGCGGATGAACGCTTCTCGGACTCGGACGATGACGACGACGACGACGACGATGACGACGAGGCGGAACACCGAGCCGCGCGACGGCGTCGCGCGGCGAAACACTCCTCGCGGACCGACGGGCGCTCGTACCCGCCGTTACGCCGCGAGGTGAAGCGTCAGCTGGCGTCGCTGTGCTCCGCGGATGCGTACAACGCTCTGGTCGCCGCGGCGCTTCCCGGGGAGGGCGCGTGGCCGTCGGCGACCTATCCGGCACCCGCCTTTGGCAGCTCGGGCGGCGTCCCAGCCTTTGGCTCCACCGCTGCGACTGCGCCAGCCTTCGGCGGAGGCCCGGCTTTGGGTTCGGCGGGCGACCCGCTCGACCCGGCTCGAGCCGCGGAGATTGGGCTGCGAACCGTCTCGGCGTTGGTCGTCGCCGCGTCCTCGAGGCTTCGCGCGTCGGACCGCGGCGACGTGATGCGATCGCTCGCGTTCGGGGGTTTCGTTAACGCGGCGTGGACCGTGCTGGGGAGGATGCAGGCGCGGCGCGCGTGGCCCGTCGTGGGAGGCGCGGCTATTGATGCGGGAGAACGCCCCGGCTTTGAGGGTTCCCGGGAGCATCTCGGGACGACCCGATCGATGAACGAGGCGTGGGTGACGTCCCTCGGGGTTTTCGCCGAGGCGTACGGGACGTTTTTGCTCACCGGCGACGACGAGGAGTTCAGGGAAGGCCGACCGTTGCCGGCGAGCGAATTTCCAAACCTCGTGGCGTGCCTTCGCGACTCGCTGTGGCACATACTGTGGGTGGAGAGCGACCCGGATTCGTCGTACGCGACGCCTGGTTCGAGCTTGGCCGCCCAACAGAGTTCGTCGCGGGGACCCGTCACCAAGGCGCTCGCCCGCGCGCTCGCGCAGTTGCACGACAGGAATGGCCGGCTCCGGCTCGTTCCCCCCGACGATTTCATCGCGACGGAGTTTCGCGGGGGATCGCTCGGGAGCGACGGCGCGATCGACGCGTTTCTCGCCGAGGCGGCGAAAACCGGGAGGCGGACGCGCGCGAAGGAGCTGCTTCGACGCGCGCCCAGCCTCGTCCCCTTCGGCGCGCGAGTGCGGTGGTTCAAGGCGGAGGTGCTTCGGGACCGCGCGGAGCACGCCGGGCGCGGGGCGATGGTGGAATCGTGGGGACTCGCCCCCGAGCATCACATTCAGATCAACCGCGGGCGAGTGTTTGACGACGCGCTCGCGGCGCTGGGCCCGGCGGTGCTCAGCGGCGATCAGGCGACGTGGCGACGCGAGCACCCCGACGAGCGCCCGCCGGGTAGTCTCAAGGGGATCGTGCGCGTTCAGTTCACGAACGAGCACGGCGTGGAAGAAGCCGGCGTGGACGGCGGCGGGTTGTTCAAGGATTTTCTCAACGACCTCATCGCCGAGGCGTTTGATCCGGTCAAGACGGGCCTGTTCGCCGAGACTCCGGACAGGACCCTGTACCCCAACCCGGCGTCGGTGCGAAGGTGCGGGCCCGATCACCTGCGAAAGCTGGAGTTCCTCGGCGCGATGTTGGGAAAAGCCGTGTACGAGGGCATCCTCGTCGATTTGCCCCTCGCGGGTTTCTTCCTCGCCAAGCTTCGCGACGGGCGACCGCCCGAGCTCAACGACCTCGCCACGCTGGACCCGGAGTTGTACCACCACCTCCTATCGCTCAAGCGCCTACCGCCTCACCAGGTGGAGGACCTGTTCCTGCACTTCACGGCGACGGACGCGTCCACCGCCGGCGACGTGGAGCTCGCGCCCGGCGGATCCGACGTCAGGGTCACCGCTTTCAACAGAACGCGATACGTGCACCTGATGGCGCACCACCTGCTCCACCGGCAGGTTCGTTCGCAATCGGACGCGTTCGTGCGCGGTTTCCGTTCACTCGTCGCGCCGCGGTGGCTGAGGGTGTTCGCCCCCGCGGAGCTGAGGCTCCTGATCGCCGGCGCCGGCGGTAGGATCGACGTGGGCGACTTGGCTCGATCGGCGACGTACAGCGGCGGGTACGCGCCCGACCACCCGACGGTGGTGGCGCTGTGGCAGGCTGTGAACGAGTTCACGGAGGAGGAGCAACGGGAGTTGCTGCGGTTCGTGACGGCGTGTCCCAACACGCCGCTCCTGGGTTTCGGCCAGCTCACGCCGCCGTTCTGCGTGCACCGAGCGGGCATGACGGGCGGGAGCCGCGGGTCCGAGGCTGACGCGGACACCGCTCGGCTGCCGACGGCGGCGACGTGCATGAACCTGCTCAAGCTGCCGCCGTACAGGACGAAGGAGCAGGTGCGGAAGAAGCTGCTGTACGCGATAAAGTCAGGGTCGGGGTTCGACCTGTCGTGAAACCGAGTCTCGTCTTAGCCGTAGAAGGTCGAGTCGGCTGAACCTCTCAAACCGTCCCAAGGCTGTGACAGACGACAGATGCCGCGGATCCTTGGCGGATCCTGCTGGATGTCGTCTGACTGCCGCGCTGGAATATTCTGGAAATATCTCGCCTCACGACCAACGGGTCGCACTTCTTCACAGCGCAGCTGGCCTGCCGGGGCCCGCTGGAGGAGCCATGGGAGACACCGTCCCCCTCATCGACGCGCAGACCGCGAACATCCTCGGGAGCATCAACAAGTTCACCGTCCAGCAGCATGTGAAGATCTTCGACAATTGCATCGAGCAGCCAAACACGTACACGATTTACAACTTGGACACCCAGCAAGCGCTTATTCGAGTGCAGGAGAGGTCCGAGTGTTTGCCGCGAATCTGCTGCAAGCCCCACCACAGCATTATCCTGGAGTTCAACGCGCTCGACCCCGCCGGAAACGAGATCTTCCCAGGTGCGCCCTCCAACCGCCCCTCCCAACCGAAATCCGAGCCGCACCTTCTTTTAATTGTCACAGCACCGCACCGTTGTTAACGGTTTTACGCGCCCTCTATCCCCGGCTCACGCAGTCATCACCATGGAGCGCGAGGGCTGCTGCTCCAAACCATGCACGGGCGGGTTCGTCTGCGTCGACTGTTGCGCCCAAGAAGCCTACGTCCACGCCGGCGCCATCCAAAACGTCGAGGCCCACCAGGCTGGCAAGCTCCCCAAGGATCGCGTCATCGGCCGCATGAAGCAGCCTGTGCCCTTCGCCGGAGGATTGCACCCCACCATTCAGGTGATGGATCGCACTCCGACCAGCGACGAGCACTGGGCGTCCGTCGTGGGTCCCACCTTATTCGGCGGGTGCTCTGAGAACTGCTGCAACGTGCCCTTCGGGGTCAAGCGAGTCAACAAGGACGGCAGCGTTTCGGTTGACGTTGGCAACATCGCGACCATCACCAAGCTCAAGCCCAAGTCCCTGACTGGCGCGATCCGCGAGATGCTCACGGACTCCGACATGTTCCAGTTCGAGATCCATGATCCGTCCGTGACGCCTCAGCAGCGTGCCTCCCTCATCGGCGTGCTCCTCCTTGCCGATTACATGTTCTTCGAGCGCAACCTCGACCAGTGTGGCTATAACGATGGCTGCTACATCAACCTGTGCCTCTGCTACTGCATGGGCGCGCTCTTCCCTTGCCAGCTTAAGCTTCCGAAGCAATAGCTGCGGGGAGCAAATGAGGGACAGTCGCTGCCGCGAGTGTAATAAAATCAAGCGAGACGAGCGCTATAAACTCGCCACAAACAACCCATTACAAGGTGGACTACTCATCGACCGCGCGACTTTTTCTCCTTGGCCATCTGCCTCTCCAGAGGCTCGATGTATCGCTCCCTCACCTCCGGCGCGTGCCTCTCCGCGCGTCTCAACGCCTCCATGGCGCCGGCCGCATCCCCGTCCGTCTTCCTCACCGACGCCAGGCTCAGCATCGCCTTCACGTGCGCCACCCCCGCGCTCTGGCTCGCGTCGATGGCTTCCTCCAGGCGCCTCGCCGCCCCCGGGAGATCCCCGAGCCGCGCCCTGGCGACGCCCGCGCCGTGAAGCGCCCTCGCGCGCTGCGTCGGGTGAACCTCCGCGGCCGCGCAGGCGTCGTACGCCTCCGCCGCGAGTTTCCACCGCTTCAGCGTCTGTCTCGTCTGGCCCAGCGCGAACAGGAGGTTAGGGTGCGCTCCGTCCGTCGACGAAGCGCCCGAATCAACCGCCCCGCCCGCCGCCGCCGCCGCCGCCGCCTCCAGAAGCTTTTCGGCGAGCGCCTCTTTCTTATCCGCCACGAGCTTCGCAGCCTCCATCATCGCCCGTTCCTCCGTCTCGTCCAGCGGACGCGAGAACCGCACGTTCGACGCCGCGTTCGCGTCCGACCCGGATCGCGGCGAGGCTCCCAGCGGCAGCCTCGGATCAGCGCGAATCATCCGACGTCCCCACTCCGACCGCATGGCGTAGCTCTGCGCCAGCGCCGACGCGCTGCTCGGCAGCCAGTAGCAGTGCACAGCCTGCGGTAGCACCATCCCCACGAGCAGCGTGGGCAACGTGAGCCACTCCAGCGCCAGCTTCACGAACTGGAACCCCCGGTTCGTCTCTGCAATCTTACCCCACGCGCTGTTGACGTTGAGGAAGAGCGCCGCAGCCGTCGCGCAAGGGAGCACGGCGCCCGCCATCCCCATCGGCGCCACCACCGCGTCGACGTGCAGCGCAACCTCGGTGAGGTTCGGAAACCAGAGTGCGCCGCCATTTTCCATGCCTATCCCCGGCGTCGCCGCCAGCCTGCGCACGGCGAGGACGGCGGTGATGAAGACGGGGAGTTGGACGACGGGGCCGGCGACGAGCCAGTAGAGCGGGGTGGCGTTCGTGCGTCGCCGGAGCTCGCCCGCGGCTGCGAGGACCTCGCGGAACGTCTCCGGGGGTTTTCCGTCGGGTCCACGCGCGCGCGCCTTCACGGTGTTGAGCAGCACGCCCGCCCTGGTCTGCTTCAGGACGAACGGGAAGAGCGAGGCGCGCACGGCGAGCGCGGTGCACCCGATGGTGGCCCACCACGGGAGGCCGGTCATCACGTGCGCCTGCTCGATGGCGGTGGCTGCGATGCCCACGGGGTCGAACGAGGAGGGCGCGTCGATCAATCCGCTCGTGGCGGTCACCGCCGCGTCGCCCGATATGGTCTCACCCACGCGCTCGGTCGCGGAGTCCATCGTCGGCGTTCCAGCCACGTCGGCACCTTTCTCCCCCGGATCTCCGCTACCCGATCCCGACCACCAACCCCGCGCGGAGGCGCTCGCGGCGAACGTTCGGTTGAAACCGAGCCCGCCTCGAGCCACCGCCGACGACGCCGCGCGCCTGAGCATGTTATCCCGTCACGTCTCGCGCCTCACCCGCGCCTGACGGAGTGCCCGTTCAAAAACGGAGGGTTAGAAGTGAGTGACGGGCGCGATCTCCAGCAGGTCGCTTCGGGCGGTCCGAGGCGGGTGCCACGAATTCGACGGCACCCTCCACAAACAGCCGGTGCGCATGAACCTGACTCTCGCGCCGGTATCTTTCCCCAGCACGCTCCCGATCGTCAGGCCGATAGGCGATACCGCAGCCTGTGCCGCGCCGGACGAGAACGCGGACACGTCCAGTCGTGAGCGCCGACTCCGAGCCTTCGTAAGTCGCGGGGGTGCCAACCTTTTCCCGAAAGACACGAGCCCCGATCTGAACAAGCCCCCCGCACACACACGTAGAGGGCGGCGACTCGCTCGGGCAGAAACAACCCGGTGCTGAGCAACGATCGAATAATCGTCGGGCAGAGAACGTATCGCAGGCCGCTCACCGTCAAGCGCGACGACAGCGACGACGAGGAGTCGTATCACTCGGAAGGGGCGAGCGAGGTGACCTCCGGCTCTGACTCCGATGAGAGCAGCGCTGGCAGTGATGAGAACAGTGACACTGAGTAGCCAGCCCGCGAGGTGAACGTCAGGGAAGAACATGGACAAGAACAAGAGCCGGCGGCCGAAGCGAGACGCGCAGGAGCTCTGCGCGAGCATCCCCTCGGGTGCGCCCCAACCCAAGACCCAGGACTCCCCCTTCGTTTCGTTCGGGGCGAAATTGCTAACAATGCACGCCCACCGTTCATTCGCCCGTCGCAGCCTCGCCGCCCCGGCGAAGAAGCCGACGCCGCGATCTCCGGGACCCCAGCGCGACCCCGGACCGCCCTTTCCAGCAGTTGGGCACCCAGGCGACCGCGAACACGCTCGTCCTCGGCCTTCCCGCGTCCCTGCGCGCGGGCGACCTCGAAGGGGGACAACCGGTTCCGACGCAGACGCAAACGCAGCTGCCGAAACCGAGCCTCGCGTTGCCCACGCAGCTCATCGAACAACACGCGACGTCCTCCTTCGCGGACGTCGACGTCGAGAGCGAGGGAGGCGTCAAGGTGGGCGGCGATACGTACGATTTCGAGCACGATGAGGAGGAGGTGGACGAGGCGCTCAGGAGGAACGAAGCCGCCGCGGCCCGGGCGCTCGGGGGAGAACCCCGAAACTCGGGAGGAATCGAGCGAGGCGACGAGGGGTGCGTTTTAAACCACGAATCCTCGAGGTCACCGTACCGCAGACTGGCGGAGATGGTCGCGGCGGCGTCCAGGCGAGATGTTGACGGCGGCGCGGCGTCCGTGAACCCCGATCGCGACCCGCCGGCGGCAGCCGCGAGCCCGGGGGACCCGAAACGGTTCTTCTCACCCGTGGTGGCGTATTTCGCGCCCGAGGTGAGCAAGACCCGCCGGGGCATCCTCGGAGACAGGATCACCGAGAGAGGCGGAGCCGTCGCGAGGGACGTGAACGATCCGCGCGTGACGCACGTGTTGACCACGTCGACGACGTACCGGCACTGGAACCCCGCGGCGAGGCTGGTATCGCCCGACTGGGCGCAGGCGTGCATCCGCGCGGGCGAGCTGAGGCCCGAGGATGAGCACCCGCCGGCGCTCACCGGCGGCGTGAACCCGCCGGCCAGCCTGAGCTCCTCGCCCCTGCCGCCCGTCGCGTCGCCCATGCGCCTCGGTCCGCCGCCTTCGTCTCAAGACGCGTCTCAAGGGCACGTCGTCGTCGACTCTGGATCGGGCGCCGACGGTTTGGTGCGCCCGTGGTTGGGAAAGAAAAGAGGCGCCTTCGCGTGCCAGCGCCCGTCCACCGCGGCTCCCGTCAACTTGAACCCCCACATCACCCGTCCGCTGGAGGAATTGGCGGCGATATACGAGGACGTCCTGGGGGGCACGAACGCGTACAAGGCGAGGCACCACAAGCAGGTGGCGGGCGCGGTGGAGAGGCTGGATTTCGTCGTGACGGATGTGGAACAGCTGTGCGACCCGCCGGTGACTCCCGCGTTTGCGCAGAAGACGTCCACGGTGCGAGATAAGATCCGCGAGCTTCTCGCGACGGGTAAGCTCGCGAAGCTCGAGGAGCTTAAACGCAAACCGGACGTCGAGGCCGTACTGGAGCTCTCCGGGGTGTGGGGCATAGGCACGGAGACGGCGCGGAAGCTCCACCGGGAGGACGGCGTCTCCACCGTCGCGCAGCTTCGAGCGCTGGCGGCACGACAACCGGGAAAGCTCAGCGCGAATCAGCACGTGGGTCTGAGGTTTTACGAGGAGTTCAAGGAGCGAATACCGCGCGACGAGGTGGAGGCTCTGGCGGGCCACGTCGAGGACGCGGTCGCGGCCGTTTGCCCCGGCTGCTCCGTCACGGTTGCCGGATCCTACCGCCGGGGAAAGACTTCTTGCGGCGACGTCGACGTCTTGCTCTGTCCCAGCGAGGAGTTCATCAGGGGTGGATCGCAAGGAGCTCCGGGGGCGACGGTGGATACGGTGGAGGACATCTTGCCCGCCGTTTTGGCGCGGCTGAGGACGCGAGGGGTCGTGACGGATGACCTATCGACGGGGACGGTGAGCTGGATGGGAGTGGCCAGGCTCCCGGACAGCCGCGAGCGGCTGGCGCCGACGACGACGGACGGGGCCGAAGGCGACGGTGCCGTGGCGGTGGTGACTCCCAAGCGATTACACCGGCGCATGGACATAAAGACGTACACTCCGGATGAGATGCCGTTCGCGCTCCTGTACTTCACGGGCTCGGGGTACTTCAACCGGTCCATGCGCACGTGGGCGGACAAGGCAAAGGGGTTAAGCCTACACGACAGGGGGTTCAACCTGGTGCGGGGCAACGACATGACCGCGGTGAGGGACGCGAAGTTCAGGGACGAGAGGGACGTGTTCGAGTACCTCGGACTCGAGTACGTTCCCCCCGAGGACAGGAGCGTTTGACGCGAGGTAGCTTTAGATACGTGAGAAGAAGTGAACGAAGAAGGTCTCAATTTTGCGCCTGGCCAACAAGTCCGGCGTGTCCTCCGAGCGTGTCCGCGTGTTCGAGGATCCTTTGGCGCGCTGGGCGAATATTCTGCTTGGAGCCACGGACCGTCGTGGCAGACCCCAGGGCGCGGTGTCGTTCCCTGGGGTTCCGACCGCGCCTTTGGGCTCATACGAGCGATCTCAGCTCGAAACTCGCGGGTATCGGCGACCTGGCCTTCCGAACGCGTCCAGAAAGGCGGTACTTGTACCAACTGCCGGCTGCCGCATCACATTTGGGTGTTGAAGTTGAACATGGGTCTCCTGAAGGCATACAACGGCCTTTTGGGAGCTTTCGTGACGGTCTTCGGTCTTTATCACGTCTTCTTACCTTATCACGCCATCGAGCTGTACGGCGAGTACGATCCAGCGCCGCCGCCCCCCGCGCCACCCTCCCCGAGCCTGCGACATTCCGGCGCGAGATTGTACGAGCACCGCACACCCGCAACCGGAGCATGGTTCATCACGATGATGGGCATCATGATGATCCTCTTGGGGACCTGCCTGATGGCGAGTCGGGCTTGGGGCAGTGAAGTGAGAGCGATCGTCGGGTCCGTGACGCTCGCCTTATTCTTCGCGATACTCGGTGTGCTCCTGATCGAGGGACCCGAGTCTGGTCTGCCGAGATTCACGGCGTCCAACCCGGTTCACGTCTCCCTCGTCGTCGCCATCTCGCTGTACATCCCGGCGCTCATCGTGAACAGGATGGAACCCGGGGTATTCGAGTGGGACAAGGAAGCGCGCGTCTTCGAGGACAGCGACGGCGAGGATGAGAAACTGACGACGACGAACACCGGTGACGACTCCCCCGTCTACGGCGCCATCGATGAATTCGAGTCGGACGAACCGAGCGGCGCCGTCGCCAGGGTGCTGGCCAGGCAGTCGGACTACTACGCCGTGCTGGGGGTGCGGAACGATACGGCGCGCTCGCTGAGTACGCGCAAGCTGAGGGAACGGTACGACGCGCTCGTGAACGCGATCGAGAAGGCGCCGAGGGGTAAGGACAGGGAAAACGCCGTATCGGTGGCTCAAAGCGCGCACGCGACGCTGGCCAACCCGCTCACCCGGGCGATGTACGACGGCTGGCGTCAGCACGTGTTCCCCGCGAAGGCGTTCGGACGCGCGGGGACGCCGCGGGGTGGGTCGCACGGGGAAGCCGGACACGTGCCGAGGTGGTGCGCGTCCGTGCTGAGGACGCCGGTGGTGGGTTCGGCGTTTGCGATTTTGATCACGGTTTTGTTGATGCCGGTGGCGGCGGCGCTCGCGGCAGCGTTCGCGGTCTGGTGGCTTCTGATGGCACCGATACGGGCGTGCGCGGATCTGGAGACGAAGCCGGGGCGCAAGCGGCGAGAGTCGTGCGTGTGAATGTTGCCGCGCGGCGCCGGTTTCTTTATCTACACAGCTAGCCGCTAGTCCCTTTTAGTGAATGAACATCGCGACGAGCAAAGCGAGCATCACTCCCGCGAAATTGGGCACCCATCGCTCACTACCGCTCACGACCCTGAACTGGCAGTGATCGCCGTACGCGCCGTCGTCGCACTTACACCTGTACCCTTCCCCGATTATGTTTTCGCACGTTCCGGCGGACGTTGGGTAGATACCGCCCCGACAATTATCCGGGATGCACTTGTGGCATAGGAACCCCGACATCAGCAGCATGTCGTTGTCGCAGCCCGGACCGCACTTCATGCACTCATCGGTCACGCCGTACCCGGGGCCCAGCGGGGTCATGTTCAGGTATCCGTCCTCGTGTTGTATGTGCTTGACGGCGAGGCCGAGAGTCGCGACGCTGGTGCTGATGCCGCACCAGTTTGTGCCGGACTCGGACACGGTCGACGCCGGCCACGCGATTGCCGCGCCGTTGGGAACCGGTTCCGCGCACTCGGCGGACGGCTCGAGGTAAAACACGGCGTCGTTCACGGCGCCGTCCACGTACCACAGGCGGCCGGAGGTTGGATTGACCGAGAGGCCGAAGAGTTTCTTCGCGCCGGTGGCGTACTCGCCGAGTTTCTCCCCGGTGGTGCGGTGCAGCGCGATGATCTTGCCGGTGCCGTGCTCGCCGACGTACAGCACGTTGCCGCTGAGCGCGAGCCCCGAGGGTTTGTCTATCCCCGTCGCGAACGTCTTGAACGAGGCGCATCCGAACAGCGTGTACTCGAACGAGGGAAGGGGCGACGACCACAGCGTGAAATTACCCCCGAGATCGTTCCTGGCCTCGGCGGCGTACCTGCCGCTATCCGCGTCGACGGCGAGAACCCTACCGCCGCCCGTGTCCGCGATGAACAGCGCGCGAGTCTCGGGGTCCACCGTCATGTGACCGGGTACCCCGGGGACGCGCGTGAGCTTGATCTCGGGGTACCGCCTCACGTTCGCGAGCGAGTGATCCAGCGATCCGGGACCGTGCGGCTGCTCGAAATCGTACCTGATTAGCGTCGAGTTGAGCCCGTCAAAGACCCAGAAGACGTTACCGAAGGGAGTGTTCGGTTCGGGATCGTGCGCGACGCCCATGCAGTTGGGCGACGCGTGGAGCATATCCGTGTGGGTCATGAAACAGGTTGGGTTATTGTCCGTGCCGTCCGATAGACCATCCGGGTCGCACTTTGCCCCCTTCGCGTTCACGAAAACGTTCTTGCCCTCGGGCCAACCCCCGGTCTTGACGTTTCCAATCTTCGGGACGGTGTCGTACAGCGATGGACCCATGAAGCGGTTCGCCCTCTTCATTCCGTCGTAGGTGTTCTCGCTCTCCTGACACGTGACGACCGCGCCGTCGCCCTTGAACGACATCGCCGCCATCTTGTCCATGTAGTGGTAGTGCGCCCGGTCGAACCTGTGAACGACGCCCGAGACGGCCGCCGCGCCTTTGACGCCGTCGAACGAACCGCGCAGGATCGTCACCGAATCCGTGTCGTTGTTTCCCACCCACATCTCACCCGTGCTCGGATGGAACGCCAACGTTCGCGGCTGCGCCAGGGGTGACCCACCCCTAACCCCGTCGCTCACGCCAAGCCTCCGAGCCGACGGCGTCCCCGATCCAAAAGCCGGAGCGCACTTTTCGTTCGCCGCCGACGGGTTCTCGTTCGACGCTTTGAACGTTCGTACCTCGCGTTTGGGCCTGATTGCCTCGATTTGCCTCGACGGCGCCACGGGGCACGCCTCGTCCGTCTTTAACAGCAGCCGCTCCACCGTCTTCTCGAGCGTGTCGTCGCCGGTTTGGTCCGGTAGCGCGGGTAGCAGGGCTCGGTACGTCATGCAGTGGTCGACGATGGCGTACGCCGGGTGCACCGCCGCGTCGAAGAACTTGTACACCAGGCTCCTGTGCCTGTCGTCCACTATGTACGGGAACCCGCCGTTCGTGTCGGACGCTGACGTGGAGACGTCCGAGCCGTTGATCTTCGCCCACGCCTCCGCGACGCCGTCGTTGACGCCGTTCTTCAGCGACGCGATGAACGCGACGTTGCCGGAGCCCAAGAAGCCGGCCGCCACCTTTTGGCGCAGGGAGGAGACGTGCTTGGTGAAAGAAGGGTAGTCCGCGCGCCCCGGGGTGCATCCGGAGTAGAAGGTGGCGATCACCGTCACCCACTTGCCGCCGTCCGCGTTGCGGGTGTAGTCGAATCTGGACAGGGAGACGTCGTTCACGGCTGGAGGCCACGCCACATCGAACGTCTCGGTGATCGCGCTCGCCGGGAGCTTGTCTCCGGGCTGATGGGGACGGGGTGGGAAGGGGTCAGAAATTTACATCGGCGAATCCCGAGAGTGCGGTCGGGTGTTCCCGAAGCGCGAGCCCGGCTGGCTGGCCTAGGCTGGTGACCAGCGGGTGCGTCGGTGATGACGTCGATTTTTTCTAGCAGGGTGCCGAGATGTCGGTCACGGCAAGTTGAGGGGTTATCGCCGCGCACCTGGTAGAACTGAGCGTCAACCCCGGGCAGGAGCGTGAGCCGCGCGAGAAGCGTGATGAACGCGACGGCGGCGGCCGCCGCGGGCTTGCTCATGTCGAAGCTCACGCGCCGTTCGCTGTGACCAGCCGGGGGATAAAAAGCCACGAAGAAGGAAGACGTGGCATTTTCGCTCGGCTCGGAGCTCGCTTCAGTGATGTGAGTTCACGAAATCGAGTCGACGGTTATGACGAGGCGAGGTTCCGTCTTCCACTGCTAAGCTACTAGCTAGTCTGATAAAACTCCATCCGCGCATCCCTCATTCCTTCCCTTCCACCGTCTTCCTCGCCCGAAACTCCATCGCGTGCGCCCTCTCTTTCTCCTCCTCCTCCTCCTCCTCGTCGCTCGACTCGACCGCCTCCCCGTGCACCCTCTCCGCAACCTCGGGCGAGTACTCTGCGATTTTTCGCCACTTGGGACGAGCGGAGAGCTCCAGCGCCCACACGTCGTCCAGCGAAACCTCCACGTCCCCAATCTCGACGGCGCCGCCGAACAGGTACATCGCGTTGCCTCGCACCGCGAGCGCCGCGTTCATGCGCCCGCGCGGCCTGGGCGCCGTCTTCGGGGCGGCCTCGCCGGAGCCCGGGGAGTACAGCAGCTCCGAAACCTGCCCCCCGATGCGGTACAGTTTGTACGCCTTTCGCACCGCGTACCCGCGGTAGTGCGCCTGGATCTTGATCGCCGCGCGCACCGTGGCGTCGCGCACGTTGAAGTTCTCGTTGAAAACCTCGCCGCGCGCCACGCGTTCGGCCTCCTCGCGTCCCGTCGCCTCGCGCGGCGCCTCCGGCTTGGAGCCCTTGTCCGCGTATAGGCAAACCGGGTACCACCGGCCGTTGTCGAGGCTCATCGAGTACGCGTCGTTGAAAAACTCCGAGATGATCACCTCGCCCTTGCGAATCTCGTGGTCCACCACGCCGCCGAAGAGCACGTGCCGCTTCTTCGCGCCGTGCGTCGCGGAGGTGGCTCCCGCGCGCGGCCCGGGCGCCATGCCCGCCTTTTTCTGTTTCTCCCATCGCCAACTCTTCAGGTCCATCCTCCACAGGTCGCTGTGCGTCGAGCCCTTCTCGACGTCCCCATCGTCGCCCTCGCCGTCGCCCGCGAACTTACGGTAGCCGCCGTACACCCACAGCGAATCGTTCGACGCGGAAACGTGCGACGCGGACCGAGGACTCGGACCCTCCAACGTCGAGGCGCCACCCGCGACGTCACCGCCGAACCTGCACCGCCACGTCATCGCCTCCAGGTTGAGCTCCCACACGTCGTTGTAGTACCGGATGTCGTCGCCGGTGTCGTAGAACCCGCCGAAGAGCAGCAGCGATTTGCCCTTGGGGTGGGTCACCATCCTGTGGCCGCTTCGGGCGCTGGGGCCGACTTTCGGCGTGATGTTTTCCCACGCGTGTTCCTCGAGGTCGAGCCTCCACAGGTCCCTGTAGTGGTGGAACTTCTCCTGATTCGGGGACGTGAACTCCCCGCCAAAGACGTAGAGGTAGCCGCCGTGCGCGACCGCCTGATGCGCGCTCCTCGGCGGGGGCGAGTTGGGAGAGACGACCTTCGTCCACTTGTTGCGATCGACGTCGTACCGGAAGAGATCCCCGAAGGTTTGCGTCTTGCCCGTCGCGTCCACGCACTCGCCGCCGAACATGATGACCTCCGCGGGTTTCTGCGCTAGCGTCGGGGTGAACGAGCAGTTGCACCTCGGGCCAGGCTTCGGGCAATCCTCGTGTACCTCCACCTCCTTCAGCTTCGAGTCCATCAGCCTGATGTTGGCGAGCAGCGCGTCGATGTCGTCGTCGGCGGCGGCTTTGGCCATGCGACGCTCCAGCTTGGCCGCGTTCTTATCCGTCTTGGCGGACGTCTTGGCATCGCCGGACGGGCCGGAGCCGTCCTTGCCGCTGCGCTTCGCGGCCTTCTTCCGCTTGTCGCGGCCGCTACCCATGCTGCGGTGTCGTGGGGCGGCGCGGGATTTCTGATGACTCGGCGTTGTAGTTTTGTTTTCTTCATTCCCATCATCACTGTCGGCTATTTTCGCGAGCGCCCTGCTACGGCGCGGCGTCCGCCGCCGCTCGCTCCTTTTCTCGCTTCTCCTTCTTCTCCTTCTTCTCCTTCTTATCTTTCTTCTCCTTCTTCTCCTTCTTCTCCTTGACCTCGGGCTCGGGCGCCGCGGGCGCCGCGGCAGCCGCGGGTTTTTTGGCGCCAAAGGCAAACACCAGCCTCGGCTTCTTGGCCGGCTGCTCCGCCGGCGTGACCGCCGCCGCCGCCCCCGCCGCCCCCGCCGCCGAGCTCGGAGTTCCCGCCGCGGAGTTGAACGCCTCGTCCCGGTCGCGTTTGACGCCGACGACCTGCGCGGGTTCGGCGGGAGGAGGAGGAGCCGCCGCCGCCGGGGCGGGTGCCGGAGCCGGAGCCGGAGCCGCCGGAGCGGGAACGGGAGCGGGAGGGGGAGGGGGCGCCGGATGAGCCGGAGCCGCGGGCGCCGGAGCCGTCACGGGCGTCTCCAGCGACGGTGTCCCCGTCGCCTGCGACAGCGGCTCGGCGCTCTTCCCTTCGGCCCCTCCCTCGGCTCCGCTGTCCTCCGCGTCGTCCGTGACGCCCGTGACGCCGGTGACGCCACCCGTGAGACCGGACACGGGCCCGCCGTCGGAGAAACCCCCCATCGTGACGTCCCCATCCGCGTCCGTGATCATCTCGGACGCGCCCGCGCCGTCGTCCCCAACCCCGCCGCCCGCGGCTGCAGCCTCCGCCGCCGCCTCCGCCGCCGCGGCAGCCTCCGCCGCGCGTCGCCTCGCGCGTCTCTCCTCCTTCCGCGCCCTTCGTTCCTCCTTCTCCGCGCGGGCCTTCGCCTTTTCCTCTTTTTTACGTCGGCGCTCTAAACGCTCCGCTTCGTCCGCCTCGTCCTCAATGTCGTTTGCAGCCTGCGCGGCGCCCGCGAGGACAGCCTCCCTCGCCGCCTCCCTAGCTTTTAAGTCCGCGAGGTCCCGCTCGTGGGGGTAATCGTCGTCGAGCCCGGACGCGGCGCGCATCACCGCGAGCGCCGCCGTCGCCGTCTCCGCCCCCGCCCGCCGCGACGCGATGCGCAGCGACGTGGCGGTCCACTCAAAGACGTCAAAGCCGTGGCGGTCGGGGTCGCTCGCGGTGCCGGTGCCTGATCCCCCGGTGAGCGCTGCGAGCTGCGCGGGGGCGTCCGGCATCGCACGCAGGGCGTCGCGGGCGTCCCAGAGGATGGCGGCGCGAACCCCGCCGCTTTGTTCGGCTTTGCACGCGAGCGTCGCAAACGCGAGGGCCCTCGCGACGCCGCACGGACCGCCGTGCGACGCCTCGATGCCAAACTGGAGCGCGACGGCGGCGCGTCGCACGGCCGGACACGGGTCTATTCCGACGCGATCGGCGACGAAAGACCTCGCCGTCGCGACGCATTCCGAGACGACGGCGGCGACGGCGACGGCGGAGAGCCGCGCCTTCTCCTCGGCGTCACCGAGGGACGTCACCGCCGAGCGCCGCCGCCTGACCCCGGGTCCGCCTTGGCCGTTCGCGCCGCCGCCCGCCGCTTCGATGGCCTTCTTCGCCTCGTTCGCGGCTCGGATGGATTCCGGGAGCGGCGGAAGGCGCTCCAGAAGTGTCCGAAGCGCGAGCATCCCCGCGACCATGACCCGCCGGCCGCCCTCGTGCGCGCGCCCGCCGACGCCGCAGATGGTCGCGTTCTCGCGCATGCGCCCGGCGATCGCCCGCGTGATCCGCCGGACGCCGTCGAGGGTGGCGGGCCTGGCCCGGCCGAGCGCGTGAATCGCGGTCGCGATGAGCGACGACGAATCGTGCGGATCCCCGTCGCTCTCCGTGTGGTTCAGCGCGTCCACCAGCAAATCCACGCACTCCGTCGGGGTAACCCACGCGTCGTCCGCGTCCTCCCAACCGCTCGTGGACTCCGGGGGCGCGCGGGGTAGGCCCAGCGCGGTGAGCAAGCCCTCGTCGACGATGGCGGCGGCGAAGTCGGCGAGGTCGGTGGGTTTAGGTTTGCCCGTTCGTGGATCGCATCGACGCCTGCGGTACGTCCTCGTCACCGACGACAACGCGAGGTTGGATCTCTGCGTCCCGTCGCACGCGCAGGCGCCCAACGCCATCGCGGCGAGGGCGCGGACCCTGCAGAACGTTTTAGGGTCCTCGGCGCACTGCAACAGCGCGTTAACCGCCGAGGTGGAGCCGTTCTCGGCGCGCTCCCGCAAGAACCGGATGGCCCACATCTGAGCCGCCGGATCCGCCGGGCGCTCCGACATGAGCTGCTTGGTGATCATCCCTTCCAGACCTTGCTGCGCCGAGGGCAGGACCACCTTGGCAAGCCACTCCCCCTCGGGGTCCACGCGAACCCACGACACCGGGCACTCCCACTGGAGCACCTCGGCGGCGGCCATCGCGTCGAGGTTATCCGGGTTCGCCTTGCCGGCTTCCATCGCCTGCTGCTGCCGTCTCATCGCAGCCTCCTGTTGGCGCGCGATGGTGCGCCTGTCCTTGGGCTTGGTGACGAGCTGCAGGGGCATGAGCACGTACGCCCTGTCGTGCGCGGAGAGGGAGACGGCGTGGTCGGACGGCGGCAGGTCGTTCTCCTGGATCCGGACAGTCACGGAAACCTTCGGGTTTTTGCTCCACGCCACCCGGTCCGCCGCGGCGGCGGCGAGGCAACCGTCGAGCTTGATCGCGAACAGGAGCTCCTGTCGCCGGGTCTTGCGGAAGGTGTACGCGGCGGTGAGCCTGGGGCAGCCGCATCCCTCGATCCAGCGCGCGTTGAACGCGGACATGTCCGCCTTCGTCATCGTCGCGTTTTGCCTGCACAGGTTGAGAAACACCCGCGACCGGAGGAACCGAGCCGGTGACTCCGCGAGGGCGTGGTACGCGATGGACTCCTGGTGCTCCCGCTGGAGCTGCTCGCGCGCGGTCGCGGCGGCCTTCTCCTTCGCGGCGGCGTTCGCGGACTCGTCCGCGCCCTCGGTCTTCGCCGCCTCCGCCGCCGCCGCAGCTTTTTCCTTAGCCGCCCTGGTAGCCTTTGACGCGGCAATCGCAGCCTCCTGAAGGGACTCCGCGCCGGGAGCCTTGCCCTGCAGCGAGGCGAGCTTCCTGATCACCTTTTGCATCCCCTCCTCCCCGAGCTTGCGCTCGAGCATCTCCACGACGGCCACGGCCTTGCACCGCACGAGCGTGTCGACGCCTGGCGCGGGAGGCCTCGGCGGCTTGCTCGCCGGGGCGACGTCTCTGGCGTGCTCGAGAGCCGCGACGGCATCCGGGTCCTCCCCTCGCGCGCGCGCCTCCCCGACGGCCCGCGCCTTCACCTCTTCCGCGGAGGCGCCGCACGCGGACCGTCCGCGCGCCCATATCCTCGCGGAAGGGGACGCCAGCGGAGGCAAGGCGTCGCCGTCGTCGCATTCGACCACCGCCTCCACCTCCCGCGCCCTCTGATACTTCAGCTCATCCGCGCCCATCAGCGACGAGATGTAGCACGCGCCCGCCATGTAACTGGCCAGTCCCTCCGCCAGCCACGCGTCGGTGTCCTCCCTTGGCTCCAGGAACCCGCCGAAGAGCTGCCTCGCGGCGCATTCCGCGATCGCCGTTCGAGAGGTGACGAGGTCCGCCGCCGAGAGCGGGTGACCGAGCCTATCCGTCGAGAGAATCGTGACGCCCGCGCCCAGCATCGCGGGCAACCGCAGGTCCATCGAGACCGGCAGCGCGTCGGGGGGAACGAAGCAGAAGGTGAGGCCGCCGGGGTACGGGAACGGTCGGCCCAGGTAGGTCTCGAACGACTTCAGCGCCGACGTGGCGCACGAAGCCGCCGCGGGAAGCTCGTTCTCCGCGTAGCACGGCGGACAGTGAAGCGCGTGCGTCGAGCTGTGCGCGGTTGACTCCGCGGCGTTGTCCAGGTACTGGTGGAACCTGGCGTTAGTACCGTCCGCGTCGTTCTTGGCCGCCTCCTCCTCCTTGTCCTCCTCCTCCGCCCGAGCCGCGGCGGCGAACGTATCCCCGTGCGCCGTCGACGTCGGGATCTTTCGCGTGGCGAAGGTGCCAACCGCCAACACCATCTGGTGCGCCTGCACCGGCACCCCCCCGGAGACGTAGTGAAAGGCCCGTCGCGACCGCGTCCGGGCGGGTGCGCCGTCGTCCGGGCTACGTATCGTCTCCTCGATGACGTCCGTCTTGGTGAGCACCCCCGGGAGAACCGCGGTGAGGTCCGGGTCGACCTTAACGACGGCGCTAAAGTGAACCAACGAGCCGCCGTCGTCGACGCACGGGAACCACGCCGCGGGACGCAACGCGGAGCCCGGCGCGCACAGATACCGCGCGTTCCCCTCGTCCGAATCGACGAACGCGCACAACGCCCCGTCCCCGGGGTTACACCAGCCCGCGTACGCGTCGATGGGCTCCTCCCCGCGGCTTCGTGCGACTTCGTCCAGCTGTGCGACTTCGTCCAGCTGTGCGACTTCGTCCAGCTGTGCGACTTTGTTCCCGCCGGTTCCCTCGCCGCCGTTCCCGTCGCCCCCCGCGTCGTTCCCCCCCGTAGGGTCGTTCCCCCCCGGGTCCTCGCCCGCCCGCGGAGGGCGCGGGTGCGCCACGAGCGGCGCGATGCGCCTCCACGAGTCCGGGGGCTGGACCCCGAACGCGTTCATCGCGGTGCCCGCGCCGTACCAGACCCTGACGACTACATCCTCGGATGACCCGCCGCTCGCGATGACCCCGCCGTCCTCGAGCGCGATGACGAGCTCGTCCGCCGCGCCGTCGGCGACGGCGCGCGCGTCCGCGAGCATTCCCTCGCACGCGTTCCTCGCGATGTTGGCCCCGGAGCTCAGCGCGCCGGCGTCGGCGACGGCGAGGGCGTCGACGTCGTCACCCGATGGATCGTCGGACCCGTCGGGACGCACGGCGGTCCTCCCTCGTCGGATCACGCGCGCGGGCGCGTCGTTCACCGTCACGCGCGTCACCACGAGCTCGTGAGCGTGCAGCGTGAGCGTTGTGGCGTCCCCCGATTCCGTCGGCAGCGGCCTGCAGACGATCGTGGTGTGCCCCCGCACGTACCCTCCCGCGCCGGGGACGAACCCGACGTCCAGGTCCAGATGCTGCCGCCGCACGTCGGGGAGCCAGGCCCTGGGCGCGTCGACGTCCATGGCCGACGCCGGCATCCTCTCGGGTGTTCACTGTGCCGCTCGGCACTCCCGGGAACGCGCCGTCGCGCCGTCGCGCACTGCCACAGCGCGAAGGAACCCTAATGATTTTGAGCGTCCTCACTCGAAAGTCGCGAGACCGCCGGGGAAGAGAATTGATGACCGGCGGGGTAACAACCAGAACAAACGCGCGCGCCCTCGGGGTGCGACGATGGAGCGGGAGGATCGCACGGGGAGAAAGCATCGGAGAGTCGGTTGGACCCTCCTCTGGGGCCTCACCGTCGTCGCGGGCTTCCTCTTCGGCGTCTATCACGGCGAGAGGAAGTCGTCCACGGCGCTCTTCGGCCGCGGTGGATTCTCCGGCAAGGTTGACGCGCTGCAGTGTCCCACCTGCCCGCGGTGCGAGCCCACGAGGTGCCCGGATCCCGCGCGTCGCGAGTGCCCCAAGTGCGAAGGCGCGGCGGGGTCCGGGGTTGGGTCGTCGCACGGTGCGACCGCCCCGCGAGACGCGGAAGGGGCGAAGACGACGGAGGCGGTGGTGGCCAAGAGGGAGGACGACGGGGACACGAACGGCGGCAACACAGCTGGCGACGGAGGCGACGGCGACGCGGGAGGGTGCCCGAGATGCGCGCCCTGTCCCAAGTGCGGCTCGAAGGGAACGTGCCCGGATCCGCCGAGGTGCGGGGACGGCGCCAAACGCGCGCGGGGAGCCGTCGGGGTCGGGGCCGGGGGCGGGTGCTCGTGCGACGAGTGCCCGGTTTGTAAGGGACAGGGCGAGTGCCCGGCGCATCCCCCGTGCCGGACGTGAGAGTAGCGCTATTTGGTGTTGACCGATGACTTTGACCGTTCGTTCGTTTTCGATGGAGAACGGGTGGTGGGTGGGTGGACAAGAGGACGGGGCGTCGACACTCTTTCCCGTCGTCTCACCCTTTCATAGGGGTCGTCTCACTCTTTCACAGGGGTCGTCTCACTCCGTGAGGACCATCCTGAAGTCGTCAAAGTCCTCCGCCGGGTTTAGGTACCCCGCGCCCATGGCGTACTTGCGCCGCCGTAGCTCCTCCATGTGCAGTCGTATGTCCAGCGGCAGCTCGTCGAAGGGCGTGGACGGCTCGTCGCAGAACGTGAGCTCCTTCAGGCAGTCCGCCATAGACTTTTCCTCGTCGCCCTCAACCTCCTCGTGCTCGGCGAACAAGGTGCGCCACGGCTTGTCCAGCTGCCCGGTGGTGCTCTTCGGCAGAACGACGTGAACTACCCGCCGACCTTTCTCGTCCTCCTCCAGCGTCCACAGCACGTCGGCGGAGATTATCGTCTTGCTCAGCTCCCCGCCCTCCTTTTGGCCCTCGTACACGTAGCTCAGGGTGGAGTCCGCCGGCAGGACGAAGACCAACAGAGAGTTGACGGCGGCGTCCACTCGCACCTGCGAAGCCCTTGTGCCCTTCGGGACGGTGAAGCGCGCGTACACGGTGGTGACGTCCTGATCCCAGCCGAGGAGCTTGGCCATGGCGCTCGGTTGTGAAAGCGCGTGGAGTGAAGAAGAGGGGCGACGCGACGGGCGTGAGGTTTCGGCCGGACAACTCCGGTCGGTCTTGACGGAAAACGCGATGGAGCACTCGCCAACCCAGTCGGGTGTTATTCCTCATACGGCGATCCACCACCGGAAGCCAGCGCTTCCTCGCGCGTCGACTCGCACCCACGCGTCCCAAACCCTTGGTTCCGCACCGGACGAACCCAAGGGAGCGGCGCGAGGCGTGATATGCGCACCGAGGAGCCCAGGGACGCCCTCCAGAACCCCTTCGCGCAGCGCAACGGCATGCCGGGAAATCGCGTGGAAGATGAGGCCGTCTCGCTCGCCAAGCCCGGCTGGGTGCTGGCGTGCGAGGAGTCTCGCCGCCTGGGCGAAGACATGGAGGCCCTCGCGGAGCGACTCGTGAGCAGTGAAGGTATGTCACGACCCGTCGACATCGTCGAACCCGCCGTCTGAGGCCCCGAACCCGCCCGGGCGCCCCGTTCCCGGCGCCAAATCGGACACCGTTTCGGCGAAAAAGAAGACCGGGCTCGCCCTTGCGCAAATTTTCTCATCGCGTCCCGCCCCATCACCCGCCCCCACGCAGGCACGGACACGTCCTTCTCCAGCTTCCCCGGGGATGTGAGCGGGACCCTGGTCTCCGCGTTGCGCCGGTACCATAAAGCGAAGGCCGCCGCCAACAACGGCAGGCACGACGTCGCGGTCCAGAGATTCACCGAGGTGCGCCCCCAGCCCGATCACTTTTCCGAGCCCGCGCCCCTTTTGCCGCTCCGGTCCGCTTGTCTGTCGGACGTTCCCCACGCCAATTTTGGATTTTGGATTGTCGCTCACCAAGGCCCCTTCGCCCTCACGTCCCCAAACGAAACACAGGCGCTCGGCGACTGCGTTCTGTCGTGGAACGAAGCCAAGGTCATCACCTCCATCCAGGTCGCCAAGGGTCTGCGCCTGGAGATCAGGCGCAACGAGGCGGACACCAGCTCGGTTCTGGTTGCCGCGCACAGGCGCATCGTGGGCGAGATCATCAGCTCCCGGAGCGAGTCGAGGCTGGCGCTCGGACAGATCTGGCTCGCGATGATGGACGCCGAAGCGGGGGTGGACAGCGCCCCGGAGCTGGCGGAGACGCACCTGCGGCTCGGCGCGGTGTACGAGGCGGCCGGGGGCAACGAGCCCTCGCTGAGGGCGTACCAGCGAGCCGCGCAGCTCGACCCAAAGTCAGTCGCGGTGGCGCGAGGACTGGAGCGCATGAGGAACACGGTGGTGACCCCGCTGGGTATCACCCCCACGGGCGCGACGCCGACGCTGGGTCCCAACGGTACCCCCAAGCTGAACGGCGGCGGAGGCAGCAAGGGCGGGAAGGTGTTCGAGATGTCCCTGGAGCAGATGGACAAGGAGTGGGAGGCGATCGGACTGGACTGTGTCAAGTCACAGGAGTGGTACGATTTACGCAGGAAAGCGTGCCCACACGGCGTGCTCGTGGCGATCGTCGACGCCGTGGAGAACAACGACGCCACGAAGGCGTTGAAGGACGATCAGCTCAAGGAGAACGACATAACCACCGAGGAGTACACCGAGAAGGAGCACTTTGCGGAGCGCGCCATGTCGCTCTTTGCCAAGAAACGACACGAGGGACTCCCGATCCCGGAGGACTCCACGTGGCTGGACCTCGCGTTCGAGGCTGTGAACATCGACTCGCTCACGCCGCTGGAGCAGGCTAAGATCTGCCTGTGCATGGCCAACATCTTTTGCTGGTGCGGCGACTTTGCCGGAGCCGACGAGCTGTACACGTTTGCGCTCGAGATGGAGGATATGAACGGCGCGGATACGCCCTTGGCGGCGTGGCGACCCGCCATGCTCGCCAACCGCGCGCTGGCCCGCATGCGCGTGGGTAACAGCAGCGCGGCCGCGGTGGACGCGGAGACGGCGCTTAAGGAGGGTGGTCCCCGCTGGGGCATCGGGCTGGCTCGAATGGGCCAGGTTATGTGCTACATGAACGAGTGGGCAAAGGCGGCGCAGACGTTTTCCATCGCGCAGGAACGCGCTGTGGAGAAGCTGGACCTGAAGGCTAAGATCTCCCTCGCCAAGACCGCCGGCGTCGGGGTGCCCGCGGCGAAGGAGGCTGCCGCCGCCGCGGCTGAGCGCATCCAGGCTGGAAAGGAAAAGGAGGAGATGCACGTGGAGTTTGAGGCGCTGGACCGGGCGGTGCAGCTCGAGGCGATCAGCGCGGGCGAAGCCCCGGCGGAGTCCGAGCCCATCATGGGACCCACGCCGAGGTTCATGTCCGAGCTCACGGGCACCGCGGCGCCCGTGCCGGACGCCCCCGAGCTGTCCTACGGGCCGGACGGCTCGCAGAGGACCGGCGGCGACGGTGGGATGCGGGGCCGCGTGAGGCCGCTCGGGTCGGCTAACCTGAGCGCCGAGCTTCTCCGGCTGGACGAGCAGACGAAGAGCGGGAGGGAGGCCAAGCGAAAGAGCGGCGCCGCCATGTCCGTGTCCATCGGCACGGACCTTCGCAAGGAGATCGGCGACGAGGTGAAGCAGGAGCCGAGTGCCAAGAACAAGCTCGCGCTCGAGTCTGACCTCATCGCGTCGATTGTCGGATCGGCGGATAAGAAGAAAGGGGAGGGCCACGATCTCAAGCGTCCAAGGTACAACGCCTGCGGCGGGATAGCCAAGTGGGCCGATCAGGTGTACAAGGACTACGGCCCGCCCGACATATGCGGCCTGTTCAAGGCTGGAGGCAAAGATGTGGCCGACGCGCACAAGGAGGCTGCAAAGGGAACGGGCGACATGTTTGCGCAGGACGCGAAAGCTCTGCTGGAGACGATGCCAAAGTCGCCGAGAAAATCACCGAGGCACGCGACCAAGGCGGAGGCTAAACCGTCGCCCGCGTGATGTACATAGCCGCGGAGTGAACGCTGAGGGTGTTCACGTAGATCCGTTTGTCTTATTAACTTAAACCACTCTAAGTGTCGTCACGAAGGTGCGCGATATCATCGTCGGATCGAGTCATCGGAACTCCACCCTGACGGCTTTCCTGCTCTTGTGCACCTCGTGACGCGCGTGCTTCACCGTCCGTCTCGCCCGCCTGTAGTCCTCGCACGTCGCCTTCCACAGCCTGTCCGCATCTCGCAGGTTACGCCTCGCGTCGATGTACCGCCTGTTGGCCTCCCCGGGACGATCGCGCCGCGGCTTGGTCATCGTAAGGTCCACGCACCCTCGCACCGCCCGCCACGCCTCGTCGCTCATGCCGCTCGATGACGATGGCGCGTCACCGACGGTCCCGCCCCGCGCGTCCACGATGCCGATGATGTCGGCGTGTGCGTCGACGCCCCCCACCGCGAGGCACCCGTCCAGCACCCCCCGCACGCGTCGCCACTCGTTCGCGATGAACCGAGCTCCGAGGTATTCCAGCAGGTACATTCGCAGATTCGCCGCGGCGACGGCCGTCGGGCCCCGCACGGTCGCCTTGCCCGACTCGTACGCCAACGCGTCGCCCGCGTCGTCGCCGCCACCGCCCGCGTCGTCACCGTCGGACCACCACGCCTCTGAGGCCGCCAGCTCGAACAGCGCCGCCCTGGCCACGTCGTCGACCTCGTCGCCCAGCGCGGCTACGGCGGCTGCGAGGTTCGCGGCTTGGGGCGACTCCGCGAGGTCGGGTCCGCGCAGGGACGCCTCGACGCGCGCGAGACCGTCGGTGACGCGCCATCGCCATCGCTCCGATATTTTGGTCGCCTTGCGCAGCGCGGCGTGAGACATTGGACGCGCGTCCCCGCCCCGCGTCGCGCGCCACACCGCGAAGAGCACCACGTTTCCGTCAATCTCGGGATGGGTCTGTTCGAGCACGCGGAGGCCCTCGACCACCTCCGGGATGGCCATGGCGTCGTCGCAGTATCGCGCGAAGGGGTTGTCGCGCCAGTTCGAGGAGCTCGTGTCTGTCAAGGGGGACGTCGGACCCGGGGGCTCGGCGACGGCCCCGGGGGCGCGCGGCGTCCTTCGCAGCGGCGGGGCGCGAATCCTCGGAGCATGCACCGCCGCCGGAACGGTCTCGTGCGCGCTCGGGGTGCGGCCGGAGGAGGACGCTCCTCGCCACCCGCGACGGATCGTCGCGATACTTACTGAACACAACAACGATGCGCTCGTTGTGGTCATCGCGCGCGTCGATCCTCGAGCGGTTCGGGTGCGCGTGTTGTGCGCGGCTCTCTCGCCTTCCCGTGGGACCACTGCCAACATCGTCTCTCTCTTCAGACCGAGCAGGCTTGGTCCGAGAACTTTGAAAAACGCCGCGCCAGATCTAAGACGTCAGGGCATTGGTAAGGGGCGAGGGCTCTGGCCAGGGACGTTTTGGGAGCCATGGAGCCCAAGCCCATCCACCGTCTCGCCGATGAGGTCGTCAATCGCGTCGCCGCGGGCGAGGTCATCCACCGGCCCGCGTCCGCGCTCAAGGAGATCCTCGAGAACTCGCTCGACGCGGGCGCGACATCGATCGTGGTTACGGTGAAGGATGGCGGCAACAAGCTGCTGCAGGTGACGGACAACGGATGCGGGATACGCGAGGCGGACCTGCCCATCCTATGCGAGCGCCACACCACGTCCAAGCTGTCCAAGTTCGAGGATCTCAGCGCGATGTCCACCTTCGGGTTCAGGGGCGAGGCGCTCGCGTCCATCTCTTTCGTCGCGAACCTCACCGTGACCACCATGACCAGGGGCGCCACGCACGCGCTCAAGGCGTCGTACTGCGACGGCGCCCTCGACGGTGGCGGCGCCAGGCCATGCGCGGGTAACCCCGGCACCACCATCACCGTCGAGAACCTCTTCTACAACGTCCCCACCCGACGCAAGGCGCTCAAGTCCCCACACGAGGAGTTTGCCAAGGTTCTCGACGTCGTGCAGCGATACGCGTCGTCGCGAACGGACGTCGCCTTCACGTGCAGGAAACACGGCGAGGCGAGGCCGTCGCTGCACTGCGCCGTGACCCCGCACCGGATCGACCGGCTGCGTGCGATATACGGCTCTCAGGTGGCCCGCGAGCTCACGCCGATGACGCTGAGTAACTCGGCAGAGGCGGACACGCCCGGCGACGACACAGCTGGCGACGCGGACGGCGACGGCGACCGGGCGGCTGAGTACAGCGTGGACGCCCTGGTGTCCACCGCGGGCTACCACTCCCGCCGCACGACGTTCATACTTTTCATAAACGACAGGCTGGTGGAGTGCGCCCCGCTGCGACGCGCGTGCGAGGCTGTCTACTCGGCCATACTCCCAAAGGCGGAGAAACCGTTTGCGTACCTATCGCTGCGGCTCCCGCCGCACACGCTGGACGTCAACGTGCACCCGACGAAGAGGGAGGTGGCGTTCCTTCGGCAGGACGAGGTGGTGGAGCGCGTGCAACGCGCGCTGGAGCGAAGGCTCGTGGAGGCGAACGGGAGCAGGACGTTCGCCGTCGGAGCCGTCGTCGGGACCGAGGTGGACGAGGCGGTGACTGGTCGGGCGGTGACTGGTCGGGCGGGGGCGTTTGGCGATGGCGGCAAAGATCCGCAAAGATCCGCGAGGCAGTCGCTGCTTCCCGGCGCATCGCGGCCCGGGGCGACGCGCGGGCGTGACGAGCGCGACGACGGCGACGACGACGGCGACGAGCGCGGCGACGGAGGGGTCGGAACGCTCGAACAAACGGGTCGGAACAAACGCTCGAAGCCGCTCACGGCGCGGGAGAAGGCGGGGGGCGAGCACCGGATGGTTCGCACCGACGCGACGTTAGCGGCGGGTTCTCTCGATCAGTTCTTCCACGCGAACGCGAACGCGAACGCCGAGCGCGCGCGGTTGGACGAGGCGCGGCGGGAGGCGCGGGCGCGGAGGTACGCGGCGCGCGGCGGCGACTCGACCGCGGGGGTGGACGACGAGGAGGCTGAGCTTCGAGGGTACGACGTCGGAAACGGCGGAGACGGAAATATCTCGGAAATTTCTCCGGAGCTTCCAGACGGGGAGACCACGGAGCTCACGTCCGTGCGCGAGCTCTGGTCGGAGATCACCGCGAACGCGCACGTCGCCCTCCGAAGGGTTCTCGCGGGTCTGACGCTCGTTGGATGCGCGGACGAGCGCCGGGGGCTGTGGCTCCTGCAGCACGGCACGAAGCTGTACATGGCGCGCGTCAATCGGCTGGCGCGCGACCTCTTCTACCAGCGCGTCGTCGCGAGGTTCGGGCGACACCCGTGCCGCGCCCTCGCCGAGCCCGCGCCCATCGCGGCGCTCGTGCGAATGGCCCTGGACGACGAGGAGGTTCCCGAAGGCGTGGAGAAGGCAAAGGCGGAGGAGGCCAAGGAGAAAATCGCAAACGCCGCCGCCGCGCTCGTGGCGGAAAAGGCTGAGATGCTTCGCGAGTACTTCGGCGTCGACGTGGACCAACGCGCGCGGACTCTCGTGGGCTTACCCGTGCTGTGCGAAGGTCACGCGCCGAACCTCGCGCGGCTCCCCGAGTTTTGCCTATCCCTGGCGCACGAGGTGAACTGGGAGGAGGAGAAGCCGTGCTTTGAGACGTGCGCCAGATCCATAGCGTCGTTCTACTCGGGCCACGACGACGAAGACGTAGACGAAGACGCCGAAAACGTCGTGCCGCCGGGGGAGGCTGTCGCCCGCGCCGGGGTCGAGGGACGGGGAGGGGGAGGAGGAGGCGACTCGGACTCAGGCCGGCACGCGGACATCGCGGGGGTGGACGACGAGCGTTGGCAGATCCGGCACGTGCTCTTCCCGGCGATTGCCAGGAAGCTCGTGCCGACGCGGGCGAGCGCGAGCGACGGGACGGTGCTGCAGGTGGCGTGCCTCGAGCAGCTGTACCGGGTGTTCGAGCGGTGCTGACGGGTGAGTAGAACATAGCGCGACGCGCGGAAGAGGCGCAGAGACTGAAAATAGACCACTGCAAGCACTCTGGACTCGGATTTTTTGTTGGGGACGTGGCAAAAATATTGCCCCCCAAGCCACTGTCAAACGATAGGGTTGGCACAGTGTGTTCGCGCCTCCGCCGTGACCGGAACGGACTGGATGCTCCGAGCCTCCGCCCTTCGCCTGTTGCAGCGAACCCCGATCGTAGGCAAGCGCGCCCCGCAGCCGACCCAGACTCCCTCTCAGCTCGCCACCGCCGTCGCGTCTCTTCGCGTCAGGCCCGGCACAGTTCGCGCCAGATCCAGCGCCGCGAGCGACGTCAAGGTCGAAGGCTCCGAGACCAAGATGGCTCCCGATCCCAAGCTCGTCGCCATGCGCGCGGCGATGAAGGCCGCGGGTGTGGACGCGTTCATCGTCCCGTCCCAGGATCCCCACTTCAGCGAGTACGTCCCGACGTGCTTCGAGCGAAGGATGTTCATCAGCGGATTCACCGGCAGCGCAGGCACCGCGCTCGTCACCCACGACGAGGCCCTGCTCTGGACCGACGGCCGGTACTTCCTCCAGGCTGAGCAGGAGCTCGGTCCGGAGTGGACGCTCATGCGAGGGGGGCAGCCCGGCGTCCCCGAGCCCTCCAAGTGGCTCGCCGACAAGATGGCCAAGGGATCCAAGGTTGGCGTCGACCCCGCGGTGCACTCCCTCTCCGAGGCTCGAGCCCTCCGATCCGCCCTGGAGGCCGCCGGGAGCGCCCTGGTCACCCTCGACGTCAATCCAGTGGACACGGTGTGGGACGCGGATCGACCGGCCTTTCCCACCGCGCCGCTGAGGGTTCACAAGGCGGAGTTCAGCGGCAAGTCAGTCGCCGATAAGGTTGACTTCATCCGCGCCAAGCTCGATGAGAACAAGAGCGACGTCCTGGTCGTCTCCCCGCTGGACGAGGTGGCGTGGCTCTTCAACGTCCGCGGCGGTGACCTCGATTACAACCCCGTGACCCTGGGCTACGGACTCGTGAGCAAGGACGAGGCCTGCCTCTACGTCGACCTCGGCAAGGTGACGAACGAAGTGAGGGCGCACCTCGACGAGGCCGGCGTCGTCGTCAAGCCATACGACGATTGCGCCGGGGACATGCGCGCCGCCGCCGCCGCGGGCAAGACGCTCTGGATCGACGCCGATAAGGTGAGCGTGGCGCTCGTGGAGGCTGCCGAGGAGGCCGCCGCGGCGGCTGGCCCCGCGGAGAAAAAGGCAAAGACGGAAAACGACGACGCGAAGAAAACCATCAAGGAGGGCGTCTCCCCGATCCCGTTAGCCAAGGCTGTGAAGAACGAGGCGGAGCTCGCGGGCATGCTCGAGGCGCACCTCCGGGACGGTGTCGCGATGGCGTCCTTCTGGTGCTGGCTCGACGAGCAGGCGGCGCAGGGTAAGGAGTGGGACGAGTACGAGATCGGCGAGTGGGTCTCCAAGTTTCGCGCCGAGCAACCGGGGTTTAGCGAGGAATCCTTCGCGACGATCGCCGGCGAGGGACCACACGGCGCCATCATCCACTACCGCGCCAGCGTGGAGAGCGCACGAAAGGTGGGACAAAATTCGCTCCTCCTGTGCGACAGCGGCGGCCAGTACGACTGCGGCACCACCGACGTGACCCGCACTCACCACCTCGGAACGCCCACCGACCACCAGAAAAACGCGTACACCCGCGTCTTACAGGGCCACATCGGACTCACCACGGCGGTTTTCCCCCAGGACACCAGCGGGTTCGTCCTCGATGCCTTCGCGCGTAGGCACCTGTGGGAAGCGGGGCTGGACTACAGGCACGGCACCGGCCACGGCGTCGGCGCCGCGCTCAACGTGCACGAGGGCCCGCAGAGCATCTCTCCGAGGTTCGGGAACATGACGGGCCTCGTGCCCGGGATGATCCTCTCGAACGAACCGGGTTACTACGAGGACGGCGGATTCGGGATCAGGATCGAGAACCTGCTCGTGGTGAGGGAGGCGAAGACCTCGCACAACTTTGGCGACAAGAAGTACCTCACGTTTGACTACCTGACGCACATACCGATCCAAAAGAAGCTGATTGACTTTTCTCTCATGTCGGGTGCTGAGGTGGCGTGGCTGAACCAGTACCACGCGGTCGTTTGGGAGAAGGTGTCGCCCAGGGTGACGGATGAGAAGGTGAAGGCGTGGCTCAAGGAAGCGTGCGCGCCCGTCACGGTGAAGACGGTCGTGATTGGATGAGGGCTAAATATGGGTTGCGATGATTATTTTTACGTCTTTCATGAGATTCAAAGTATACAACGTCTATTATAAGCAGCAAACGTCAAACACTTTACTTGTCCTCCTTGAACTGGACCTTGGTGATCTTGCCAAGCATGACGGCGGTGTTGCCGTCGAGGAACGCAATGCGGGCGAGACCGTCGCAAGCCTTGAAGTGGTCGACGACGAAGGGGTGCTGGGGCTCGAAGACAGCCTCGGCGACCTCGTTGGACTTGAGGGCGACGGGGGACTCCATCTTCTTGCCACCGGTCTCCTTGCCGACCTTGAAGATGAGCTCAGTCATCTTGCACGCGGAGCGGCCGCAGCGCACGAAGGCGACGGGGGAGTAGCCGGGCTTGAGCTGGCCGGGGACGTCGAGAACCTGGACCTGGGCGTTGAAGTTCTTGCACGCCTTGAGGGTGGTGTCCTTCTTGTAGATCATGACGTCACCGGTGCGGGGCATGTTGATCTTGTCGAGACCCTTGATGTTCATGCCGACGTTGTCACCGGGGTGAGCCTCGTCGACGCGCTTGTGGTGCATCTCGACGGTGAACACCTTGCCGACACAGGGGTTGGAGACGGTGTGGGTTGGGATGAAGACAACCTCCTCACCGGGGCGGACGACGCCCTGCTCGACGCGGCCCGCGAGGACATCACCGACACCCTTGATCTTGTACACGCCGGAGATGGGGAGGCGCATGTCGGCGGCGTCGTTGCGGGGGGGCTTGGTGACCATGCCGTTGAGGACGTCGAGGAGGGTGTCGATGTGGTGCTTGTCGCCCTTCATCTCGTAGTCGATGACATCGACGCCGGACCACCAGCCCATGTTGGTGGTCTTCTTGATGAGGTTGTCACCCTGCCAGCCGGAGATGGGGAGGACGGGGACGCACTTCTCGACGTAGTCCTTCTTCCAGCCGACCTTCATGAGCATGTTCTTCATCTCGTTGCGGATCTCCTCGTAGCGCTCCTGCTTGTAGCCCGCGGTGTCGCAGTCCATCTTGTTGATGCCAACGATGAGCTGCTTGACACCGAGAAGGTTGATGAGGCGGGCGTGCTGGCGGGTCTGGCCCTGGACCTCACCGGCCTTGTGGTTGCCCTTCTGGATGGCGGTGGTGAAGTTACCGTCGGCGGGGACCATGAGGAGGGCGACGTCAGCCTGGGCGGCGCCGGAAATCATGTTCTTGATGAAGTCACGGTGACCGGGGGCGTCGATGATGGTGTAGTGCCAGTTGTCGGTGAAGAACTCCTTGGTGGTGCAGGAGATGGTCACACCACGCTCACGCTCCTCCTTCTGCCTGTCCATGTAGAAGGCGAAGGCGAAGGAGGACTTGCCGAGGGCATCGGCCTCAGCGCGGAGCTTCTCGATCTCACGCTCGGGGATGCCTCCGAGCTCGAAGATGAGACGGCCGGTGGTGGTCGACTTACCGGAGTCGACGTGACCGCAGATGACGATGGAAAGGTGCTCCTTGCCCTCGGTAGCCATTTTTGCTTAAAGGGGTTCTGGAGAAGAGAAAAGAGAGGGGCGCGCGGGTCAGCGACGGTTCGTGCGGTCAGCGAAAAAAACTCTCGATCTTGGTCCCCCCGATCCCGGGTGTAGGGCTGCAAATCCAAAACCGACGCGCGCGCAATCGCGGAGCGACGACCTGGTTCGCGCGCCTCCGAGGCGATAATTCGCGATGGACACCGCACGTGACCGGCTTTCACCAGCCGTCGGAGCCTTTGGACGATGGGCATCGTCTCGGCGCGCAGTCCACGCCGGAACCCGATCTAGGGCTCTGTTCGTGTTTTGCCGCCCGAAAAAAAAAAACGAATGGTACCGTCGGCCGGGTGAAACCGCTGCCGGCAGACCGCGACCGGTCGCGAGGCGCGCGACCTTCGCGGTTCATCGACGATACGTGTGTACGAGCGTTCGGAGTTCTCACCTTGCAAGTGAAAGACGTACAAGTGTGGTTGTAAAAGGGATGCGGTGCGCGTCACCGGGCGCTCTAAATACCAATCGCGCCGCAAAGTTTAGTTGACAATCGATAATCAGGGGACCGCCGTTCCGGTCGGTTGAAACGACGGTTCATCACCATTTATTTTCCATTTCCCCCGTATCCAAATGTCCGACCGGACCGAGCGCCAAAAAACTTGAAAAGCAAAAGAAGCGTTCCTCGCAGGAGCGTCGAAACAGACGGTGGACCAAACAGACGGTGGACCAGTTGACGAAGCGCGACGTTGCGTGGCTCGATACGGGACCACCGACGTAGGTAACATACAAACGGGCACGACAAGTTTCGAAGGCGAAGGCGTGTCACCATGGCGTCGTCCTCACTCAGGAGCGTCAACCCCAACGCGGAGATCATGGGGAAGCAGGCGGCCCTCTTCATGAACATCAACGCCGCGAAGGGGCTGCAGGACGTGATGAAGTCCAACCTCGGGCCCAAGGGAACGATCAAGATGCTCGTCGGCGGAGCGGGAGGTGAGCGACACGCACTATTCGCCCGGTCTCATCCGCGGCATCCACCCGCCGCGAACGCGCGCCTCCCCTCGCGATCGTCCCGCGATCCGATCTATACGCGTGCCCAACTTTCAAACCCCGCCCGGACCCCGAGATCTGACGCCCCGACGCCACCTCCCGCCGACGCGCTGACCTTGCCTTCCCCCGCGCCCCCGCGCGTCCCGTCCCCCTTTTCTCCGCAGACCTCAAGCTCACCAAGGTTAGTGCCGAGATTAGCCCCGGACACGACGAGCGCATCGCGCCCGAGCCGCGATCGCGCGCGGAACGAACCCCGACCCCCCGCCACTTTTCGCTTTGACCCGCGACAGTCAACCGAACGTCGCTCTTCTTTTTTCCAAACTGTCGCCCCGACCCACCCGAACGCGCGCTGACCTCCGACGCCCACCCACCCACCAACCGGACGTCATCGCAGGACGGTAACGTGCTGCTGAAGGAGATGCAGATCCAGAACCCCACGGCGGTGATGATCGCGCGCACGGCTGTCGCCCAGGACGACATCACCGGCGACGGCACCTCCTCCACCGTGCTCATCATCGGCGAGCTGCTCAAGCAGGCGGAGCGGTACCTCAACGAGGGCCTCCACCCGAGGGTGATCGTCGAGGGGTTCGAGGCTGCCAAGAAGGCCTCCATCAAGTTCCTCGACGAGTGGAAGCAGCCCACCGGTGGCGCGGAGGCTCCCGACCGCGAGCTGCTCGTCTGCGTGGCGAAGACTGCGCTTCGCACGAAGCTCCGCGAGGAACTCGCCGATCAGCTCACGTCCATCGTGGTGGACGCGATCCTGACCATCGCGAAACCGGACGAGCCCATCGATCTTCACATGGTGGAGATCATGCACATGAGGCACAAGCTGGACTCGGACACCAAGCTGGTGCAGGGTCTGGTGATGGACCACGGCAGCAGGCACCCGGACATGCCCAAGCACGTGGAGGACGCCTTCATCTTGACGTGCAACATCTCGCTCGAGTACGAAAAGTCCGAGGTCAACTCCAGCTTCATGTACAGCAACGCGGAGCAGCGCGAGCGTATGGTCGCCGCGGAGCGCGCGTACACCGACGAGGTGGTGCAGCGGGTGATTGATCTCAAGAAGAAGGTTTGCGACGGCACCGACAAGGGATTCGTGGTGATAACCCAGAAGGGCATCGATCCCATCTCGCTGGACATGCTCGCGAAGGAGGGGATCGTCGGCCTCCGTCGCGCCAAGAAGAGGAATATGGAGCGCCTGGTGCTGTCGTGCGGCGGCGTGTGCATCAACTCCCCCGAGGATCTCAAACCGGAGATTCTCGGCCACGCGGGTGAGGTGTACGAACACGTGCTCGGCGAGGAGAAGTACACCTTTGTCGAGAAGGTGGCCAACCCCCAGAGCTGCACCATCCTGCTCAAGGGACCCAACGATCACACCATCGCGCAGCTCAAGGATGCAGTCAGAGACGGCCTTCGCAGCGTCAAGAACGTCCTCGCCGACAAGGCTGTCGTCCCCGGAGCCGGCGCGTTTGAGGCGGCTCTCAACGTCCATCTCCTGGAGGAGGTTAAGAAGACGGTGGAGGGGAGGGCAAAGCGCGGCGTGGAGGCGTTCGCCGAGGCCGTCATGGTCGTGCCCAAGACCCTCGCCGAGAACAGCGGGTACGACGCCCAGGACGTGTGCATCGCGTTGCAGGACGAGGTGGCGAAGGGCAACCGCGTGGGCTTGGACATCACCACCGGCGACCCGTTTGATCCCACCACGGCGGGTGTGTACGATAACTTCATCGTGAAGGCGCAGATCCTGCACTCCGCGCCCGTCATCGCCACGCAGCTCCTGCTCGTGGACGAGGTGATGCGCGCGGGTGTTAACATGCGCAAGCGCTAATCGCGATATTCTTCCTAGCCGGGGCTTCAACGTGGGAGATGGGGAAGGTAGTAACTGAAACATTCATGAAAACTCTTTTGCTGCGAACGGAAGTATTCGCCTCGTGTGGACTCCCCGATGGATGGTCCCCGAGCGTCACAGCTAGGCGCGCTTAGTCGAGCGAATCGCGAGTCTGGGCGTCGGGTGAGGCGAGGCGCGCCCGTCGGACGCCCACGCAGAGGGGGAGGGCGCGACCGTCGAGCGAGAACGCGCGAGGTGGTTCGGCGCGATGACGACGTCGGTGGTGACGTCGAAAGGCCCGAGGCCTTTCCTCGAGCAATGGCGCGACGCCGTGTCGGGATCCACCGCGGGGATGGTGTCCGTCCTAGCCCTGCATCCCCTCGACGTAATCAAAACAAGGCTCCAGGGTGCGTCTCCGACCCTGAATAGAACCGACACGTTCCTCCACTCCGCCGCAGCGCGCGATCCCGAACCGTCATCCCCTAACGTCCGCCCGATCCCTCCGCGTCTCCCTCTTCACAGTCCAAGATCACATCGACAGGCGGCAGGCGACGTACAGGGGAACCATCCACGCGTTCAGGACGGTCCTCGCGCGGGAGGGCGTCCGCGGACTCTACGCGGGTCTGTCCCCGGCGCTCATCGGCTCGACCGTCTCGTGGGGCATTTACTTTCAAGTTTACGACAACGCCAAGCGACGGTACCGCCGATCCCTCGCGATTGAAACGACGTCGCTTCCGTCGCACCTGCACCTGGCGAGCGCGGCGGAGGCTGGCGCGGTGGTGAGCCTCATCACTAACCCAATCTGGGTCGTGAAGACGCGGCTCGCGCTGCAGCACGGGGGCGGCGGCGGGGGCGCCAAAATTTCATCCAACGTTTCATCAAACGCGCCGTACGCGGGTTTCTTCGACGCGATGGGCCGCATAGCCCGCACCGAGGGCGTCGCGGGGCTGTACAAGGGGTTCGCGCCGTCGTTGTTCCTGGTGTCGCACGGCGCGATTCAGTTCACCGCGTACGAGCGGCTGAAAAGAGCCGCGGCGGACGCGAGGCGGGGCGGCGTCAACGGCGTCGGCTCCCGTAGTTTTGGCGACGCGGAGCCCACCGCGTTCGAATGCGCGTGGCTCGGGGTGGCGTCGAAGCTGATCGCGTCCGCGGCGACGTACCCGTCGCAGGTGGTGAGGTCGCGGATGCAGCAGCGGGGGAACGCCGACGTGGGCGTCGGGGGAAGCGAGGAGGTCCGGCGGAGGTACCTCGGATTCTTCTCCTCTCTTCGGTGCGTGGTGCGGCGAGAAGGTTTCGGAGGGCTCTACAAGGGCATGGTGCCGAACGTGCTCAGGACGCTGCCGTCCAGCGGGGTGACGTTCATGGTGTACGAGAGCACGCGCTCGTTCTTGTCCCGCGGGCGCGAGGATGAGTAGCCTAGGCGCAGCGGAGCAGCTTTCGACGACATTCTTTACATCAGTACAACCAGATGCCAAACGCGGCGGCTGCGCAGAAGATTGTCGCGTTGTGAAACTGCGTCGCCACGTGGTTATCCGTCTTTGGGTCCCAGAAGCATCTGCACCCCATTCTCACCCCCTCGCCCTTCTCCTCTCCGATGACCACCTGCACCACGAACTTATATCGCTCCTCAAAGCCGAGCTCCTTCAGCTTGAACTTGATCTCGTCGCTGATGTCCCTGGCGAGCATGGAGCACGTGTCCGCCTCGTACTCCACGCCGGTCAGCCGCTCCTTGATGATCTCATCCATCATCTCCTTCACCACGCCGGGCCGGAACCTGTACCGGGGGAGTTGGGGAAAGGTTGGGTCAGGCGACGCTCGGTCAGACTCGGGGCATTTGAAACGCGGGTTTTGACGCAGAGCGAGCGCGGGGCCGAGGGGAGATGGAGTCGGGGGCGGTGTGGGCCCGGCACTCACTTCCTCTCGAAGGGCGGCACGGTTACGTTCGGTATCCCACCCTCAACCGTGACACTCGTCATCGTGCCGAGTGTCTCGTTGGCCGCGTCGACGGATCTGGAAATGGATTTCGCGGCTTTTCCGTGTCAAGCGGGTGTCACACAACTGTATTTTTAAGGGAGTGGCGTCCCAAGATGGTTCCTACTGCCTACGCCGCCGACTTCCCCTTCCTCGGCCCGCACCCGCATCCGAACACGCTCTCCACGAACGACATGAACGGCGTCACCTCCGCGGGCCCGTCGGTCCTGTTCCGCGGCGACCTCGGCCGAGCCTTCGACTGCGACCGCGGCCTGGGCGACCCCGGCGAGAGCCACTTCTCCGCAGCCTTGTTCGTCACCCTCCCCCCGTGCCTCGCACCTTGGCCTTGCGCGCCCACCCTCGACGGCGTCGCGGCGTCCTTATCCTTGGCGAAGACGTCAAACATCCCCACGCCCGTCGTGGTCTTCCCCGCGCGGGCCATCCCGTCCCTGTCCCAATCGCTGCGCATGGCGGACCGTCCCGCTTGCGCGCCCTCGTCGATGTTTTTCAGCGTGTCCTCCAACCGCTTCCTGTGCTGCTTGAGGTTCTTGGACACGCTGTCCATCCTGGTGTCCATCTTCGCGTACCGATCGGTGTACGCGTAGTCGCCCCCGAACTCGTCCGCCTGGACCGAGTACACCGACCTCGCGTCCGAGTCGGGTATAGACGAAGCGTACACCGACGAGCCCACGTCCCACGCGCCAACCAACGAATTCTCGTCGTCGTGTCTGGCGCTCCTGTAGGAGGAGGGCAGGTGGCCGGAACCGGGTTGGGATCCGGGGTTGGATGCCGGGCGCGTCTGCCACTTGTCCTGGCCGCGCGATGTCCTGGGGCCGGCGCCGCGGTTGGCGACGTTGCTGCCGCCGAACCGATCGCCCCGGCCCGTCTTGTGCTCCGCGTACCTCTCGAGCTGCCCGACGAGGTCGCTGATCTCCGACTCGGAGGGTGGGGGGTTCTTGCGCCCGCGCGAGGGGTTGGCGCCATCGTCCGGCGGTGCGAGCCTGGAGGCGTCGATGGAGTGCAGCGTCTGCTCGCGCACGGCCTGGAGAGAAGGGCGGATGAGAGGGTCAGGGACGGGACCGGCGGAAGAGGAAGAATTCGCGCGGGAGGGTGTTTGCCGGTTCGTCGCGACGCAGGGGCGAATTTCAAAGATGGGGCGGTCCTCACCTCCAACCTGTGCGCCACCATTTGCGCGCGGTCCAGCGCGCTCTCCACGCTCACCACGCTGTAGACGTCATCATCGACGTACGATGAATACCCCTCACTCCGACCCGCGGCGCTCTTCGGCATGATGGCGCGGCGGAGAGTGGGGCCGTGCCAGCCTGGACGGCTCCGAAGAGTAGCTATCATCAGATCTTCCATCCAGTCGAGCAGAGCAGTTCAGGGTCCAGGTTTTCGGCACTTTGTAGGGCGCCGCCTAGGGCCGACGACAGCGAAGGGGGAAAGATGGGTGACTCCAGCATTCAGTTTATGATCACCAGCGCCATGCGCGCTACTCTGATCGACGAGCTCGAGTTCAAGCCCGAGGAGGTGGACGTGATGCGGCCCGAGGTGGCCGCCGAGCTCATCGAGAAGAAAATGAAGAGGCCTTTCGGGAACCGCGAGATGCCCGACGCGTGGAAGAAGGACTGGAAGGGCCTCGCGGACGGCGAGGGCGGTGGCCGGGGCGGGTTCAGTCTCGGGCCCGTGGGAGATTTGTTCAGGAGCCTCTTCTACATGACCGCCACGGCCGGGATCATGCTCGGTGTGGCCTGTGCAATCAACGAGGAAGCCAGGCTCGGGGTGAAGGACCTGTGGAAGGACGTCAAGAGGATGCTCAAGGGTAAAAAGCGCCGGAAGAGGCGGCGCCGGAGCAAGGTGTCATCCTCACACGGACGCGGAACCGTGGTGGAGCGATAGGTACTAGCTAGCCACATTAGGTGTCGAGTACGAAGGGAGTGCTCGTGTTGTGATAAAATTTTTATTGACAGGCCGTCAGTTGCGGAAAAACGGATGCCTCATCGCGTAGAAGCCGCCGACGAGTAAGATCCCGTTACCCGCGGTCGCTGGGTTGAAGAAATAGAGGTACGCCATCAACGCACCGAACAGCGGCTTCTTCGACTGTTTCACCATGTCCGCGGGGGTGGGCAACGCCCGGATCGTGTCCCTGTACGCCGTGAACAAGATATCGGGCGCAAAGATGAGCAGCATGAGCTGGTCCCAGGCGACGGTTCCCACGACGGAGACCGCCAGAATGGATAGGATCGTGGTCCTGAACGCGGTGTCCGGCATCGTCACCAGTTGCAGCCAGTTGTTGAGCCACGGTATGACCTCGAACGCGCACACAAACGCACCGATGACCATCGAGGCAATCGACAGAAGAAACGTCTTGTTCTCGATCGCGCCCATCATGAACGGGCGGCCCTTGTAGTTGACCAGCATGACGCACACCCTCTGAACAGTCTCCACCAAAAACACCACGGTGTTGAGCAGCGACGGCTTGAACGGCGGGCCCTGCTCCCAGAACGATCGCTGCTCCTCGGTGGCGTTAGCCTTTAGCTCCTCGGGGATAATCGCGACTGGGATGTTCTCCGGGAACTCAGCCTCCTCGCCGGTGGCCGCCTTCACGAGACGAACGGCGTAGACCATGCACCCGAGGTGGATGACCAGCTGGCCAGTCAGAGAGAGGAAGTTGGCGGGGTGGAAGATGGATCGCAGCGGTCTGACGTGCGACAGCGTGTGCACCGGCGTCGCGTAGGAGAACGCCAGAGAAGCCGCGGTGAGCGCAGAGCCGGACGCGATCATCTGGTTATCGCTACTGCGGATGCCGTCGAGGTAGAGCACGGAGAGGGAGTAGGCGCTGATCAGGCAGGAGAGCACGAGAACCTGCTGCATCTGGATCGCCGACACGAGCGTGCACCGACCCTGCCGGATGATGTCGACCGCGCTGCGAACGGATGGGATGCGGGAGGTAAACGGCGCCGCCATGGAGGCGTCGCCGAGTTTAACCTGCGGCGTCTCCTGGTCCTCGAGGCCCTCCATCTCCTGCATCATCTGAGACCACCCGGGCGCGGCTCCCACGCCGCCGTTGGCCCTCGCGCGCGCCGCCTGCCTAGCCTTGGTCTCGGTGATCATGCGCGAGGTGGCAGCCTTCATGGCGCTGAACTGGGCCCACTGCTCGCCGGCGGCGGTTCGCGCCGCGAGCTCCTCCTCGAACCAAACCTTCTGGAGCGCGACGAGTTCCTTCTGGTCCTGCTTCCGGGCTGCAGCCTCCCGGGCGCGCGCCTCTTTCACCTTGGCGGCCTGCTCCTTGATGCGCTCCATCTTCTGCGCGAACGTCTCCGCCTGGGCCTCCGTGGGCACGGCCACGGCCTTGTCATCCTTGGCGCCTTTTTTGTCCTCCTCGCCGACGGGGGTCACCTTCTTCGTGTTTGCGCCGCCAAAGCCGCTGAGCAGCGCCACCCCAACGTGCGCCTGCTTGAGCGCGCCGACGTCGTTAGCGCCGTCTCCGCACATGAACGTGTGCCTACCCTGTTGCTTGAGCCGCTTCAAAACGCGCTCCTTGTCGTCCGGGGACATCCTCGCGAAGATGACGACCGAGTCGAGGTAATCCCAGAGGCCTCCGTGGCCGCCGCCGCGACCCGTGCGCTTGTTGTCCTTCATGAGGCTCTCCTTGCCGAGACTCACGCCGTCGATCGCCGCCGCCGCGTTGAGGCTGGACCCGGTGACGCACAGCGAGTACTTCTTCGCGAGGTCCGGGATGGATCCGTCGGCCCTGTACGGCTGCCTGTGCACGGGTTCGCCGGTGTCCTCGTCAGTCTTGGCGCTCACCCACTCCAGACCGTCGTCCTCGTCCTTCACCAGCATCATCGCGCGCTCCAAACCGCCCTCGGCGATGTGAACCTCGTTGGCGACGTGCAGCGCGGTGAGAGCGCTGTCCCCGGTGGCCATCATCACGGTGTGGCTGCTCGCCCTGAGCGCCTTGACAACATCCGGGGTGTCGTTGCGAACCGGGCACGCGAAGGCGAGAAACCCGTCAAAGGTCAAGCCCCTCTCCATCTCGTCGCGGGTCAAGGGTGCCTTTTGGTCCCGGAGCCTCGCGCTCTCGGCGTCGGTGAGGACGCGGTGGGCGAGCGCGATGATGCGCATGCCTTCCTCGGCGAGCCTGCGGTAGGCGGCGTCGTACCCTTTGGGCTTCTCCACCAGCAGCGTCGCGACCATCTCCGGCGAGCCCTTCACGAGGACCCAGTTCGCGGCTCTCTCGCCCGAGGTTTGCGCGGCGGCGGCGACTGTGGACATGCGCTGCAGCGCGCTGCTGAAGTGGTTGCGGACCAAAATCTTCACCGAGGGCGACCCCTTCCACGTGCGCTTCGGTGGCTTGGGCTCGGGCACCGGCGGAACGGTGTGCGCTCGGTCGCGGGGAAGTTTCGCAACCATCTCGGCTCGTTTGGCTCTCGCCTCGGCCAGCGCCTTGTCCCGCGCGGGATCGGGAAAGTTCTCGGTGGGAAGCGCCGTCTGCGACCGCGGGTCGAACCTCCACTTGACGCCCATGAGCGCCGCCTGCTCCAGCGGATCTCCGAAGGTTTTTCCGTCCACCTGCACGAGCGAGTGGCAGCCGGCGACGACCAGCGACGCGGACTTGGTCGCCTCGGGGCACGGCGTCAGCTCGGTGAACGAGCCGTCATCCTTGGGCGTCACGATGCCCATGGCCACGAGCTTGTCGGAGGTGAGGGTACCGGTCTTGTCGAACAGGGTGGTGTCCACCTTGCCGGAGATGGGAACCCTGAAGGGCTCGGTGCAAAAGACGGACGCTCGCATGAGCGCGATGAGAGCCGTGTTGACCGCCATCGCCGTCTGCATCGGCAGCTCGGGCGGGACGACGCTGGTGAGGATGAGGATGCACCGAAGCACGAGCTCGTACTGCGACCGCTTGCCGTCCTTCATGCCCATGACGAACACGTTACCGGACGCGACACAGGCGAAGACGAACAGGATGAAGAGCAACACCAACGTCTCCCAGGTATCCCCGGTGACCTGTTCGCTGCTAAACTCCATCATGCGCATCAACTTGCCCTGCGTGGACGAAAATCCAGTCTGGAGCACGTAGCACAGGCACCCGCCGTCGGGGGTCGCCGGGAGACCGTGCGCCTGCTCGGATTCGCCCTGGCTCTGCTGCATCAGCATCGTGCCGGAGTAGAGCACGTTGACCTTGTGCTCGCCGTTTATGTCCAGCGGCGCGGCCGGGTCGCCAGCCACCGTCTCCCCCGACAGCGAGTCCTTCATCTGCGGCACGGACTCGCCCGTGAGGCTCGCCTCGTTGACCACCGCGGAGCCCCTCAGCACGAGGCAATCGCACGGGATGGGCGTGTCCCCCGCCCCTGGGGGCCTCGCGACGGAGATGATATCCCCGGGCACGAGCTCCTCGCTGGACCTGACTTCCCAGCGGCCGTCGCGGAACGCCACGATGCGCGTTGGCGTGGCCCCCATGCCCCGCAGGGTGCGAATGTTCTTGATGCGCGAGAAGGCGGTGGCGGCCTCGAACATGAGCAAGTTTGCCGCGGAGAACAGGGCGTACTTCCAGTACTCGTCGAGGAGCCAGAGCAGGGTGGTGAACACCTGGAACACGCAAACCGGCGACATGAGCTGCTCCTTGTAGCACTTGAGAAACGTGGGGAGCGGCACGCGAAGCGAGTTATCGCCGAAGCGGGACGTCGACGCCGCCACCCCACCGGCGCTCATCCCGCGCGTGGGCTGCAGGTAGCTCGCGAGGGGCTCCGCCACCGGCGTCTGCACCTCCCTCACCTCGCCACGAACCTTCCCGTCGCCGCCCACCTCGGTGGTGACGTATTCGAACCGCTGCCGCTGGAAAACCGTCCAGAGCATCGTGCGCCGGCCGCCGGGAGCCTTGGGATCGGAGATCTCGAGCTCGTTGACGTCCACAATCTCGGCTTTGCCCTGGTGGGGCATCGGGCAGAACATCAGGACGTTCCCGGGCTTGACCTCGTCGGCCTCGACGTAGTTCACAAACGCCCTGAACCGAACGCTCCAGTGTTGGCCAAACATGAGGAGGACGTGCGTGACCGCGACGACGGAGAAGTAGATGACGGCCCAGAACTCCGGGAGCCAGGACGCCGGGAGCGCGGGCGGGGTCTCGTACTTGATTTGTTCCTCGAGCGCGGTCAGGTTCGCGGGCGCCGGGGCCTGCGCGGCGTCGGCGTCGGGGGCGGTCGACGAGGCCTCGACCGCGGCGGCTGCGTCGGGGGCGTCGGGCGCGAGATGCTCCTCGTCCGCCTCGAGGTCGCCCCAGGGATCGTCCTCGGCGTCACCGCCTCCCCAGTCATCCACGACGGTCTTGCCGCGCTGGGCGCTCGCGGCGGTTTTCGCGTCGAACGCGGCGGGATCGTATCCTTTCTCCTTGTGATGCGCGAGAGCCACGGCGTAGGGATTTCCCGACGTCTCGACGCACGCTTTCAGCGCGAAGACGTACAGGATCAGGAACGGAAGGTGATGCAGGCCCAGGCCGTGGAGGTTGAACCGACGCTTCTGCGAGGTCACCTTGGCGATGTTGGCCGGGTAAGTCAGGTGAAGCCTCCCCATGGCGACGACCCACGCGTCCCTCGGTGCGATGCGAGGTCAATTCCCGAACGCCCGATCGCTTTTCGACGAGGATCTAGCGGACGGTACCCCCGGACCGATGGGCGATCTTACGCGCGCGCGATCAACGCCGACGAGCGACGCGAGTCGTCTCGTTACGCCCACAAGATGCTCAACGGAGCAAAGGTCGGGAGTTTCGGCCTCCTGAGCGCGCGTCGCTATGAGATCTCGCGCGACTCTCCGATCGGAGAGAAGCCGGCCGGCTGGGAGTTCGGGAGCGCCTCAAGTTGAAAACGGCGATCTCGATCTTTATCCGTTCGCCTCCCACGCCACTAGGGAGGCGCACTAGGCTTCACCCCGCGCGTATCCGACGACGATGGGCATCAAACTCGGCTGCAAGGAGGACCTGAGCGGCAAGGTGGCGATCGTCACCGGCGCCAACACCGGCATCGGCCTGCAGACGGCCAAGATGCTCGCCGACGCCGGCGCGCACGTCGTCCTGGCGTGCCGATCCGCCGAGCGCGCCAGGCCCGCGATGAAGCTGGTCACCGAGGGCCCCAAGGCCAGCGCGGAGGTCATCCCCCTGGACCTCAGCGACGTCGAATCCGTCAAGTCCTTCGCCGCCGCCTTCCTCAAGAAGCACAAGACGCTGGACATCCTCGTGAACAACGCGGGACTCAACACCACCGGCGCGTACAAGGGACCCACCACCACCAAGCAGGGCTACGAGATCTGCATGGGCACCAACTACTTCGGACACTTCGCCCTCACCGCCCTCCTCATGCCCGCGCTCCGCGCCTCCCCCGACGCCAGGGTCGTCGCCCTCTCCTCCGTCACCACGTGGTTCGCGTCCAACAAGTACCAAAACTACGTCAAGGGTGCTTCCAAGACCAAGGGCAACTACGCGGCGTCGAAGCTCGCGTGCCTCGCCGCGACGATCGAGTGCCAGCGGCGGATGGACTCTAAGTTCCCCGATAACAAGGTGAAGTTCGTCGCCGCGGACCCGGGCTTCGTGGCGAGCGACGTGTGGCGAAACTACAACGTCGTCTTCCGAACCGTGGCAGGGGCGCTGGCGCTCGACACCGCGGAGGGCGCGCTGTGCTCAGTGGGGTGCGCGGCTAAGGTGGACATCAAGCCCGGGGCGCTGTACATGCCCTTCAAAGGGGTCAAGATGTCCACACTGTTCGGTCTAAACAAGAGGCTGGCGTACGACCTGGGCATGCCGTTCCTGACGAGGCTCTTCCACGGGTTCGCGAGCGATAAACCGGCGCCAAAGTCGAAGAGTAAGGAGGCGACGGAGAAGCTGTGGGAGCTCAGCGTGGAGTTCTGCAGGGATAACGACGTCGGTGTTGACAGCGTCCTCCTCTCGGTGTGACGGGAGACGGAAGCACGGGAGACGATCGTGGGGACGCGAGGGACTGAAAACGAGCGCGTCTCTTTGCCGCCTTCACGCTTGTTCGCGCTACATAAATCGAATCGACGACCAAACAACCAAAACCCCGCGCTCGTCACGCCTCCACCACGCGCCAGGGAATCTCCTGACCAGCCATGAAGGGCACCACCACGTCACCGCCGAACTCGTACTCCCCCGGGCACTCCCACGCCTCGCGGACCAGCGTAACGGTCCCCTCGTTCCTGGGCACGCCGTAGAAATCCGCCCCGTTGTGCGACGCAAACGCCTCGAGATTTCCCAGCTTGCCCTCCTTCTCGAACGCCATGGCGTAAAAGGGGAGCGCCGCGTGCGCGGAGAACACCCCGGCGCATCCACACGCGCTTTCCTTGGCGCCCTTGGGGTGGGGCGCGCTATCCGTGCCGAGGAAGAACTTTTTATCGCCCCCCGTCGCCGCCGCGGTGACGGCGACGCGATGCGACTCTCGCTTTAAGATGGGAAGGCAGTAGAGGTGGGGCCTGATCCCGCCCACGAGCATGGCGTTCCTGTTGAGCAGGATGTGCTGGGGCGTGATGGTCGCCGCGACGTTATCTCCCTGCGACTTGCAAAATTCCACCGCGTCCTCCGTCGTGATGTGCTCCATCACGATCTTCAGCCCGGGCACCTTGTCCACGAGCTTGGAGAGCACCTCGTCGAGGAAGACGCGCTCGCGATCGAACATGTCCACGCTCCCGTGCGTCACCTCGCCGTGAACCTCCAGCACCAGGCCGAGCTCGGCCATCTTCTCCAGCGCGGGCATGCACTTGTTCACGTCCGTGACCCCCGCGTCGGAGTTTGTGGTGGCGCCCGCAGGGTAGAGCTTGCAACCGCGCACGAACCCGGACGCGGCGGCCGCCTCGATCTCGGCGGGCGAGGTGTTGTCGGTGAGGTAGAGGGTCATCTGCGGCTCGAACGACACGCCCTCGGGGACCGCCGCGAGGATCTTTTCCCTGTACGTGCCCGCCTCGTGCGTGGTGCGGACGGGCGGGACGAGGTTCGGCATGATGAGCGCGCGGCGGAAGACCCGCGCGGTGAAGGGCACCACGCTGGCGATCTTCGCGTCGTCCCTCACGTGCAGGTGCCAGTCGTCCGGGGCGGTGATTGTCAGCCTATCGGAGCCGGCGGTCGCGGAGACGGTCGCGTGGATGCGCCCGAGCGCGCGGCGAGTCGCGCATGGCGCGGCCCGGCGGAGCGCGCCAGCGACGGGGAGCGACAGGGCGGCCATCATGGTATCGGCGGCGTCGACGCGAGGATCAAAAAGCGCCGCGCTCGTCCGAGTTGGTTGCTTTTTGGCAGTTGGGGCGGGTGAGGACTCGGCAACCCGTCACAAGATCCGAGGCTGGCGGACGCGACAGCTTCGGCGGTGGGAGGGCGACCGCGCGCGCGCGATCCGAATATGACGTCTCGAGGAGCGCGCAGACTCATCGGGCTGGCGTCGCTGACGCCACCCAACGCCTGGCTCGCCGCTCAACAGGGAGCTCAACGGGCGCGGTCGACGATTGTTGGATTGGTGAATCTCCGGGGGTTGGGTGCGGCCCGGGACTTCCACACCCCGGTGCTCGCGGCGGGCAACCTGAGCCTGGAAGTCCCCGCGTTCTGCGTGTGGGGCGCTAATACCGCGGTGGGCAAGACGCTGGTGTCCGCGGGGCTCGCGCGCAGCGCCCGCAGGCACGGCCTCCCGACCTTCTACCTCAAGCCCGTTCAGACCGGATTCCCCGACGACTCGGACGCCTCCTTCGTCGCGGAGAAGGCCACGGGCGCGCGAGGTCAGGGACCCGGCATGAGCACGATGGGCCACCACGCCGCCACCGCCGCGGGCCGGGCGCAGGGCGGCACGAATCTCCCCTTGACCGACGGGGGCGGACCCGCGGGCAACTTCTGGGCGCACACCGAGTACGCGTGGCGTCGAGCCGTCGGACCCCACGTCGCCGTCGCCGAGGAGGGACGCTTCGTATCCGATCGAGCGTTACTCGCGTCCGTCACCAACCAGCTCGCGCAGTTCGCGGACACCGTCGTGGGCCCCAACGAGCGCTCGGGGGGCGCCGGGATCGCCTTCGTCGAAACCGCCGGGGGCGTGTGCTCGCCCGGTCCCAGCGGCACCCCGCAGTGCGACCTCCTTCGCCCGATGCGAATGCCGGCGATCCTCGTCGGAGACGGAAATTTGGGAGGTATATCCACCACGCTGGCGTCGCTCGACGTGCTGTCGATGCGGGGGTACGACGTCGTCGCCGTCGTCGTCGCGGACGGCGGCGCGGGCTTGGGTAACTCCGACGCCATCGACAGATACGCGTCAACGTACCACGGGTGTCCCACGTTTCGGCTCCCGCGGGTCCCCGAGCGAAGGGTCGTCGGCGGCGGCGCGACCGCGGGCAGCGGCGAGGAGATATTCGAGTGGATGGACGAGGGCGCCAAGACGTTCGACGCGCTGCTCGGGAGGCTGGTGCGATGGCACGACGCGAGGATCGCCAAGTTGCGAGGCGCGGCGGACGAGGCTCGCGAGATTCTGTGGTGGCCGTTTACGCAGCACGACATGGTTCCCAGGGAGAACGTGGCGGTCATCGACAGCAGGAGCGGGGAGGACTTTGGGGTGTACGTCGAGGACGCGGAGGGCGCGGGGCCCGGGTCGGTGCAGCTCAGGTTCGACGGCGCCGCGAGCTGGTGGACGCAGGGCGTGAGTAAGGAGCTCCAGCACCGGCTGGTGAGAGCCGCCGCCGCCGCCGCGGGTCGATGGGGGCACGTCATGTTCCCCGAGAACGCCCACGAAGCGGCGTTGGACGCCGCTAGAGGTTTACTAATCGGAGCCGGCAGGTCGTGGGCCACCAGGGTGTTCTACTCCGATAACGGGTCAACCGCCATGGAGGTTGCGGTGAAGATGGCCATTCGCGCGTTTTACGTTCGAAAGGGCCACGTGGAGGCTGGCTCCCCTTCCGCGATCGAGACCGCGGACGCCCTTCCGCAGGTGCAGGTGCTCGCGCTGGACGGCAGCTACCACGGCGATACCCTGGGCACGATGGACATGCAGGCGCCCAGCGTTTTCACCGGTCCGCTGCAGACGCCGTGGTACAAGCCTCGGGGTTTGTTCATGAACCCGCCGACGCTTCAGCTGCGAAAGGGGCGATGGGTGGTGACGCAGCCGCGGGGTGGGATCAGGCCCGAGTTTGAGGGCGAGTCGTGGGGTTCGGACGAGGCGACGCGGGGCTGGGAAACCCGCGCGGAGGCTTTCGACTGGGCGACGAGAGACGGGAGCGATCTCGCGAAGCGATACCGATTCGCCGTCGAGAAAATCCTCGACGAAAACGCCGCCGACCCGACGGCGGCGCCGGTGGCGGCGCTCGTGATGGAGTGCGTGCTGCACGGCGCGGGTGGGATGGACCTCATCGACCCGCTATTCCAGCGCACGCTCATCTTGGTGTGCAAGGAGCGGGGTTTGCCCGTGGTCCTCGACGAGGTCTTTGCCGGTATCTGGCGATTGGGAGCGGAGGGCGCGTGGGAGCTCCTCGGCGACGGCTGCGCCCCGGATATCTCCTGCTACGCCAAGCTACTCACCGGAGGGCTGGTCCCGCTGGCGATCACCGCGAGCACCGAGGATGTCTTTGACGCCTTCAGGGGACCGACCAAGACCCACGCGCTGCTGCACGGACACTCTTACACCGCCTATCCCGTGGGTTGCGCCGTCGCCGCCGAGGCGATGCGAATATATCGCGACCCGGAGGCCAACCCGAACTTGATCGTCGAGGGCGCCGAGCCGGTCGGTGGGTCGGGATTCGAAAGCGGCGACCGCGGGGGCGGGCTTCGCATCGACCGCGAGCGGCCGAGCGGACCCGTCGCGTCGAGTTCCGACCGCAAGCTCAGGCTGAGGGAGCTCTGGGACGAAACGGCGGTGCGAGAGATTTCTCTCCTCCCAAACGTCGCCGGCGTGACCGCCATCGGTTGCGTGCTCGCCGTCGAGGTCGACGACGGCGGCGGAGGAGGATACAGCAGCGGCGCCGCGAAGGAGATTGTGCTCAAGCTGAGGGCGCACTCCATACAGGCCAGGCCGCTGGGTAACGTTCTGTACGTCATGTGCGCGCCCACGACTGCACCCGAGAGGTGCGCCCAGATTCTGCAGTCGGTGACGCGAGAGCTTCGCGCGAGCGCGATGGACGACGACGACGACGCCTGGTGAAGACGTGACGCTCTGAAATTTTGAGTCGATGCGATACCGCTGCTTGAAATACACGTGGCTTTTTAACTTTTTTTTACACCTTGACACGTCATCGCCAGACCTTCACGACGCTGTCGACGTCCTTGCGGCAGATCGGGCACTTGGGCAGCACCTTTTCCATCAGCGCCCCGGCGCAAGTCTCACACATGGACAGGTGCCCGCAAGGGTGCATTAGATGCGTCCTCGCCGCGTCGAGGCACACGACGCATTCGCCGTCCTTGAAGGAGGCGCCCTTGGCCAGCGCGGGTCCGCCGTTCTGGTCCATCAGGCTGGTCTCCTCCCTCTCTCCATTCGCCACCACCAGGCGACTCTCCGTCGCGATGTCCCTCTCCTCCATCTCTCGCTGCTGGAGCTTATCTCGCTCCAGCTCCTCCCTCAGCTGCGCCTGGTCGCGCCTGTAGTCCACCACATACTCCGGGATGGGTTCCACCGGGACCTCGTCGCGAACCCCGCTTCGCCTCGGTCCCTGCGCGTACGAGCCGGCGGGCGGGGCGCAGTCGTACCCCATGTTTTGCAGCTTGCGCTGCTGCGCGGCGTTGATGTGCGAGTACTCGGACACGGACACGCGACGAGGGCGGTCGCGCTCGTCGTAGACGATTACGGTGTCCTCCCGCTTACTCCCGCACACGTTACCCATGGTGGAACCCTTCGCTCCTATCGTGCCCGTGCCGAAGGCGCCTTCGGCTGCTGAGCAAGAAAATAGTGGGACGTGGCGACTTTCCGAGCCCGCCTTTTTTGGCGGGGCCGGGCAGCTGGCCGGGTTGGCTTTGGGACTCGAAGCCAGTCGGCACTCATCAAATCTTGTGGCCCTCGGCAGCTCGGCGAAAGTCCAACACCCTTTCGCCGATCGCTTTTCGCACTTTCAGACGGCGCGGGGCGAACGGATACCATGCCGACCCCGGATCAGACCGAGAACCCGTTCCTGGGCATGCCCCATTACGTGACAGGCACGTACACGCGCAACAGCACCTTCCTCAACGACGAGGAGTACAGCCGCGCGCTTGACTGCTTCGTTAAGGGCTGCGCGGATATATTCCTCACCGACTCCAAGGGCAACGCGATGCTGGGCAAGCGCAAGGTGGAGCCGCAGCCGGACTGGTGGTTCCTCGGAGGCCGCATGAAGGCGGGCGATACCATCGAGGAGGCCGCCGCGCGCAACTGCAAGCGAGAGACCAAGCTCGACATCGACCCGTCGCGATGGTCGTTCGTGTGCGCGCAGACGATGCTGTGGCAGTTCCGCAAGCAGGAGCCGTGCGGGAACGGCACGGCGGACATCAACGTCATCATGACCGCGGAGATCACGGACGAAGAGAAGGCGTCGATGGTGATGTGCAACGAGGAGTACGAGACCTGGGGCTGGTTCCAGCCCGAGGAGCTGCTCTCGGAGGGCAGCAAGATCAAGCTCCATCCCGTGCTCAGGCGCGGGCTCACGGAGCTGGTGAACAACCACATCAAGCAGGAGCTGCACAGGAAGGTGTGCGAGGGTGGGACCGACGCGGAGATTGCCGCGCTGGTGAGGAAAATATACAGCAAGGGGCACGACCACTACGTCTGAGCACTTAGTCGTGTGGCGACCTCCTCGGGCTCAAACCCAGATTATTTTATTCTTCCCGGCCAAAAAAGCGGCTTGAATCGTATCGTTACACATTCGAGGTGTTTCGAACCTCTCCACAGTACGCGGTCTCACTTCGTCGCGTCGGCGTCCCTCTTCCCGCCTTTCCTCTTCCCCGCCATCGCCAGCGTCGCCGCGCTGAGACCCCTGCTCTTCCTCGCCGTCTGCTTTGGCCGAATGTCAACCGCCGCCGCAATCGAGTCAAACTTTGAGCCGACAGCCGGGTTGGCAGTCTCGGCGGCGCCCGCGGCGTCCCCACCAGCCACGAGCGTCGCGCCCGCCGCGAGCCGGGACCCGAGCCCGCCGCCACCCAGGCCCTTCCCGCCGCCAAGGGCACCCAGACCGCGTTCGCCGCCCCCGAGCCTCGAGAGCCTTCCCTTGCCGTGGCCGACCGCGGGAGCGGCGGCGGCGGTCGCCGCCGACGCCGACCCCGCGCCCCCTCCCTCGCTTTGGTCTCCCCCCTTCGTCTTCTTCGCGCGCTCGTTCGACTCGTCCTGCTTGAACAGGTCGTTCAGCGCGTCGTAGTTGATCTTCGAGGAGATCTTCTTGCTCGAGAGCATCTGCTGCGCCGCCTCTGCGGCTGTGTCCGCCGGGACTTGGTGCGTGTACTTTTTTCGCTTCTTGCCACCCTTCCCGCCGTCGCCCTCGATCCCCGGCAGCGCGGGCGGCGCCGCCGCAACGGCCGCTTCCTTCGCAGCCTGTGTTTCCAGATAGTCTCTGTTGAGCTCCGACCAGATGACGCGTCGAAGTTTAACCTCCTCCGCGGTGTGGATGTAGTTGTCAATCTCCTCGTCGTCCACGTCTGAGAAAGTTTCCGGCTCGGCGTCGGTGTCCTCGTCCTCGTCCTCACCCTTGACCTTGAGGATGGACTTGGCCTTCTTGTCCGGCTTGGGCTGCGGGATCGTCGCGGCGACCCGGCCCGGCAAGGACACCGGCGGTAGGCCTATGGTGACGTGCCGCTTTATCGGCAGGGGCGTCGCCAGCATGTAGTCCACGTCGTGCTTGGTAAACTTTTTTATCCTCGCGACGGCGCTCGAATCGAAGCACCCGGCGGCGACCAGGAAATGGAGCTGGGTCTCGTCCGCGGCCGCGATGCGCCCGCCGGATCCGATCCCCTTCCTATCGGTCTTTGCGTCGGGGTGCGCGGAGGAGAGGTGCTTGCCGGTAGCGGCCCCCTTCGCCTTGCCATCCCTCGCGAGCGGCAGGCAAACTTTCTCAGCCCGCAAGTCGCCGATGAGGGACCTCAGCAGCTGCACGGCGGCGTCCGCAACCTCGGGTGCGACGCTCTTGCCGGGAACCTCCGCCTCTGGGGACATGAGCCGCTCGCGCTTGAGGATGCCGTCCCCGGCTCCCTCCTTCTTCTGTCTCAGGCCGGTCATCACCGCAAACTCGCCGAGGTGCGTGTTCTCCTCGTTGAGAGCCTTCTCCATCTCATCCTCCAGAAACTTGTCCGAAACCTTCTTACCCGCGCCGGCCTTGGCCTTTGCGGCGGCTTCCACCTTGGCCTTCGCCCTCGCCTCGCGTTCGATCGCCTCCATGGCCTCCCTGGCTTCCTTCGCGGACATCTTCTTCCCCTTTTTGGCGGCGGGAGCCGGCAGCGCGAGCGTCGCCTGCGGCGCGGGTAGCGCCCGCTGCGCCTCCCTGTCGCGGCGCGCCTCCGCCGCCTGGAACGCGGGCGGGTCCTCCCCGCCCCTGGCGCCGCCGCTCACCCTCGCGTACTCGAGGTAGCACTGCCGGCACATCCCGTGCGCGAAATGCGTGGACCCGTCGTGATCCTTGTGGATGCAGGTTAGCGCGGTGATACCGCCGGGCGCTCCCAGGAGAGCGCCGCTCTCCGCGAGCGCCGCCTGCTCCTTTTCGTAGTCTTTCGCCCTTATGTCGAATTCCTCGACGGATAACATCGCGGACGGGGTATTCTCAAACTCCGTCACCCGCTTTCGCAGCGTCGCCTCGCCGACGTGCACGACGGCTACGACGTCTCGTTTGCTCCGTTCGTACCCGTGAAGCAACGCGGCGACCCACAGCGCGGCGCCGCACACGCCCGAGGGTCTGCGTCCCGTCTGCATCCAGTCCCGCTTCATGGACGCCACCAGGCGCAACGCGGTGTTGGCCACCGCGTGCATCTTGCGCCCGAGCGTGAGCCGATCGGCGAACCTGTGGATGAAGAGGCTCGGGTCGATGGGTTTGCTGATCAGCGGGTGTTGCTCCAGCCGCAGCAGCCGGCACAGCTGCAAGAAGACCGCCCCTAGCACGTACACGTTGGTCTGCACCACGTCGGAGAAGTCGATGAGCATGTACGGCCTGGACTCCTGCCGGCAGATGATGTAGAGGCACGCCGCCGCCACCTGCTGCGTCCTTCGCCCTCGGGTGAAGTTGCGCTGCACCGCGAGCTTGTACAGACGGTGCGCCGCGTTGGCGATGTCCTCACGTGGCCTGATGCCGAGTCGATCGGCAACCTGCGAGATCTCGTACTTTCCCTTGTTAATGGTCTTCTCGTGCGAGTCCACCTGGAGGCCGAAGATGCGACCGCCCCTCGTGCTTCGGCCGACGTTGGCGGTGACGCCGCTCTCCGGGACGAAGTTGCCGTCGACCTGGGTGGCGCCGCCCGCGGTCTTGCTGAACGTGGGGTCGGTGCTGAAGACGTTGTCGTCGAGGATCTTACCGCACTGGGTGCAGCATCTGCGGGAGGCGAGGCGGGGAAGGGGCGAGCGTTGAGCGGAAAGTCGGCGGGGAGCGACAATTATGCGACGACGGGGGAATCTCGTCGCCTTGGGTGCGCGTAAGGGCGCGGTGCGGTGGGGATGTTCTGACTCACGTGAAGCCGTTTGACTCGTTGGTCTCCGCCTCGACCTCCTGTTTGCAGTTCTCGCACCACGGCAGCGCCGAGAGGTGGTGGCCCGACATTGTCTCCCCTTCGCGCCCCAATTACCTTAACCAAAAGTCCGGGTCGCCTTGGGACTCTCCGCCGCCCTCTCGCCCGGGGACGGTCACCACCCTCGCGCCCTCCGCCAGATGTCCCTTCACTTATGTGCCCTGCTCCTCCTTGGGTTGGCTAAGGACGCTTCAAGCGGGCGCGGATAGAGCGGCTCCTGGAAGTGGCAGAGCGCCCCGCCATATTTTGTCGTTGGCCTTGGGAAGCCGATCCTGACGAAGAGAAAACTCGCCACGGCCTGGTTTATTTATGGTTGGAAACGAGCTTTGCCCATACGATCCAAAGAAAGGTTTGTCAGAGGATCCCATAGACGACGAACTCGTCGAAAATGCATTTGTTCCAAATCGGATCTCTCGTCGTTCGGCTTCCATCCGCGTCAGATTATCGCTTTTTTGTAGGTCCGAGGGCCGCGGCTCGGCACAACACACGCGTCCCGTCTCAGGTCTTCCGAAGAAGGGAAACTCGCGTCATGGCCGAACAAGTCATCGTCGTCGGCGGAGGCCTCGCGGGGCTCTCCGCCGCGCACACCGTCCTCGAGCACGGCGGCCGCGTCCTGCTCCTCGACAAATGCCCCTTTCTGGGCGGCAACAGCACCAAGGCGACGTCGGGAATCAATGGCGCGCTGACCCGCACGCAGGCCAAGGCCGGCATCGACGACAGCGCGGACAAGTTCGAAGCTGATATCATCAGGGGTGCCGCCGGAGTCGGCCACACCTCCGCCCCCGCGCACACCATCCCCCTCGCAAAGGTGCGAGATCTCCCCGGCGGGGCGCCCCGAAACGCCGCCTCTTTCTTCCTCACAAACCCAGACCGAGCCCGGGTCGCGAGATATTTCACCTCCGACCCGCGCGCCTTCCGCCCGTCGCTGACGCTCACTCGTCCCGAATCGCGCAGGTTCTCGCGCAGGGAAGCGGCTCATCCGTCGATTGGCTCATCGAGAAGTTCGGCCTCGACCTCTCGCTCCTCTCGCAGCTCGGTGCGCGCCTTTCCTCCCCAGCACCGACACCGCCCCAAACCCAAATCTCGCCGTGGTTTTCCGCTCGACGCGACCCGAAAGTTAACATTTTTACCCTAATTGCCCGTCGTCGCAGGCGGCCACTCCTACAAGCGCACGCACCGCGGCAAGGAGCGCTTCCCCGGATTCACCATCACCTACGCGCTCATGGAGGCGCTCGAGAAGGTCATGGAGGACACCAACGGCGACCTGGCCAAGATCGTGACCAAGGCGGAGGCGAAGAGGCTCCTCACCGACGAGACCGGCGGCGTCGTCGGCGTCGAGTACTCCAAGGACGGCTCCCTTCACAAGGCGTTGGGTCCGGTGATCATCGCCACCGGGGGTTTCGGCGCGGACTACAAGCAGGATTCACTCCTCACGAGGTTCAGGCCCGAGCTGCAGAGGCTTCCCACGACCAACGGCGAGCACTGCACGGGCGACGGCATCAAGATGGCGATGGCCATCGGCGCCGGCACGATTGACATGACCTCCGTGCAGGTACACCCCACGGGCATCGTCCACCCGGGCGAGCCCGACGCCAAGGTGAAGTTCCTCGCCGCCGAGGCGTTGAGGGGAGTAGGAGGATTGCTTCTCAACGCCGACGGCGAGCGCTTCTGCGACGAGCTCGGCCGCCGCGACTACGTCAGCGGCGAGATGAACAAGAACAAGGGCCCGTTTCGCCTGGTTCTCAACGGCAAGGCCAGCAAGGAGATCGAGTGGCACTGCAAGCACTACTGCGGCCGCGGGATCATGAAGCGATTCAGCAGCGGCGCCGAGGTGGCCAAGGAGATTGGCGTCAACCCCTCCAAGCTCGCCAAGACGTTTGCCGACTACAACCGCGTCGCGCAGACCAAGCAGTGCCCGTACGGCAAGAAGTTCTTCCACAACCTTCCCATGGACATGAACGACAACGTGTGGCACGTCGCCATCGTCATGCCCGTGGTGCACTACACCATGGGCGGCCTGCAGATCAACACGGAGTCGCAGGTGACGAACGAGCGAGGCCATCCCATCGCCGGGCTCTACGCCGCCGGGGAGGTTGCCGGCGGGATCCACGGCCGGAACCGCCTCGGCGGCAACTCCCTCCTCGACTGCGTCGTCTTCGGCCGCGTCGCCGGGGACACCGCCAGCAGGGACCTGCTCCAGACCGCCATCAAGGCGTTGCGCACGGGCGTGCGACCCGGACAGGACGTCGCGCTCAACCGCGTGGCTAACCTCAACGGGCACATCAACCCCGGAGCTCACGTCGAGCAGCACGCGAGCCTCGGCGTCGGCGGCGGCGGCGGAGTCTCCGCGCCGTCGCAGTCCTTCAACGCCGGTGGTGGTGGCGGCGGCGGCGGTGTGAGCGCCGGCGCGCTCACCGAGGCCGAGGTTGCCAAGCACAACACCGAGGGCGACTGCTGGGTGATTATCAGCGGCAAGGTTTACGACGTGACCAAGTTTTTGCCGGACCACCCGGGTGGCAAGAAGGCTATCATGCTCTTCGCGGGTAAGGACGCAACGGAGGAGTTCGACATGCTCCACCCTCCCAATGTGCTCAAGAAATACCTCCCGCCCGAGGCGTGCCTCGGACCCCTGGCTTAATGTTCGAATGCGAGAGCGATGAGGAGACTCGCCCGCTGTATGATAAACGCCCCTGTATGATTTACGATTGTATGAGGACGGGCCGGGAACTCCCCGCGACGATGAACGACGACGCGATACGACACGCAGCCGAACCCCGAACGCGGGGCTAATATTGATTGTTATGATACGCCGAGCGCCATTTTTGCTTTAACGAATGGTTTTATTACACTTCTCATCCACGGACCAGACGATCCTGGGTAATAAATGGTTGTTGACGGGGACTGAACGCTCGAGCGCGCTCGGTGATGTATTAATGAGCATCACTGCTGATACTTGTCCATGCGAACCGTGATTATGCGACCCTCGAATTCGGCGCCGTTGAGCGTCGCGATGGCTCGCGCGGCTTCTTCCTCGCTCGAGAACCGAACCGTGCCGTACCCGCGGGACCGCCCGTCTTCGTCGGATGCAATCTCCGCCCTCGTGATGGCCCCGACGCCGGCGAAAAACTCCTTGAGGGCCTGCCAAGTGGTCTGCCACGGGAGGTTCAGCACGACGACGCGCTTGCCGCCGATGGGTCCACCGTTGGCCCCCGGCGGGTTTCCGAAGCCGCCCCCCAGCGGCTGCGGCAGCGGCGCCGGCAGCCCGCCGCCGTCGCCGTTGCCCATGGCCAGACCGTTCGGCGGGGACCCCATCATTCCCCCCATTCCCCCCATCATTCCCATGGGTCCTCCGGGTCCCATTCCTCCCATGGGTGGCCCGCCCGGTCCGCCCGGGTACCCCGGGATCCCTCCCATCAGAGGCGACATCATCCCCGGGAACCCCATCCCGGGCCCCATCATGCCCAGCTGACCGTACGCGTCAAAGCCGCTTAAACCCATGCCGTTGCCCATCATCGTCATCCCTCCCGGGCCCCGCATCCCGCCCCTGGCCATGGTGTAGGGGCCTCTTTGTCTGTAGGAGTTGCGGGGGAGCGCGCCTCGGACGAACGCGCCGTCTGGGCCGGTCACCTGCTTGATTGGGCGCGGCGCGGGGGACAGACTGGTCAGCACACGCAATCTCGCCGTCTACGGGATATTTATTTCTCGGTATCTCAGAGAGGTGTCGGGCGATATTAGACCGTCGTTTCCTGAGTCCGGATAGAAAGAGGTCCAGAAACGCTGACAAATATCCCACGTCTTATCTGAAGTTTTGGGGAGCTGGCAAACGCACCTTGACGGCCTTGTACCTGCCGTCGCCCATGGGCTCGAGCTCGAATTCGACGGGCTCCTGGTCGCGCAAGCTGCGGAAACCCTCCGCGTAGATGTCGGACTGGTGCACGAACACGTCGCCGACCCCGTCGTCGCGCGTCACGAAGCCTGCGGGTGCGCGCGAGATGGAGGAATCAGTTTTCCGAGGAGGTTGGTACGGTGGCGAGCCTCGAAGCGCTTTTTTTCCCTCGGAGTTGGCGAGGACGCGCGCGATGCGTGAAGGGCGATGCGGTCGCGCCGGGTCCCGGCGTGACCGTCAAGTGCCAGAGTAGCGAGTGATGTTTGCATTCGGGTGAAAAAAAGTCCGGGGAAGAACCCGCGGGTCCCGTGGGGACGCTGGGACGCGGCCGTGGCGAACGAGAAAAAGGTACTTCGACGAGGGGGATGGCCAGCTCACCGAATCCCTTGGCGACGTTGAACCAGTTCACCACCCCTTTGTACTTGACGCCGGTCTTCGCGTCGTCGTTTGGCTCATTTGACTCCTCCTTAGACTCTGCCGCCGGTGCATCCGGGTTGCTGACCTCCTCCGCCCCGGGGGTCTCCTCCGCGGTGGCGACCTCGTCCGCCATGTTTTGAGTGTGGAGAACGAGGAACAAACGCAGTGCGCTTTTGTACGCAAATTTGGCGCAAGGGTGCTCTGGGTGCCCGGGCAGTGGGTCTCAGAGCCATTCGTATTTTATCGCCCGTGCGATTTGTGACTCTGATTGCTCTTCGGCCCTTCGGGAAAAAAGGTGTGTCATGGAACCGCGCGAAGCTCAAAACCTCTCGACTAAAAAATAGTGGTGGTGGCGAATCCCGAGGGAAATTTTTCAATGTAGTGCTATAAACCGTCAAACCTGAGTTGTTCCGTCCAATGATGAGTTTTGGTCGGACGTGTGTATAGGTCGGTTGCCAATTTCGCACCGTTTTCAGGTTTTCCGTTACTCTTGGACCTGGAACGGGACCCCTTTGGTGGTATCGGGGAGGGGCCAGAGTGCGGGCGCGGCGGCGTCGGCTAGGCGAAGGAGTGGAGCTCACGAACGCCGCGCGTCCCTTGATCGAATAAAGTCGGATACGCCGATATCGCGCACCGGCGCCGTTCGATCCCGATCCGCCGGCCATGAACAAGTACGAGGTGATTGGAGTCGTGGGCGAGGGTGCGTACGGGACCGTCCTCCGATGCCGGAACAAAGAGACGGGCGAGGCGGTGGCGGTGAAGAAGTTCAAGGAGAACGACGACGATCCCGCGGTCCGTAAGACCACGCTTAGGGAGGTGAAAGTGTTGAGAACGCTCCAGCAGGAGAACATCGTCAGCCTGAAGGTGCGTCGCGCGTCCTTTCATCCGTCATGGCGTTGACCCTTCTCCGATGTTTCCCCCGCGGTGCCCACGCGGTTCCAGGACGCGTCCCAAACGTACCCCGCTCACCACTCATCCCTCGCGTATCGCAGGAGGCTTTCCGTCGCAAGGGTAAGTTGTACCTGGTGTTCGAATACGTGCCGCGTAACCTGCTAGAGGTGCTCGAGGAGCGCCCGGGCGGCCTCGACCCGGACCTCGTGCGCAGGTACACCTGGCAGCTCGTCAAGGCTGTCGCGTGGTGCCACCGACACGACATCGTGCACAGGGACATCAAACCCGAGAACCTACTCGTGGGTTCAGATGACACCGCATCGGACGCGCTCAAGCTGTGCGACTTCGGCTTCGCGCGCCAGCTCAAGCGCCACAAGGCTAACGAACCCCTCACGGATTACGTAGCCACGCGGTGGTACCGGGCGCCGGAGTTGCTCCTGGGCTCCAACTCGTACGGCTTGGAGGTGGACCAGTGGGCCGTGGGGTGCATCATGGGAGAGCTCACCGACGGGCAGCCGCTGTTCCCCGGTGAGTCCGACGTGGATCAGCTGCACATCGTGCGCGAAGCCATGGGCGCGATCGACGAGAAGACCCAGGGACGGGACGATCGTGTCAGTCGCACACGGCTTCCCCCATCCACTTCCCCGCGTCGCGACCGGGGTATGGAACACCTGAGGCGGCGGTACTCTCCCAAGTTGGACGATAACGCGCTGAGGTTCATGCGGGGCACGCTCGCGATGGACCCGCGCGAGCGCCTGAGCTGGCAGAACATGCTCACGCACGCGTACTTCGAGGGTATGGACGGCTGGACCGCGCGGCCGCCGCTGCACGAAAATCCCGCCGAGAAGGCGCCAAACGCGAAAGCGCCAAATGTCGCGCCAAACTCAAAGTCGTCGTCATCGGAGACGGCGACGAGTCACCCGACGGAGAGGAAACATCCGTCGCCGACGACGTCGCCGGTGACGCTGAAAGAGCGAAGGGAGAGACGGATGAAGGAGAACGCGGAGGCGCGACGGATGGCGATGGAGACGACGGCGGCGGCGGCGGCGCAGTCGGAGCTCGAAGCCGCCGCGAGGGAGGCGAAGGCGTCGAGGGAACGTAGGGAAAGGGAGCGCGCCGCGCGGGAGACGGCCGCCAAGGCGAGGGCGTCGGTCGCGGAGTCGCCGTACTCGACGTCGGCGGCGGCGAGGCGGCGGAGGGAAAAGTTTGGCGTCGGCGCCGGAGCGTCCGGAGCGTCCATCCGCCACTCGAGCTTGAGGGCGGACGAGACGATGACGGGGACGGGGACGGGGACGGGGACGGGGACGGGGACGGGGACGACGGTGGAGTACGTCGCGGGGACCAGGAGGTACGGCAGCTTTGGCGCCAAACCCGGCGGCGTCGCGGAGCTTCGATCGAGGTACGCGTCGAGGGTGCTCGGCGCCGCGGCTGTTTCCTCGGCGAGACTCGCGGAAACAGACGCGCTCGCCCGCGGCCGCCGCTCGATGCAGCGGCCTCACTCACTCGCCGCGGACGTCTTCGTCGACGAAGACGACGCCGCGGTGAGGGGGTGCGATCGCGGGGTCGGCGATCGCGCGTCCTTCGCGCGTCTCGCGTCCTTCGCCGACCCCTCGAAACCGGCGAGGAGGCTCCAGAGTTTAGTCGGCGCTCGCGCGTCCCCGGCGCTCGCCCCGCCGACGCCCTCGATGGCGCTCAACGGGAGGGCGATCGGGGTTCCCAAGGCGACGCGGCCGGCCCGAGGCGGGGGCGGGTTTTGGGGCGGGTTCGGGTCCGCGGACGCGCCTCGGAGCCTGGCGGCGGGAGGAGGAGGAGGAGCGCGGGCGAGCGCCGGGCCGACGCCGCACTTGGATCGATTGGGGGCGGGACCGGGCGGCGGCTTCGAGGAGCGGGGAAGGCGCGTCGCGGTGGGCGGGGGTCTGGGAGCGGGTTGGAGGTAGAGGAGTCGCGGGGGAGGCGCCGAAACGTGTCGCGCAGCCCTCGAGAGACTCGCGTGTAACGAACCAATCGACCCGCCGCGACAGCCCGGCTGGTGCAAGAAACGTACGCTCGCCGGCACTCCGGGACCCGACGCAACTTCTCTTCTGCCAGAGGTGACATTATTTTCAAAACTGGAGTCTCATCAGAGAGAAGGGGCGCGAGGCCTGCGCCGAGGGAGAGGATGTCCGGCCCGGTGTGAGCGCGCGGCGATGGATCGAACGCCCGGGGGGTCGCGAACGCGCGGGGGCCAGCCCCCATCGAACGACGCAACCCCGAACAACAAGTTCAAGGATTTCTTCAGGAACGCCGACGAGAGGCTTCGCGACACGGGACGGATGGTCGGGACGCGGCTCGGCGAGGGCATAGAACGGATACGGCTGAGGCAGGGTAGCCCCGGAGAGAGCACCCCGTCTCCAACGGGGCGAGGCAGGCGGAAACCGAGGGCCTCGCCCGGCGCCTGGTCCAGGTTCGGGCGCAAAGACGCGCGGGTCGCCGAGCAGGATCTGGCAGCTCGGCACGAGGGCGCCACTAGGGACCGCACCGAGCTCTTCGCCCAGATGCGCACCACCGCGAAGTACGTCCGCGAGACGGAGGCAAAGGAGCAGGCCGAGAACGAGCTGAGGTCGCGGCTGGAGCGAGAGGGATGGTCCAACGGCTATGACGCGAACGACGACGACGACGACGACGACCGGTTGACCCCCGGCAAGAGAATCAGAAATCTCTTCACGCGGCGACGGCGACAGAGCGAGAAGGAGGAGGACGCGAGCGACAAGGACGAGCTCGAGGAGGTATCCCCGCACTTCATGGCCATGTGCGAAGCCGCCGACGCCCTGGCCCCGATACGCCGCAAGATCGAGAACAACCTCCTGCCCCAGTACGAATCCTTTGTCGCGTCGTTGAGCACAGCCGCGGTCGCCGCCGCCGCCCCGGATGCCCAACCCGCCGCTCAGACGAACGTCGAGACGCACCTCGCCACCTTACTCCTCGTCGAGCAGGAGCTTCAGGGCGCGCTGAAGCTCCTGAAGCAGTCGCACATGCGAGCCATGGGCCTGCGGGTCACCCTCGGCGATCCCGCGGAGGAGTGTCTGAAACGAAACGTCGTCAACGCGCACATGATCGCGAGGCAACACCTGACGGGGAAGTTCAAGCGCGCCAGGGACAGCGTGAGCGCCATGCTGAAGGGGAACGCCGCCGCGAAGGTGGTGGCGCAGCAGCGCATGCTCATCGCGTCCGCCGCCGCGTACGACGAGCTCGAGAGGTTCTATAAGCGGCTGGTCAGGCTCGGCAACGAGGCGGCGGCGCACCAGGCGGTGAGCGACGCCGGCCGCGAGGGCGAACGCGTCCGGGCCGCGTTCCTCGCCGCGGCCAAGACGACCAAGAACGCGCTTCGAGCCGCGTTCGAGGAGAGCACCAACGTCAAGAAAGGGACGTACGGGATCGAGTCGGAGGTTGACGGGTTCAAGCCCGGTTCGTGGGCGTACGAGGGTACGATGGAGGAGACGTGGCGCGCGCACTGTAAGGGCGTCGACGGCGAGCTGGCCAAGTATAAGCGCGCGGTTGGGTCGCCGACGGTACGCGCGGCGCTGTGCCTCCTCCCTCGGGAAGACGTAGACGGCGCCGACGTAGACGGGGACGAGAGGTCGGTGGACGCGGCGGACGTGGGCAACGCGGCGGTGGAGCTCGTCCGAGATCAGCTCAGGAACGCGGTGGACGCCATAGAGGACGCGGCGAGGGCGTGTGCATTGATGACCGCGTCGTCGTCGGGCGGGTCCACGCCGAGCACGCCGAGCGGCGGCCGCGCGGGGGAGGACGAGCGGACGACGCCGGGCCATGGACGCGGGAATTTGTTTGGTCGAACCGCGGCGGCGCTGGTGCCGGTTAAAAACGCCGTCGCGGAGCTGTTTCGGGCGTTGCACGCGCTCGCCGCGACCGCGCGAAGGGTGGATGTGGGGGATGGCGGCGCAGAGGTCGGTACGCCCACGTCGGAGTCCAAGAGGAGCCCGCTCGCGAAGGTCAAGACTTGGTGGAAGGAGAGGATTTCGCCCGGTTTCAGTCACTCGGGTTCGCCGTCGCCAAACAGGTAGCTAAAGATAGAGACGAACGGTGGTTTCACGTATAATGTAGTGTTATCCCATTTCAACACGCACGACTAGCTTTTAACGGACTAACTTAGAAAGCGCCGGCGCCGCCGATGGCGCGGGACACGGTCCACACGCGGATCTGGCAGTCGGTGTAGCCGGTGAAGAGAGTGGCGCCGTCCGAGGACCACTGGAGGGAGGTGCAGAAGGGGGGGATGGACTTCTTGCCGACGGGGGGGAACTCGGGGTGGAGCTCGTCCACGATGGACTTGGACTCGAGATCCCAGATCTTGACGCAGGACTGGGTCGCCGCGCACAGCCAGTAGCGGTTGGGGGAGAAGCAGAGTGCGTAGATGATGTCACCCGCGTCGAGGGAGTAGAGGCGCTTGCCCTCGGCGAGGTCCCAGAGCATCGCGACGCCGTCCTTACCGCCGGAGGCGCAGAGGGAGCCGTCGGGGGAGACGGTGACGGTGTTGATGTAGCCGGTGTGGCCGACGAGGTTGGTGCGGAGCTTGCAGTTGGTGAGGTTCCAGACCTTCACGAGCTTGTCCCAGCCGCCGGACACGATGATGGGGTTGGAGGTGACGGGGGAGAAGCGCACGCAAGACACCCACTCGGTGTGACCCTCCTGCTCCTGGATGGTGTACTTGCACTCGCCGAGGGTGTTCCAAAGCTTGATGGTCTTGTCGCGGGAGCCGGAGACGATCTGGCGGTTGTCCACGGAGAAGGCGACGGAGAGCACATCCTTGGAGTGGCCGACGAAGCGGCGGGTGGTGGAGCCAGTGTTGAGGTCCCAGAGGCGGAGGGTTCCGTCCCAGGAGCCGGAGAGGGCAAACTGGCCGTCGGAAGAGATCACGACGTCCTGCACGAAGTGGGAGTGACCACGGAGCGCCTTCTGCGCGTAGCCGTAGTTGCCCTCCTCACGGGTCAGGGTCCACAGGATGACAGTCTTGTCGCGGGAGGACGACAGGAGCATGTCGGAGTTGTTGTCGAGGGGGGTGGCGAGGGAGGTAACCCAGCCCTCGTGACTGTGCGGGGAAAGGGAACAAGGTCAGTAATCGGTTCGTGGGGGATTCCGGGCGTCTGCGAGGTCGCCCTTCACGCCGGGGCCGTCCGATCCCTCCGCGCAAGGGATCGGTTTGGAAAATCCACGGACAAAACCCTCAGTTGCGTTTTTCCGGACGCTGCACGCGGCCGGAGAGCGCGGGTGTCGCGTCTCGAGACTCACCCCTTGAGCACGCCGCGGAGAGAAAGAGTCTCAGCCATGGTTTCTGTTTCTAAGTTACTAGCGATGCAATGGGATTGCGTCGAAAAAGGGAGAGCGGCGTGTCGCCGGCCGGCCTCTTATAGGCTCGATGGCTCCGTTAGGGCTTGCTTGAAACTCGTTGGCTCGTTTTCGGCGCTCCGGTTTCCCGAATCTGCCGAACAACTGATTCGTCCTCGTCACCGGTCCCCCGTCCCTTCGCGCCCTTCCCCGTCAGACAAAGTCGCGCGGTCGAGCGGAAAGGGCCGGCGCGCCCTAGGGGTGGATATCGCTATCGGGATCGATCGCCTGGGGAGCGTATCGACGGGATAATTGGTTCCGGGGCGCTGTCGGTCGGGTTCGGCGTGAGAGCCGATGCGGTGACCGGGGGCGTGCATAGCGTTATTGATCTTGTCGAACGAGTCGAGAGATAACGTGAGAGGACGACAGCCATGGCGAACCCGGCGATCGCGGCGACGGGGAACATCATCCTGTTCGTCCTGATCCTCGGGCTCGCCTCGCAGGTGGACTGGGGAGAGTTCAAGCAGCGGTTCAGCAAACCGTACGGCATAGGCATCGGACTGCTGTGCCAGTTCATCGTCCTGCCCCTCGCGGGGCTCGCCAGCGTTCGAGCCTTCTTCCCGAACAACCCGGTGTACGGCATCCCGCTGCTCGTCACCGTGTGCTCTCCCGGTGGCAGTTACAGCAACTGGTGGTGCTCGCTGTTCAACAGCGACCTCCCGCTGTCCATGGCGATGACCACCGCGAGCTCCCTCCTCGCCGTGGGAACCCTGCCCGTGAACATCATGATCTACCTGGCGCTGGCGTACCCGAACCGCGGCGACGACGGCGTGAAGGTGGCGTACGGAGGCCTGTTTTTGTCCCTGGCGATGGTGGTTTGCGGCATAGGGCTCGGGCTGCTGGCCAGCATCAAGCGGCCGGAGTGGCGGGAGAACCTCGGGAAGCTCGGTAACGCGGCTGGGGTCACGCTCGTGCTGCTGGGGGTTTTCTTCTCGAGCAACTCGAGCCGGCCCATATGGGCCAGGTCTTTGGAGTTTTACGTGGGCGTGGGCGTACCCTGCGTGGTGGGTTTGCTGGTGGCACTCGCGTTCGCGTACGCGTGCGGTTTGCCCAAGCCGCACTGCCTGTCGGTCACGATCGAGACGGCGTATCAGAACACCGCGATTCCTCTCGCAGTCATCTTGTCCACGTTTAGCAATGACGATAAGGCGATGTGCGACACCATCGGCATGAGGGCCGAGGCTGTGGAGGGTGAGGGGGGCGGCGCGGCCGATTGCGACGTCATAGGCGTCGCCGCGGGCGTGCCCACCTTCTACCAGGTTGTCCAGGTCGTTTCCCTCGGTATCCTGTGCCTGGCGGGTTGGAAAGCCGGGTGGACTTACGCCCCCCCGCATCACACGCTGTGGCGCATCCTCTCGGATAACTACCAGCCCATTGCGGGCGACGACGAACCCGACGATCCGGACGTGCGTTTGGCACACGGGGGGAGCACGGGATCGTTCGTGCACAGGGATATTCGCGCGAGGCGGCGGCACACGCGGTCGCTCTCGCTGGGCAGCGGCGAGAACTTCGACTTTGACTCGATCAACTTCGCGGAGCTCGGCGCCATCGGCGAGGAGCGCACGGCGGACAACCCGCTCGGGGGCGTGGGGGATGCCGGGGGCCGGGGGGGCGGTCGCGCGCGGCGGGGACGGGGTGGTCGGGGGCCGGGGCACGCGCGGACGAGGTCCGACGGCGGGTTCTTCTTCGACGCGGCGCTTCCGCCCAGTCGATCGCCGAAGAAGGGCGAGGTCAATTCGCTGCTTCGCGTCAATTCGCTGGGGGACATCGTGGAGGACGATTCCCCGCGCCGGGAGAAATCCGATGAGGTGACCGGGGAAGGCGACGAGTGTGGGGACGATGAGACGGTGGACGTCGAGGCCGTGGACCTCGAGAAGAAGTAGACGACGACGCGCACGTAGGAGAATGAGGTTGACTAAAGACTCTTATGCAGATTACAAGTTGGTACTACAGCGCGAAATCGGAATCAAGAAGCGGCGGCTCCACCCTCCCCGGCAGCCTTGGCAGCCTCCTCCTTCGCCTCCTTCTTCGCCTGGATGAGCTCAAAGACCACGGGCAGGCAGGACAGCAGGATGATCGCCACGATCGTCGCCGCGAAGTTCTCCTGCACCGCCGGGATGGTCCCGAAGAAGTACCCGAGGAATATGAACAGTCCGACCCAAACCGCCGCGCCGACGACGTTGAACGTGAAAAACTTGGTGTAGTTCATGTTCGCCACGCCGGCGACGAAGGGCGCGAAGGTGCGAATGATGGGGAAAAACCTGGCCAACACGACCGTCTTACCGCCGTACTTCTCGTAGAAACCCTTCGTCTTGTCGATGTACTGCTTCTTAAAGATCTTCGGGTACTTTTGGATAACCTTGCCGCCGATGAAGTTGCCGATGCCGTAGTTGACGGTGTCGCCCATGACGGCGGCGAGGAACAGGAGGCCGAGCACCAGCGGCGCGTTCATGATGCCCTGCGCGCCCAGCGCCCCGCACGCGAAGAGCAGCGAGTCACCGGGTAGGAACGGCGTGACCACCAAACCGGTCTCGCAGAAGACGATGGCGAACAACATGCCGTACGCGGCGAAGCCGTAGTTTGCAAAGATGGACACGAGGTGCTTGTCGAGGTGAAGGACGAAGGAGATGGCGCGTTTCCAGAGCGGGTCGGTGGATGCGGCGACGGCGGCCTTCTTGGCGGCGGCGAGCGCCGTGTCCGGGAAGAGGAGTGCGGTGACGGCGCAGGCGACGGCGGCGAGCGCGGCCACCTTGGCGAACTGCCCGAGCCACGCGAACCGGGGCGCGGGGGCTTGGGCGGGGGATCCGATCGCGGCGCCCTCGTCGTTTCCCGCCGAAAGCACGCGAGTGCGCCGGGCGTCGCACGCGTCGCGGGACGACGCGCGGACGACGGGGGAGGCGCGAGCGGGTGGGCCGGTACGTCCGCGAGCGGTCAGCCCGACGCCGATCTTCGCGGGCGCCGCCGCCGCGCGGGGAACGGACCGCGACGCCGGTCGCGCGACGAGCGCGGGGGTAACGAACCGCAACCCGGCGACGGTCGTTGCCATTGTTTTCCTCGGGGAGCGCTCGACTCGCGGGGGACGCGGGGACGACGCCGCGGTCACGTGGACGCCGGGGAGGACGCACCAGACGGGCCGAACGACACGGACGAGTCGATGACCGCCTGCTATCCGCGAGCTGAGACGCTGCGCGGCGCGAAGTGGCCGCGGGGGAGCACCTAATCGAGATGATATCCGTTTTGGATAGGCCTGAGACGTTCGAGTCGTGAAACTGATGGTTTACAGGCAGCTGCAGGAAAAGCCATCCCCGGAGGGCTAACGACTGACTTACACTCCCCAACATTCCCAAGCCTGACCCTCGAGGCGCTCAGTCAGAACACCTCGAGCTTTTAGACGAGGAAGCCCCCGACGCCGGCGACGACGACGCTCGCGAAGAGCGCCGCGGCGGCGCCTCCACTGGCGGCGCCGGAGGCGACGGCATCAAAGTAATTCTTTCCCGACTCGCATGACGCGTGTGTCTCGCCGGGCATGAACTTCGACATCATCTCGTGGCTCCCCTTGCATCCCCTCGCAAGGGCGTGGTCGTTGGCGTCCGTCTTGTTCGCGTACATGGTCACCGAGTTGTTGTAGCACGTCACCGTGGAGCCCATCATGGTCTTCTCACCCGCCGCGGTGCACATCTTGCAGTAGCCGGGGTCGCACGGGACCATGTGCGCCGAGGTGGCGTACTTGGGGACGTCGAAGATTGCCTTCTTGGTCTCGGCACACGTGCCGAGGCCCAAGGTGCTGGCAGTGGAGACGTTCTTGCCGCCGCAGATCTTGTCCGCGGCCACGGACCCGTCGCACTTGGCGGAGCACGACCAGGTCGTGGTCGACGAACCGGAAGCCATGCCCGACATACCCTCCATCGCCGAGACGGGTTGAAGGGCGAGGATCGCGCATGCGAGCAGCGCGAGGGACCTGCGGTTGAAGTGCATGGGCGGAATGCTCGCGACTCGAGAAGCGCCGGTGGGGTCCGTCGGCTGTGACGCGCGTGGCTGTAACGCCGTTACCTAAAACCTCTGACGCGGTGAAAGTTCGTTGCCCCCGCCGCCGAATTAGATTTCCCTTGCGTAATTTGGGTTAAACTTTCTAACTGGTTCACATAGGACTTCTGAAGCTGTCGTCTGAAGGTGTCGTCTGAAGATCATGATTTTTCTTAGATTGCTTCGCCGTGGCCCCCCGCCGTGCCAACATTCCCAAGATCCCGCACGCAGCTGTCGTGCCAGTTGTCCGTCCTTTCAGAGTTTGAACAAAGGCGGACGGACTGCTCACCTCTCGCCTCGGACGGGCCACACGTATCGGCGTCCAGCGAGGCGCGAGCGAGGAGACGGCGACGATGGCGCGAGGGCTGGGCATCGCGAACACGGTGTTCGCGGCCACGGGTCGCGCATCCGGGGGAGGCAAGAAGACCGCTAAGGTTGGCCCCCAACCATCGTCATCTCCCGGGAATAACCGTCGCGGAGCAGGGCAAGGGGCGTCTTCGGGCGGCCGAGGAGGCGGATCGCGGCCGCGGGGCAAGCCCGCACGTCTTCCCCCGCCGCCGCCCGTCGATCCTGGCGTCGCGCCCGCGGGCATGCGACGCAGGGTGAGCGTCAAGACCTCCACCAAGGGCGAGTCGCCTTTCGCCGATCTCCGCGGGGGTGGCGCGCTGCTCTCGCCAGCCGCGCGCAAGGACCCCGCGCGCGCCGAGGAGGAGCGCAGGCGCCTGTGGGAGCGACTCGGCGCGTCCGCCACCGGCTCGGGGAACGCGCCCGCGGGGTTCGCGCACCTCCTCGACCCGGGCGCCAAAGCGATGACGCAGGGATCGGGCCGGGGCGAGGAGGGGACCAGGGCCCGGGGATCGTCCCGCGCCGTCCTCCGAGTCGGGTACACGGCGCACAGGGAGAAGTTCGCGCGCGCGCTCAGGCTGGAGCTCGAGGAGGAGATGGCGAGGGCCAAGGAGCGCCTGGAGACGTGGCCGGTCGACCGCATCCGCCAGGAGGGCTACGCGCTCTTCGGGCTCCGAGCGATGCACGAGGGGACGCTGCAAAAAGACGCCGTCGTCCGAGTCCTCGTCCCTCGACACCAAGTTGCCGGTTCGAATGCCGCGCCGGACGTTCCCGCCGGTTCGAATGCCGCGACAGCACCACCGACGCCCTCGTCCGTGGACAGGACGAGGAGGACCCTCGCGATGGGCGCCGAGCTACCATTTCACCGCTTCGCGCAGGGCGACATGGTGACGCTGGTGGAAGGGGACGAGTGGGACGGGAACGGAAAGGGCGGAGTCCAGGGCGTGGTCGTGGAGCGGGCGATGCACTTTTTGAAGGTGGCGGTGGACGAGGACGACGAGGCGGCGCTGCTGGACGCGCGTAAGCTCCGAATGGATCTCAGCGCCAACACCATCACCCACGACAGGGCTCTCGCCGCGCTCGTCGCATTCTCCGAACCCGGGGGCATGCCCGGCCTCGCCGCCGCGCCGGGGGGTAAGCGTCTCAGCTCCACGGCGTACGCGCCGTTGCAGCGCGCGCTGATCGGCATCCCCGACGGAAACGGAACCCTGGAGGCCATCGCGTGTGTGCCGCCGCCGTGGGGCGGGAAAGACGCGCTCGCGAAGACGCTGTCGCCCGCGCTCAAGCGCACGGACCACGCGAAACTCAACCCCTCGCAAGCCGCCGCGGTGAAGCGCGCGTTCGGCCGGACCCTGTCCGTGTGGCAGGGGCCGCCGGGTACGGGCAAGACGCGGACGCTGATGAGCTTCATCGAAGGGGCGGTCGAGCTCGCCAGGGCGCAGGGTGTGACGGGGGGGTCTAAGAAGACGGGGCCCATCGTCTTAGCCTGCGCGGCGTCTAACGTCGCGGTTGATAACATCCTCGACGGGCTCGTCAGGGAACGCGATACAGACGACGCTCAAGGGCTCAAGGGCCAAAGGGCGAAAGAAGGGCTCAAGGTTGTCCGACTCGGCTCCCCGGCGAAGGTCCAGCCCTGGCTCGAGAGTCACACCCTGGGCGCCCTCGCCGCGAAGACACCGATTGGGAAAAAGGCGGCTTCGCTACGCGAGCAGGCGCGAGGCGATTACTCCCCGCGCGGCGCCGCGGCGAGGCGGCAGGCGGCCGGGATGGAGCGCGTCGCCTCCGAGCAGGTTTTGAGAGACGCAGACGTCGTGTGTTGCACGTGCGTGGGCGCCGGGGATGAGTTATTGGAGGGTTTCACCTTTCGCATCGCGTGCGTCGACGAGGCGACGCAGGCGCCCGAGCCCGTCGCGCTCATACCGCTCACCAAAGCCGTCGCCGGCGTGCTCGTCGGCGACCAGATGCAGCTGCCACCGACGGTGACCAGCCGCAAGGCGGAATCGTGCGGCTTGGGAGTCTCTCTCTTCGAGAGGCTCGAGCGCCTCGGGTTGGTACCCGACTTGCTGGACAGGCAGTACCGCATGCACCCCGCGCTCGCCGAGTGGCCCTCGAAGGCGTTTTACGGCGGCCGGGTTAGTTCGAACCCGACGCCGGTGGACAGGCCCCCCGCTCTCGGTCTTCCCTGGCCGAGTAAGACCACCGGCCAGTACGGTCGGATACCCATGGCCTTTGTGGAGATCGACGGTCAGGAGCGCAGGGCGCCGGACGGCCTCTCCATCCTCAACGAGGCTGAGGCCCGAGCCGCCGTCGCCGTCGTCGAGACCCTCCTGGCCGCGTCGCCGCGGGACACGCTCGTGGACGGCATGCTGAGCGTGCGATCGCTGGGGGATATCGGAGTCATCGCGCCGTACGCGGCGCAGGTGAGGAGGCTTCGCGAGTTGTGGGCGTCGAGCCCGGCGTATATAAACTCTGCAGCCGACTTTAGTGCCACGTCGGACAAACCCGGGTGGGACGTCGACGCCGAGGCGAGGGCCGAGAGGGAGCTCGAGGTCCACTCCGTCGACGGCTTCCAGGGCAGGGAGAAAGAAGTTATCGTCCTCTGCACGGTGCGAGCGAACTCCGGCGGATCGCTCGGATTCGTCGCGGACGATAGGCGGCTCAACGTCGCAGTCACGCGGGCCAAGCGGGGACTCGTGGTGCTCGGGAACAGGGCGACGCTGAGCTCAGACAAGACGTGGAGGGAGTGGATACGGTGGGTCGATAAACGGGGGCTCTCGGTGAAGGCCTCCGACTTTCTGTAGATGTACATCAGTGTTGCCGCGCGTTGCGTTTGGATTGTTCGATGTTCTTCTGCGCAGTCTGCAAGGCCGCGCGCTCGAGTCGTTGTTACTTCGTAAATGTGCTTTCTCTGTGTTGTCAGAAGGTCGAGGACGAGATTCCGATTTTAGGATTCGTCAGTCGACGGGCAGGGGCATGGCGCTGGAGGTCTCTCGGGTCCTCGCCGGTGCCCATGACGACCCCATCCTATGCGTCGCGTACAACGCGGTGAGGCGCGAGGTCTGGACCGGATGCCAGGGCGGCAAGATCCGTTGCTGGGAGGAGAAGACCGGGGAGATGGTCCAAGAAGTCTCGGGCGCGCACAAGGGATGGGTGACCGCTATGGAGTACGTCCGCAGGCACGATTACCTCGTCACTTGCGGTGTCGACGGCACGATGGTGTGTCGCACGGAGAAGGGGAAGGAGCTGCAGCGCGTGGACGCCCGCGGCGCCCTCTTCTGCCTCGCGTACGGCGCCCGACGGGACCTCCTCGTCGCCGGCGGGCGAGGCGCAATCTCGGTCTTCCGGCTCGTGACCATCAACACCATCGAACGGAACAAGGACCCGGGTGATCGAAGGGTTCACCCCGTCCGCCTCGTCTGCACCGTCCCGGACGTCCACGCCGACGTCATCCGCGGCGTCGCGTGCGACGCGAACGGGCGGATATTCACCGGGAGCTACGACCGGTCCGTCTGCGTCTTCGACGGTGAGCAATTCGAGAGGATGCGGATGCGCGACGCGGACGAGCCGGCGGCGAGTGTACCCCCGCGCGATCCCCCGAGGTACCGACGTTGGGCCAACGCACACGACGCCGCCGTGTCCGTCGTTGCCACCGACCCGGCCAACGCGTGGGTCCTCACGGGATCCTACGACGGTTCGTGCAAGGTGTGGACGCACGAGGGCGCGCAGCTCATGAACTTTTCAAACTTTCCCGGTGTGGACAAGGTGACGGGGCTGTGCTACTCGCCCGCCACCGGGACGTACTGGGCGAGCGGCGGTAAGGATCGCGGCCGAGTCAACGTCCTGGACCCGAGGTCCCCTCTGAACGTCACGGAGTTCGTACGGGGAGTGTGTGGTTTTGGTGACTTTGCCGTCACTGCGCTTCACGCGTCGCCGAACGACGGCGACAGGGTGTTCGGCGTCGTCGCCGACGGCGTGCCCACGCGCCACGACGTCGTGTTGTGGCGTTTCGAATCCGACGCGACGTTTCGCGTTCTTCGGGCGCACGAGGACTGGGTCGAGGCGCTCGTGCGCGTGCCCCACCGCGGCGACGCTCCCGAGGAGGTGTACAGCGTCGGGAGCGAGGGCACCGTGCTTCGGTGGCGAGCCAGCGGCGACGTCAGCACGGACGTGTGGACGAAGGAGGAGAGCATCGACGGCGGAGACATCGCGCGAGGGGGAATGGCGTGCGCGTGTTTCAGCGCGGATCTGGGCGCCCTCGTGACCGGCTGCGAGGACGGGACGATTCGTATTTGGGAGCCGAGCGTCTCGCCGGATGACGCGGACGGGCGCGAACCCGAGCCGGGGTCGGAGGACGGCGACGAGTTTGACGGCGACGAGCCGAAAGAAAAGGAATCGCGGCTGGAGGATTACCTGGACGGCGAGGAACCGTGGCTGCGCAAGGTGATGCCCGGGCACCAGGGGAGGGTGGCGGCGGTCGCGGAGCTCTGGGATCACACGCTGGCTTCCGCGGGCGCCGACAGGACGATTCGGTTTTGGGACTTGCAAACCCGGAGGGAGGCGCACTGCGTTCCGGACGCGCACGAAAACGCGGTGCACTCGCTGGAGCGATGCGCACTACGGGAGGAGATCGCCACCGCGGCGCAGGGGGAGGACCGAGTCAAGATCTGGCGCGCGAGCGGGCCTTACGATCCGGATGAGGATGAGGGCGCGAGGCTTGCGGGTCAGTTGACCGGTCACGCGGAGGCAGTCACCGCCGTGAAATGGTGCGAGTGGCGCGAGCTGTGGGTCACGGCCTCGAACGACCGGACGTTCAGACTGTGGTGTCCGCGCGCGCTAGAGACGACGCGGTGCTTGAAGTTCAGGGGGGATTCGATCACGGCGATGGCGCTGGACGCTTCAAACGGGAAAGTACTCGCCGCGATGACAGACAGGAAAGTCAGGGTGTTTGACCTGGCGAGAATGGAAGGGAGGAAGGACAAGCACGGCAACTGGATCGACGACGGCGTGAAGGGTGACGAGGAACTCGACGGTGGCGAGGGAGATCAGATTGCGGAAGGGGAGAAGAAAGCGACGGAGGCTGAAGAAGACGCGCCCGTCGCGCCGGAGGGGAAAGAACAATCGAAGGTTGAGGAACCGCCGGCGCCGAGGGTGCCGAACTTCGCCGGCGCACACGTCGACGACGACGCCGAGGCCGACCACATCTTCTGCGGCCACGTCGACCTGATCCGCGCCATCGTCTGCGCACCGGGTAAGGGGCAGTACATGACCGCCGGGTGCGACGGGGACGTCCGCGTCTGGCTCGCCCCGAATAACCCAAACCGAACGTCTTCGACCGTCCCAACCCTGTTCGAGCCCGGGTCCGAGGGCGTCGACGAGAGTTCGATCGACCGGGGAGTCGGCGAGTTCGAGCGCAAGAATCCCTTGGTGGTCCCGCGGAGCATTCGCGCGCCGGATCCGGCGGCGAAGATGATCGCCAGGCAGCTCGAGGAGAGGGAGAGGATGGACGCAGAGGAAACCGAGCGGGTGGCGAGGGTAGAGGAGGAGCGTCGCGAGCGCGAGATGTCCACGAGGGTCGGAAGGATGCTGTGCGGGCTGCAGGATGAGTTGATGGGTCGCGGAGGCGAGGCGGAGCCGGCGAAGGAGAAGGTGAGGGCTGGAGGGCGATGATGGATCAACCGAGGTGATCCCGGTTGCTTGAATGACGATCTTTCTGCTCTTCTTCATCACAAGTTGACACCCAAGGAAGGAACACCCGGGTCGATCAGACGCAAATGCCGCAATACAATATCTCACACGTTTGGCGCCACGCTGGGCACCGGGGTGCAGAGCCACATGCGTTCCTTCGCCTCGTTGCCGTCCCAGTCGCACACCACGTCCAGGGACAGCGCGTCTCCCTCGATGGGCAGCTGAATCTTGCGATCGTTTCCCTCCTGCCAGTGATGCGCCCGCTGCTTCCCCTGCTCCTTCTCCTTCTCGCTCAGCCCGCCCTCGACGACGAACTTGAACTTGAACACGGAGCCCTGGGGAATGTGAACCGTCGTGGACCACGTCGCGTCCTTCTTCTGGTACTCCATCTTCGGAGCGGCGTTGGCGTCCCAAGCGCCGAGCTCGGGGATGTCGCCGCACACGACGACGCCCTCGCCAAAGGCGGTTTTAACGTTGATTCCGAAACGAACCGGGACCATGGGCTGCATCGGAGCCGGGTCGCGCGGGTCAGGGTCGCTCTCCTGGTCGCCCTCGGACTGCGTCGCTTGCTTCTGCTTGGGTTTCGGGGTCACGTTGGACTTGACGGTGAGATCGCCGTATCGATCGTCCGTGACGTTCCCGATGTTGATGTCGTTGAGCTCCTGGAGCAGGGCGTCCTTCTTGCGCTTGGCGAGCGCAGCCTCGGCGTACTGCTGCGACAGAGACGATTCCATCTCTTTCGTCTCCTGGACGAGCAACTCGGTCTCGATCTCGACGAGCCTTCGGAGGATGGCGGCGCTCTTGGACGCGGTGACGTAATCGCGCTCCTGCACCGCTCGAGCCTCGAGGTCGATGTGCCTCTGCCGCGCCTCGCGGACGTCGGCGACGTACTCCGGCTCCGCGTCTCCCGAGTAGCGCTCGCGGAGGGCGTGCGCGTTCTCGCCCATGGTCGTGGCGGCTTGGACGTTGCGCTCGTGCGTCGCGCGCTCGCGTTCCTCGTCGGAGGCGCCGGGCGCGGCGTGGGTGATGCGCTGGGCCTCCTCGTGCGCGCGCATGATGGCGGAGGCCTCGGTCGCCTTCGTGGCTATCGCGTTGTTGTTCAGCTCGGCGGGCCTCGCGGGCTTGTTCGGGTCGTAAGGCGGCTCGCGGTTGCCCACGGGTTGGTGGTACATGTTGCCGCTGTACTGCTGCGCGTGAACCACGAGGGCGCCCTTCCTCTTCCCACGAGGGAAAACGCCCGAATTCGTGGGGCGGGAGCGCGCGGGTTCGGCGCGCCGGGGGATGCAAAAAACGCGCGGAGTGGGCGCGCGGGCCTCGATGGCGACCATGGTGGCCATCGCGGCGGTCGGGACGACCAGCATCGTCGTTGAGGTTGAGCAGCTGAGGCCGCGGTGCGGGGCGTTTCTGGTATAATTCCAGGCTGGTGTCCAGTCAGCATCCAATTTCCGTCTGCGACGCAACGTTGACTGGCAGACTGGTGGCAGAGCGGCGCCACTTTCGCAGAAGAGGCGACGGACGATGGAGGCGGGCGAGGAGGAGGCGGGCTACGGAGCCTTCCTCCGGGCGATGCCCACGGCGCACACCTACCTGGGGGAGGTGCGGGATCTCCCGGGAAACTCCGACATCCGATACGAGCTCGCCAGGTCCGGCGGGCCGTTGCGGTGCAATCTCCCATTGCTCCCGCTTTCGCATCAGGTGCTCTTTCCGGGCGACACGCTCCCGCTCATGATACCGAGCGACGACCCGCTGACGCAAAGGCTCGTCCACCGCGCCATGGCCGCGCCACCGCCGCTCAAGGGGCTCTTCTGCGCGCTCACGTTCGTCCCGGAGATGTACGACGTCGCCTCCGAGGACCCCCGCGGCGTCGTCGGCACCGTGATGGAGATCCGCCAGGTCTCCGTGGAGGACGACGCCCGGGAGGACTCCGCGCTGTCCGTCGTCGCCAGGGGCATCTTGAGGCTCCGGATCGTGGACCTCGACTGGATCCACTACCTCGCGCGCCACCCCGTGGGTCTCCGTCCCGTCGCCGTGCGCTCCGCCACGTCCGTGGACGTCGAGTGCGACGTCATCCCCGAGGAGACGTTCCCGCGGCGACCGGCGCTGCCCGCGACCGCGTTCGGGAAAAACTCCCCCGCCCTTCCCCTCACGCCGCACAGCGCTTCGGTGTACGAAGCCTTCGACGCCGTCCGTCTCGCCGAACGCGTCAGGCGCACGCCGTTCGTGGCGCTGACGGTGAAGGACGTGGCGTCGCTGCCGAAAGATCCGGAGTCGCTGTCGTACGCCGTGGCGAGTCGGTTGCCCCTGGATGCGTGCGAGCGATGGCGCCTTTTGGCGACGGAGACGACGACGGAGCGGACTCGGCTTCTGCTGCGTTTGCTGTCGGAGAAAGAGGCGTGCGATCTATCGCTGACGTGTCGCCGGTGCGGCGTCGCCGTGGCCAACATGTCGGACATCGTCGTCGTCTCCGACGGTGGCGCCACCGGGTCGTACGTGAACCCCGGCGGGATCGTCCACGACATGGTCACCGTGGAGCCTCGCCACGCGGGCCGGACGCTTCGGCTCCACGGCGACCCGAGCGCGGAGCACAGCTGGTTCCCGGGGTACCGGTGGACCATCGCGACGTGCGGGACGTGCGGGGTGCACATGGGGTGGAGGTTCACGCCCGAGCGGGAAGGATCGCGAGTGGGGAGTAGCGGCGGAGACGGTGACCAGCTCGGAGCGCAGCTGGAGTCTTTCGAGCCTCGTTCCGCGACGGGCGCCTTCGACGACGGGGACGCCGGGGCACCGGCACGAACGGAGTGGCCCGGCGGAAGAATCGTGGGCACAGGCGAGTTTTACGGGATTTTGCGAAGCGCGACGGTCGCCGCGGAGGACGGGGTCGGTCAGAGTCGGCTCCGGGTGCCGCCCACGTGGCCGGAGGGCGTCGACGTGGTGGTGGACGAGTCGCAGTCAGACACGTCGGAGGGAGAAGACGACGACGTGGGTGATGACGTGGACGGGAGCGACGGGGGCGACGGGGGCGACGGGGGCGACGAGGCGACGCGGGAGGACCCGTGCGTGGATTGAACCTAGCCGGACACGCTTAGATAGACGTAGAACGCGTGTGACAAACCTTTTCGCGAGCCTGCGTGAGCTGAAATTCCGGGGCGTCGAAGTTCATTGACGGGCGCGCGGCCGCTTGAGGGTCAGGGCGCGCGGGGATGAGGGCGTTGGACGACGCGGAGCGGCTGCTCGTCAGCGGATCGTTCGAGCGGGCGAAAATCGAGGCCGCCGCCGCCCGCCAGGTCGCGGGTTCCACGTCCGAGCGCGTCGCCGCCGAGTGCGTGTGGATCCAGGCCGAGTATAAATTGGGGGGATTGACGCGACACGACCTGGACGCCGCGCGCATGGCGGCCGGCTTCGGCGAGGAGTTCCATCGCGCGAGCGCCTTACTCTGGAGTAGGCTGAGGCTGGCGAACCCCGCGGACCCGGCGGAGGCGGAGGCGGCGGCCGAGAAGGCGCTCCAACGAATCTTCGAGCGAACCCTCGTCGATCGAAGGGGCGGGCGGAGGGACGGGGAAGGGGACGACGACGCGGACATCTTGCCGGGCGCCGCGTGGTTGTACGCGGTGCACCTCACGTTCCAACGCCGGAGACGATCGCGCGACGCCAGGACGTGGCTCACGGCCCGGGTGAACGAGGGGACGCTCACGGCGGATGCGTGGCGCCGACTCGACGCCGAGATCGACGACGAAGACGACACAGCTGTGAAGCGAACGGCAGACGACGAAGACGAAGACGACACAGCTGTGCCCGAGGGTGAAGCGAGGGTGAAGTCCCAGGGGTCCCCGCGAACGAAGCCGAGGTCGCCGGGCGGATCGGGGACCCGGGAGACGGGGCGGGAGACGACGGGGACTAACGCAGGCGCCACTCGCGCCGGCGACGACGGACAAAGTCTCGCGATGGATTCCGACGGATACGATTCCGTCGACGCGTTCGGGGTGGTCGCGGCGGTGAGGTGGTGCGCCCGGTACATCGGTGTCGGCGACGAAGGCGCGAATGGGATCGGCCCGGCGGCGGCGGGCGCGGCGGTGGTGACGGCGGGCGTGGTGGCCTTCGCGATGGCTTCGGAGGCCACGCGGGGGTGGCGGCGGCGAAGGGGTGGCGGGCGGCGGTGACGAGGAGATTGTGGGACGTTGGCGAGTCGCCTCGGGTGTTGGACGGTCGAAACGCGGGGTGAACGAGCGGGAACTGGCGTCCGTCGGGCGAGCGAGCGAGCGACGGGCGTGTCGATGCTCTCGTCGACCTCGGACGGGGGATGTTTTCGCGATTTCCGGTAAAAGTCCCGAAACAATTTTTTGCATCGTGTGCGGTTTCGAAGCTGCGTGTCGATGACGAAGGCCTCGTCGGCGGCGGTTCGTTCGGTTGGATAAGTGACGCGTCGAAGGGGTTCGCGCACTTCGACGGGCACGCCCGCTCGACCGCACCGCGCCGCGCATCCGCCGCACGCGCCCGCCCATCTCTTCGACAGTCTTACAGCGACTTCGAGAGACATGTCCGCCTCCGCGTCCGCGCTCGTCGCGCCCTCCGCCGTTCGCGGACTCGCTTCCCATCGCGTCGTTCGCCGCGCGGGCGCCCGCCGCCGCTGCGTCGCCGTCGCCGCGGCCGCCGACGCGGTCAAGTTCTACAAGTATCAGGGTCTCGGCAACGACTTTGTGCTCGTGGACAACAGGGACAGCTCCGAGATCAAGCTCTCGTCCGAGCGCTGCGCGCAGCTGTGCGATCGCAACTTCGGCATCGGCGCCGACGGCGTCATCTTCGCGATGCCCCCCGGCCTGGTGCAGAAGGACGAGGACTACTCCATGCGCATGTACAACTCCGACGGCACCGAGCCCGAGATGTGCGGCAACGGCATCAGGTGCCTCGCCAACTTCGTGGCCAAGATGGACGGCGCCGACCCCAAGGCGTACAAGGTCGGTACCCTCGCGGGCCTCATCCAGCCCGAGGTTCGCGCCGACGGCCAGGTGAGCGTCGATATGGGCGAGCCCACGCTCGACCCTCCCAAGGTTCCGTGCACCTTCGAAGCCACCCAGGACGGCGCCGCGGTCCGCGCCAAGATGGAGGTTGACGGTGAGACCTGGCTCGTCACCGCGGTGAGCATGGGCAACCCCCACTGCGTCACCTTCGGCAAGGAGGGCGAGTGCGACGAGGAGGGCATCAAGGTCGATTCCTTCGCCCTGTCCCACTACGGCCCGATGTTCGAGAAGCACCCGGCCTTCCCCGCCAAGACCAACACCGAGTTCACCGAGGTTGTGAACAGGAACTACGTCAAGATGCACGTGTGGGAGCGCGGCGCGGGCGCCACCCTCGCGTGCGGCACCGGCGCGTGCGCCACCGTCGTCGCGGCGGTGCTGGAGGGACGCACGGAGCGAAAGTGCACGGTTGAGCTGCCGGGCGGGCCGCTCGAGATTGAGTGGCGCGAGAGCGACAACAGGGTCATCATGACCGGCCCCGCCGAGCTCGTCTTCGACGGCGTCGTGGCCGTGTGATGAAACGGGTGATGATTAAATTCGCGTCGCATCGTATTCGCATCGCATCGTTCGTCAATCGTCCTCGTCGCCCCCCAGCTCATCCCCAAACGCCTTCAGACGTTTGGCCTCGTCCTCCTCCGTGGACTCCAGCCCGGCTTTCGCAAAGTTGGTGAAGCCGTCCCAGAGCGACGCCTCCAGCTGTCTGCCCCCGAACCACCTTCCCTTCATCGCGGTGACGCACTTTTGCGCGTCGCCTCCGTCCTTGAAACGGACGCTGACCACACCCTCCGGATTGGTCGTGAACACCTTCACCTTGTCCACCGCGCCGAATTTCCCGCACTCCGCCTCGACGTCCTCCTCGAGCTCCACCCTAAAGTTCGGATCCGAGAACATCTCGTCCAGCGTGAACATGTGCTTGATTATCACCGTCGTCTTCTTCCTGTCCTTGGTGTCGTCGAAGCCCCCCCACCCGAGCTCAGCCTCCTGCTTGGCGATCACGGCCGCCTTGCGCTTCTTACCGCCGCTCCGCTTCTTCGCCACGAAGTCCCCTTTCATCTCAAACTTTGCCGGGGTCACCGTCATGTTGGTTCCCATGGTGTGCCTGAACGGCGCTCCGTCCAGGATTGTGCACGCGAGCTGGACGCTCGGCTCCTTCAGGTAGGTCACCAACCCGTCCCCCTTGAGCTCCCCCGTCTCTTTGTGCCTGTAGAGCTTGATCCGCGGCGCCGCGGTATCCGCGTCGAGCTTGATGACGCCGCACTTGGAGAAGACCTCCTTGACCTCGTCAACCTCCGCGTCGTCGGGCAGGCCGGTGACGTAGACGGAGGTGTTCGTCTTGAGATCGAACCAACCGGATCCATCGCCGTTGGCGTTCGCTCGTCTGGCCTCCTCGCGCTTGGCGCGTCGCTCCTTCTCCTTCTCGATGGCGTTGATGGCCATCTCGCTCATCTTCGGCGCGCCGTCCGGATCCTCCGGCTCGGCGCCGGGCTCGTCTTCGTCGTCGCCCCGCTTGGCCGCCGCGACCGCCTTCTTCGCATCGTTGAGGGAGGGGATGGCCACGTCTTCGTCCTGGAACACCATGTCGGCGGCGCTCCACGTGGGCGGCGGGGCGGCAGCGGGCGCGGCCATCACGTCCTCCCCCTTGGGCTTGTACTTGCGGGTCGCGCGATCCCAGACGTACCAGGTCCCGTCGTCGTCCTCGAACTCGAGCTCCTCCGGGGTTCCATCCCCGGTATCTTCCTCTGGCGCCGCTGCTGTCTCCACCGCCGCGATCTCGGCATGGAACGCGGCGAGCTCATCCTCGGCGGACATGGATGGGCCGTGCCAGGTCGCAATGAGAATTCGAGCCACCCTGTTCCGTCGTGTTCGTGGCTTTTCGGCCTCTGGCGAAGTGCCTCACCCCAGACCACCTCGCGCGGTCAGGTCGACGACGTGTGCACATGGCGTCGTCAACCCACGCCGCCGCGTGTATCGTGCGTCTCGTGACCCCCCCCGCGGTCGCCCCGGGCGCTGCGAAGCCCCGGCCCCGCGCCGCCCCGAGCTGCACGGCGCACCCGGGACGAAGGTTGAAAAACTCGGGGGCCAGGCGGGCGCGACGCGATGACGACCTGGTGACTCCCCAAGGCACGTACCCGGCGCCGTGGGCGGCGGACCTCGCGGAGATATTCGAGTGGGAGGATGTCCTCGAGGCGGCGGGGCGCACACCCGCGGGCGGAACCTCGCGCGGTGACGCGTCGAACCCCGATGCATTGGCAGACGCCGCCGCCGCCTCGTCGTCGAGACGGCACACCCGCATCGTCCTCGACGGCGCCAACATAGCGTGGTCCATGGGAACCTCCGTTCGCTCGCGCTTCAAGTGCAGGCAGTTCCCGCTCTCCGCTGGCATCGTCCGCGCGCTGGAGCACGAACCTTGGAGGGCGAGGGGCTTCGAGGTCGTCGCGTTCCTCCCGAAGGAGTACGCCGTGGGCGGCCTCCAGACGATCTGCGACGGCGGAGGCCGAGCCACCCTCAACGCCGAAAAGGTGCGCTACCTGGGCAAGGGCACGTGGGTGAACGTCGAGCTGATGGACCTGGTGGACGCGGGTGTCGTGCGGCTGGTGTCCAGGGGCAAGGGCACCGAGGGGAGCAAGAGCGACGATCTGACCATAATAGAGTACGCCAAGGACAACGACGCGTGGATATGTTCCAACGATCAGTTTCGCGACCACCGGCGTAACAGGACCTTGGGGTTCTCGGGGGCGAGGGACCTGAAGGCGTTCGCGCGCACGCGCCGCTTCGAGCACACGTTCGCGGTGGCCCCCGGGCTGGACGACGACCTGCTGAGGGCGATGATGGAGTCGCGGGGGTGGGAACCCAGCGTGGGAGTTTTAAACGCGACGTGCCACGACGGATCCCCCGTCCCGACGCCCCGGACGTCGAAGCGGAGGGCATCCACGTCGGCATCCACGTCGGTATCCCGCCCCGACCCCCGGGACACCCGCGACGACGATGCGATGGGGTCCGTGATGGACGGGTTGATGGACGCGGGGTTGACGGCGCGGGGTGCTTCGCTGCTCCGCGCGGAGGACGAGTGCGAGATCGATCTGGAGAGGCTGGGCGACGATACCGCCGGCGACGGCGACGGCTTCGGGGCGAGGACGCGGAACGACAACGCGAACGCCCTCGGGGGCGTGTTCCCCTACTACGCCGCGCCGCAGGAGTGCGTGCCGGTGTTCTTCGAGCCCAAACCCACGGCGGCGATGATTGCGGCGAGAAAATCGTTCCTGAACAGGCAGGGATGGCAGATGTCGACGATCGGGACGACTGCGTAAGTCTCAGCGCGCCGTAGGTAGACTATTTATTCAATCGATCCTGGCGAAATCCGCCACGCATCGGCGCTCGCGCGTTCCTGGGGCGGGGAAAGAAACCCCCTCGCCCGCCCCGACCCCCTCGCCCGCCCCGACCCCGACCCCCAAAATTCCCGCCGCCGCCAAAGTTCCCGCCGCCGCGACCGCCGGGTGCGGGCGCCGATCCCCTCGGCGCCCCGCACCGAAAACACGCCGCCTTCGACCCGAAAACCACGCCGCAGCCCCGAGGACAGTTCCAGTCCCCCTCGCGAGCACCGCCCTGGAACCCGCCGCCGCCGCCAACCTGGAACCCGCCGCCGCTCCCAAACCCGGTCCCCGCGCTCGGCGCCGCGCCCCCGTCCCTCGCGAGCACCGTCGCCGCCGTCTGCAGCGCGGCGTCGAGCTCGATCGGCAGCGCCCCGTCGGGCCGCCGCACCTTCGCCGCGAACGCCCTGGCGAGCCTGATGCGCAGGCACGCCAGCTGCGACAGCACCGCGAGCGGGACCCGAAACTTGAGCCAGTCGTCCGCCACGAGGACCGCCTCGCCCGACGCGTCCTGCTCCCGCTGCGCGACGTCGCGTGCCGCCGCCGCGTTCGCGACGTCGCTCGGGTCCGTCGGGTCGTGGTCGGGAAGGTCGACGGGGGGTAGCGCCTCGACGGTGAGCGACGCCGCCACGAGGACGAGCGCGGCGGCGGACACCACCGTGCTCTCCTTGACGTACATCTGGCTCTCCCCGCGGGTGATGTCGTCGAAGCAGACGAGCACCGGCGCGGGCTTACCGGCGCCGTCGGGCCCGGTCCTCGGGACCTGGTCGTGGAGTTTGCAGTTGACGGAGTGCGGGTGGATCTTGACCTTCTCGCCGCGCAGGGTGGCGAGCGTGGCCTTCATGCCCCCGCCCGCCTGCTGCCCCGCGCCAGGTACCAGCAGCCGCCCCATGAGCGGGTACATGCCCACCGCGAGCACGGCCCTGACGAGGGAACCGGCGCCGGCGTTTCCGGACGCGTCCCGGAGGTTACGAACCAAACCCCGCGAGGACAGCGCCGAGACCAGCTGCTGCCGCATACCCCGAAGCATGTTGAGCGTCGCGCCGCTGAGCGAGTTGCGGGTGTTGAACTGCCGCTCGCCGCCGCCGCCGCCGCGCGCCCTCGCCTGTTCCCACCCGACGAACGCCCGGGCGACGGCGAGGTGGTCGGAGCCGCCCCCGGCTTCGTCGGAAAATCCCCGCCGGGCCGCCCGGCCCCCCTCTCGGCCCCCGTCCACGGACACGACGAACGGGGACCTGTACGCGGATGCGCACGCCACCGTCAACACGGGATCGAGGACTCCGAGTAAGGTTGCGTACAGGAGCATCTTACCCACGCGGGGGTGCACCGGCATCTCGCCGAGGTGCCTACCCAGCCGGGTCAGACCCTCGTCGTCCTTCATCGCGCCGATGTCCTGAAGCAGCGCCACCGCCTGCGAGATGGCCTGGGGGATCGGGGGCTCGACCGCCTGAAGTAAAAACTCGGCGGTGGAACCCTGGCCCATCCCGACGGCGGCCGCGCCGCCCCCGCGCTCGCCCCCGAGGCTTGAAGCCTCCGCCAGCATCCGCACCTGGAGACACAGCTCCTCCAGCGGCGACCTCTGCATCTCCGGCAGCTGAAAGTCCGCAAAGGAGGACATCCTCGCCGTGGAGTACAGCCGGTAGCACTCGCCGGGGCGGACGCGACCGGCGCGCCCGCGTCGCTGCTGCGCGGACGCGCGGGAGATCCACGCCGCCTGAAGCGTGGACACCCCCGTGTGAGCGTCGTACGACTTCTCCTTGAGCCGGCCAGAGTCCACGACAAAGACGACGTCGTCGATGGTCACCGCGGTTTCCGCGATGTTGGTCGCGAGGACAACCTTGCGCACGCCCCTCGGGGGGCGCTGGAACACCCTCTTCTGATCCTGGGGCGGGACCATGGAGTGCAAGGGGAGCACGAGGGTGGTGCCGTCGCTGAACCTGGGGTCCGCCGCCATGTTATCGCGGAGCTGCGATATTTCGTTCCAGCCTGGGAGGAACACGAGCACGGCACCCGCGGGTCCACCGTGCGCCGTCTGCATCTCACCAGCCCTGTGCGTGAGGATCCAGTGTATGAGCTCCTGCGCGAGTTGCAGGTCAACCTCGTCCGGGTCCGCCTGGATCTGATACTGCGACATTTGCGCCGAGGCATTCTCCATCGCGCTCAGTCGCCTGATCTCGTCTTCAGCCGCGTCCAGGGTCTGGGCGATGTCCTCGTGGCCAAACCTACGGGCCCAGTCCGCGGAGGAAGACCCGTCCCGCGACCTCTGCGTCGGGTCAGCGCCCATGCCGATGAGCTGCGACACCTCCACGTGCCGCCCTTTCCCCGCCGCGGCCATCAGCGCCGTGGCGCCCGTCTGGGCGTGAGCGACGCCGACCAGGGCCTGCTCGCCGTAGCCGCCGGCGGCGCCCACCCCGCGGACCGTGTCCAGAAGGGAATCGAAGGATTCGTCGGTTCCCTCCAGAAACGCGCGCATGACCGCAGCCTGCACGGCCTGACCCTCGGGCGAGTCCGGGTCCGCCGTGGCGGCGTAAACAAAGTCGTGGACCCCGCCGCCGCCGCCGCCGCCGTATCCGACCAGGCTGAGAATGTCCTCCAGGTGGTAATCCGCCACCGGGTGGGTGTATCCCGGGACCCTTATGACGGGGCACCCGCCGAAGTAGTCGCTGAACAGATCCTCGCGAACCGTCGCGGACATCAGCACGAGCCGCAGGTGCCTGTGCCTGGCAAGGACGCCCCGAAGTACGATGGTGAGAAAGTCGGCAAAGAGGTCGCGCTCGTGGAGCTCGTCGATGACGATGTGAGAAAGCGACTCCAGCATCTTGTCCGCGCCGGGGCTGGTGAGCCTGCGCAACAGCACGCCGTTGGTGCAAAACATCAGCGCGCAGTCCGCGCTGGCCTTGGTCTCGAGCCTGATCTGGTATCCGACGCTCCCGGCTCCGATGTTCTCGCCCCTCTCGTTGGCCACGCGCTCGCTCACGGTGACGGCCGATATTCGCCTCGGCTGCGTGCACATGATCGTCGCGCCCCTCCCGTTGCCCCACGCGTCGTCTATGAGGTACTGGGGAACCTGCGTCGTCTTGCCGCATCCCGTGGCGCCCGCCACCAGCACAACCTGGTTACGCGCCACCGCATCCAAAATCTGACCCTTGAACTCGTCCACCGGGAGCGCCGCTCTCTTTCGCTGAATCTCCGCCAGAGCCGGGTCCGACGCGATCCTCCGCGCGAGAGCCGCGGCGCCGGCGGCCGCCTGCTCCGGGGTGACGCTCGCGTGCGGTCTCATCTTCAGCGGCGGGGGCCCCTTGTGGGAGTCGGCGTGCCTGCCGCGCTTGTGCCCGTGCCCGTCCTCGGGTTCGTCCTCGTCCCAGGCTGACTCGAGCGATCCCTCGGCTGCGATCTCGAGCTCGCGTTGAGACTGGGGATGGCGCGCGAAATGATCGGCGAGCGCCGCGATGGACTCGGGGTGAAGGTCGAGAGGATGCAGTTCCTGCGGAACGACGCGGTCGATTGAGGTCAGCGGTGGGTGCGGGATGGGGCGGAGATTGCGTTCGGGGGTTTAGGGTTGGTGCCGAAATTTCGATAACGCATCCCGCGGGAGAGGATGGGCGACGTCTCACCTCGTGGTCCTGCGGCTTGAACTCCTTGGGCTTGGTGACGTGAACCTTACGGTTATCACCCTTTCCGTAGCTCTTCGACTTGAGCCCCAGCTTCTTGCACTCGGCGTGCACCACCGCCCTATCGTGGTTGCTCATGTCCGCGGGGAAGACGATCTCCTCCTCGTCGGACGCCTTGAACCGCGCCAGTTGGACGTCGATCGCGATGCGCGTGCCCTCGGTGACGGGCCTCTGGCCGGAGGTGAGACGCCCGCCGGGGCCGCGGCTGCCGGGAAAGGGCGCGGAGGGTCCCATCCCGCCGCCCCCGCCGCCCCTGCCGCCGCGAGACCTGCTCGGCATCGGATCAATTAATGACGGGCGAAATCTCGGTCTGCATGCACTTCCTTCGACAAGGTGGTGGCGAGATGATGAGTTTGCGTCGCGCCGCTAACGTGCTATTCAAGCGCGACACCACGTCGCTACTTCGCTAATCGTCCGTCTACCTATGGAGCGCGTCACTCACCGCGACGAGCTCGCGTTCGCGTCCGCGACACCCTCTCCACCCTTCGCCAGCTGTGCCCCGCCGTCCCCAATCGCCGGCGCCTGGCTCGTCGGCGTCTGGAAAAGCACCGCCCCGACCCCGTCCCTTCCTCCTCCTCCCGGTGTCTCTACCCCGTCCCCGTCCCCTCGGTCGTCGGGCCTCGCGCCGCCGGTGCCATCACTCGCGGGTGTCGCGTGCGCCGCCGTCGAGCGCGAGGCCTCCTCCAGCGCCGCTTCCTCCTCCTCCTCGGTCCAGTCCTTCACCTCGAAGCACGACGCGTCGTGCTCGTGTTCCAAGGTGCCGTCGACCAACGAGGCGTAGCAAGGGGCGCACAGGTCGTAATCCTCGCACGCGTCGCAGTTGTGCCTCGCAGTGAGGATGTACTTGCCGCAGCCGTCGCAGTGGCACGGGATTTCGATCGGGGTCCTGTCGATCTTCGGGTCCGCGGAGCCGACGATCCTCTGGCACTTGCTCCCCCTCTTAAACGTCACGCTCTTCGGGGTGATCCCCGGGACGCTATCGCCGGCGTCGCTCGGGGCTCCAGCCGGGGTCACCGGGGTCGTGAACCCACCCACGACTCCCTCCGGATCATCCGGGGAGTACCTCTTGCGCTTCTTGAGCGCCGGGCGCAGGCACTCCATGCCGGCGCCCCGAAACAGTGGCGGTGCCCAGAAATCGTCTCGGGTGCCAACGGAGCGCAAAAGAGCCTCGGAGGGACGGGAAAATCGTGTCGTATGAGAAGCAGTCAGGAAAATTTGCTGGGAGAACCACGGTGCAGCCTCCACTCTTCGTTTCTTTCCCCCGATCTGCCTTTCCCCTTCGACGCGACCCTCCCACCGGGCGCCACAACCAGCGGCAGGTCGACATCGACCACGCCAAGGCGGAAATCGGAGCGAACTCCACGCGAGTCAGGCTCGTGCGATCCTCCGTCCGAGCGAGACACGTCCGCGCTCGGTCGATCGGAACCCCGATCGTCAGGCGCACTACGCACCAAGTAGGGTTCGGTTCCCCACCGGTGTTTCACCTTTTTGAAGGGCGGGAGAGCGCGGGCGGGTAACATGGCCGACATCACCGCGGTCCTCTCGGCCACCACCAGCCCCGACGCCGCGACGCGCGAGGCTGCGGAGGCGCAGCTGAAGCAAGCGCAGGAGCAGAACCTCGGCGCCTTCCTGCAGTCCCTCGCTAACGAGGTCGCCACCGAGGCCAAGCCCCTCGACTCCCGACGCTTGGCGGGTCTCATCCTCAAGAACGCGCTCGACGCCAGGGACGAGACCGTCAAGGCCGACAAGCAGGAGAAATGGGTCACCATGGACGCCAACATCCGCAACACCGTCAAGGGGTGCGTCTGGAACCAGCTCGGCTCCCCCGTGCAGGAGATCCGCCACACCTGCGCGCAGGTGATCGCCAAGATCGCCGGAGCGGAGATGCCCAAGGCTCTCTGGCCGTCGCTCGTCACCGACCTCCAGAACAACATGGCCACCGGCGATCCCGGCAAGCGCCAGTCCACCCTCGAGGCACTCGGATACATCTGCGAGGAAATCGAGCACGAGCACCTGCAGGAGGCGGACGTCAACGCCATGCTCACCGCCATCGTGCAGGGCATGAGGAAGGAGGAGGAGAGCAACGAGATCCGATTAGCCGCGACCAACGCCTTGGTCAACGCCATGTACTTCGCGGAGGGTAACTTCGAACGCGAGCAGGAGAGGAACTACATCATGCAGGTGACGTGCGAGGCGACCGTCTGCGCGGACGTTCGCGTCAGGCAGGCTGCGTTTGAGGTGCTGGTAGGAGCCGCGGAGAACTACTACGAGAAGCTTCAGCCGTACATGACCGCCATCTTCGACCTGACCGTCAAGGCGACGAAGGGCGACGAGGAGTCCGTGGCGCTGCAGGCGATCGAGTTCTGGTCCGCCATCGCCGACGAGGAGGTCTGCCGCCAGGATGACATCGCCGACGCGGGCGAGGGTAACCACCAGATCGTCTACCACCGATTCGTCGAGCAGGCGCTTCCCCACCTCGTGCCCATGCTCCTCGAGACCCTCACCAAGCAGGACGAGGACGAGCTCGACGAAGGCGACGACGTGTGGAACCTCGCCATGGCCGGCGGCACGTGCCTCGGCCTCGTCGCCACGTGCGTGCAGGACGCCGTCGTCGACCACGTCATGCCCTTCATCACCGGCAACATCGGCTCGCAGGAGTGGCGACTCCGCGAGGCTGCCACCTTTGCGTTTGGATCTATCCTCGAGGGACCCGACCCGGACAAGCTCGCGCCCGTCGCCGCGCAGGCGCTCCCTTTCCTCCTCAACGCCCTCAACGACCCTAAGACCCACGTGCGCGATACCACGGCGTGGACCATCGGACGCGTGTTTGAGTTTGTCGGGGAGGCTCAGTCGCCGGTGGTCAACCCGGGCAACCTCGACAACATCCTCAAGATTCTCGTCGAGAAGCTGCAGGATAAGCCCCTGGTCGCGGGTAAGGTGTGCTACGCGCTCCTGCGCCTCGCGACGTCGTGCGCGAACGACGACGATGAACAGAACCCCATGCGCGTGGCGCTCGCGCCTTACTTTCAGGGCATCGTGCAGAGCCTGCTGCAGACGTCGGAGCGTCCGGATGCGGAGCAGTCCCTCCGCATGGAGTGCTACGAGTCCCTCAACGAGATCATCCGAGCGTCCACCCAGCAGAATGCGCCCATCACCCAGCAGCTCGTGCCCATGGTGCTTCAGAAGCTCGAGACGACCCTCGCCGCGCTCTCGCAGCCGGGCCTCGGGCCCGAGGCTCAGGAAAAGATCGGCGAAGTCCAGGGCCTGCTCTGCGGAACCCTCCAAACGATCGTCCAGAAGCTCTCCGGAGAGGATGCCACCAAGATGATGATCATCCAGTTCGGAGACCAGATCATGCAGATGCTCCTCAGGGTGCTCGGGGCGAGGTCAGCCACCGTGCACGAGGAGGCAATGCTCTGCGTCGGCGCCCTCGCTTACGCCACCGGTGATCAGTTTGAAAAGTACATGCAGGCGCTTTACCCGTTCATCGAGGTGGGCCTCAAGAATCACGAGGAGTACGAGGTGTGCAACGTCACCGTGGGCGTGGTGGGCGACCTGTGCCGCGCGCTGGATGCAAAGATCCTGCCCTTTTGCGACGGCATCGTGTACCAGCTGCTGCAGGATCTGCAGTCCACCGCGCTGCACCGCTCGGTGAAGCCCCCGATTCTGTCCTGCTTTGGCGACATCGCGCTCGCCATCGGACCCGCGTTCGAGAAGTACGTCGGGTACGTGGTGCCCATGCTCCAGAGCGCCCAGCAGCTCTCGCTGCAGACGCCCAAGGATGACGAGGAGATGATTGAGTACAACAACATGCTCCGCAACGGAATCTTCGAGGCTTACGCCGGCCTCCTCCAGGGGTTCAAGGATGACAAGAGTAAGGTCGAGCAGCTCAAGTCTCACGCAGTGTATGTCCTGCAGTTCATCGCGGAGGTTGCCAAGGACGGGGACAGGGACGAGGCGGTGACTCGCGCCATGGTGGGCGTCATGGGCGACATGGCGGACACGATGGACGGGGTCGGCGAGCTGTTCAAGCAGAACATGTTCTGGGTGGAGCTCATCCGCGAGTGTGAGGACCAGTACCAGGACCAGCAGCTGAGGGACACGGCGCAGTGGGCCAAGGGGAAGATCACGATGCGCGTCGGGATGTGAGCGACGCGATTCAATCCCGTGACGACTACAACTGACAGACCTTTGGAGTGATGACGGAGGCGGGGGCTCGAATGACGGGCTGTGCTCGAGCCAACGTGGAGACTTATGACTTATTAGACATTGACGGCGGCGCGCGGGATTAGCCACCCGCAATCGGGATGAGGAGGCAAAACACTTTCACACATCTGGCAGTCTGGATCTTCCCGCTGTCTCTACGCGAGACCCACTAGTTTCTCCGACAACCTCCACAAGTTTCGAGCCTCTGTCGCATCCTTCGATTCCTCGCTCGATTCCTGCACGATGAACGCGTGTCCCGTCGGTGACGAGCCCGGGGAGATGGTGTTGCTGTAGTACGCGCCACCCACACCTTCGAGGGACTCGTCCGTCAGCATGTACAGCAGAGTGTTACCCCCGCCATCCACCGACTCGGCGACGTTGAACGTGTTTGTGATCAAGTCAAACGCCTTCACGAAGAGCGGCTGCTGGTGGCGGAACAGTCCGGTCCGGGTGATGAGTCCCGGACCGAACGCGTTGACCGTCACCTTGCTCCCACTCGCCTGCAAACGACGCTCCAGCTCGTAGGAGAACAGCATGTTGCACAGCTTGCTGTCTTTGTAAGCCTTATCCGCGTCGTAAGGCTCTCCGCTCACCATCTCGAAATTTTTACCGTCGCGCTCCAGTCCGGCGAGATCGCCGAGCGTCGCGCCCTTCCCCACGCTGCCCCCCGCGGACGCCGGGTCGTGCACCTCCGACGCCGTGACCACGATCCTCGGGTGTGCCAGCTTCTCGCTGCTCTCCAGCGCGGGCAGGAGTAGGTTGGCGAGGAGGAAGTGTCCGAGGTGGTTGACGCCAATCGTCTCCTCGAAGCCATCCTTGGTGCGGTAGACGGTGGGATCTCCGCTGTACTCGAGCCCGGCGTTGAGGCAGAGGGCGTCGACCGGCCCCTCCGCGGTGACATCCTTGGCAAATCGCCTGATCGACGCCATATCCCCGAGGTCGCACGCGTAGCACTGAACGTCGTTCGGATCGATGGACGGGAACTCGGATCGCATCGAAGCCTTCGCCTGCTCGGCTTTGGCGACGGTGCGACAGGCCAGGACGACGCACCAGTCGCCGCTCTTCGCGAGCTTCTTTGCGGCGTCAAAGCCGATGCCGGAGTTGCTGCCGGTGATGACGACGCGGGGCTTGCCGTACTTTGGAACCGCCGGGGCTTCGGGGGCCGCGTCGGGGGCCTCGTCCTCGGCCGTCGCGGGCGCGACGCGCGTCGTCAGCATAAGGAGGGCACCCGCGCCGACGACGGCGTCGCGGCGGCCCAGGGCTGCGTCGCTCGAGTCGCTCGAACGGCGAGCTGCGGCGCGGACGACCCGGGAGACTCGTGCGGATCTCGCGGGGCATCGCGCGCCAGTCGCGGGGATCGCCGTTTGGAGGAGGGCGCGGGCCATCGTGGTCTATCCAAAGCGCGAACGAAAGTGACGACAGGACGGAAACTGGCAGGGAGTTCAGGGATTAACTTCGGATTAACTTGCCCCAATCGGCACTGCAGCCTGCGGGGGTGGGCCGGTGGGCGGAGGTAATCAGAGGCGACGGGGATGCGCATCGCGGCACTGCTCATTCGGCGACGATTGGCGTCGTCGAGCTGGTCGGAGGCGGCGAGTGGGCTGTGGGCTCGCCGCTCGAGTGCTGTCGGGGGTTGGTCCTCCCTTCCCGAATCGCCGACGCGCTCGAGGACCGTCCGATGGCGCTCGCTCGCCACGCGGACGTCGCCCGCCGCGGATCCCGAGAAGCTCACGGTCGTAAAGCTCAAGGAGATCCTGGACTCCGCGGGGCCGTGGCCGGATGGGCTCAAGAGGTCGTCGAAGAAGGCGGAGCTCGTAGCCGCGGTCCGCGAGGTGCTGACGGCCACCGGTGCGCACGACGCGGCGGCGACGCGGAGCCTCGACCGATCCCGGGCCGATCCGGAACCCGGCGACGGCGGCGACGCGGACATCACCGCGGCCGCATCGCTCTCCGTCGAGGAATCATCCACCGTTTTCGCCGCCCCGACGGACGAGGCGGGGTCCAACGCCGGACGGGACGAGGAGGATCCGGTGGAGGTTCTCATGGACATGCGCGAGCCCGGCGCGTGGTACCCGCTCGCGCGCGCGATGCGACGCGAGGTCCACCTCCACGTCGGACCCACCAACAGCGGTAAGACCTACTCCGCCATCCAGCAGCTCAAGGCGGCGGACAGCGGCGTGTACTGCTCGCCGCTGCGGCTGCTCGCGTGGGAGGTGGCCGAGGGACTCAACAACCGCGACGGCGTGCCGTGCAACATGATCACGGGCCAGGAAAAGAAACCCGTGGACGGGGCCAGGCACGTCGCGTGCACCGTGGAGATGGCGGACATAAGGAGAATGGTCGACGTGGCCGTCGTGGACGAGGCGCACCTCATGGGTGACCCGGAGAGGGGCTACGCGTTTACCAGGGCGATACTCGGCATTCCCGCCAAAGAGCTTCACTTGTGCGGTGACCCGGCGATGGTCCCGCTGGTGCAAAAGGTCATAGAGGAGGTCGGGGACAAACTCACCGTGCACAGATACACGCGGTTACAGCCGCTGAAGGTGCTGGATACGCCCCTGCGTAGCATCAAGAACGTGAAGAGCGGCGATTGCCTCGTGGCGTTTAGTCGCAAAGCCGTGCATCAGCTCAAGCGCGACGTCGTGCGGCAGGCTGGTCTACGAGCCTGCGTCATATACGGCAGTTTACCCCCGGAGGCGAGGGCGCGGCAGGCTGAGCTGTTCAACGATAGGGCCACCACGGGTTACGACGTCCTCATCGCGTCGGACGCCATCGGCATGGGCTTGAACCTGAGCATAAGGCGCGTGGTGTTCACCACGATGCGAAAATTCGACGGGGAGCAGATGCGCCTGCTGGAACCCCCCGAGGTTAAGCAGATCGCCGGGCGCGCCGGGCGGTTCGGTCAGGGGTTCGGCGAGGGCGGCACGACCACCATGGTCGCCGAGCAGCTCCCGATCCTCCGCCACGCCGTCGCCGCGCCCGTGGTGGACCTCACCAGGTGCTCGGTTGCGCCGACGCTGGAGCACGTCGAGTGCTACCTCGAAGCCGTCCCGGGTGCCACGCTCGTCGAAGCCCTCACCGCGCTGTGCCGGGACGCGTCACTGCCGCCGCACTACTTCATGGCCACCTGCGACGGCATGCTCGCCGCGGCGAAGCTCGTGGAGAGGCTCCCGCTGTCCGTCGAAGACCACTGGATGTTCGCCGTCGCCCCCGCAAACGTCGAGGACGGCGGTGAAGGCGCCAAGGCTCTGTGGACCTTCGCCGACGCGTTCGCTCGACGCGGCCGCGTCGGGGTTCGGATCATAAAGCGCCCGCCCGCTCGCGCGCCGGAGACCCAAGGGGAGCTCAACGTGCTGGAGCAGGCGCACGCGGCGTACGATCTGTACCTGTGGCTGTCGATGCGACACCCGGCGGCTTTTCCGGAAATGGAGCTCGCGCAGGCGCTTCGGCAAACCTGCGCCGCCGCCATCGAGCTCGGCTTGCAGCAGTCGTCGTCGCTGCGGATGGAGCGCGAGTGGGACGAGAGGCGAAAGGGAGGGGACGACGTCGGGCACGTGGACAAGACCCGGCTGAGGGAATGCGTGGAGAGGGTCAGGGCTGAGGTGGAGAAGCTCGCGGCGGCTGGGTTTGGGTACAAAGAGTCTGACGCGGACGGAGTTTACGGAACGGTCAGGTTCAAAGCCAAGTTCAAGGGTGAGGACCGACTCGCGGGGGGCGGTGGTGATTCGCAGCGGTCGGATAGGGATGCCAAAGAGAAGGGCGAGCGCCCGGTTAAGAAGGAACGCGCGCGGAGGGCGCGGGAGGAGATGGTGTCGAGCGAGGAGGATAAGGCGCGGGTTCGCTCGTCGCACACGAAGAGAAAGCGAGAGAAGGAGCATCGCAGGGCAACGGGGAACGCGAGGAAGGCGGTGTTAAAGCCGCCGGAGAAATCGTCGCCGCTGGAGGCTCAGCCGGGCGTTTTGGGCCGGCTAAAGGGCCTCATCTTCGGATCTGGTGGTCAGTGAAGGAGCACAAGAGCTCGAGCCAGTGTTTTGACTGTTGCAAAGTCAAGCGAAACACAAGCGAAATCTCACGCGTTTTCACTTTTCTTCCGCGCACACACACGATGGCGGCGGTGGGGGCGATATCAGCAGTAGCCGCCGGGCTGCTGAACGGGAGCTGGAATCTGCCCACGAAACCCGATGCGCCGCGCCTTGTCAATGCCGCTTTGTACTGGGAATGGGAGCAGATATGGCTCGTCGCCAACATCCTCATCGTCATCTTCAACACTTTTCTCGTTCTCGGAGTGGTGGGTGCGGGCACCCTGGGAGACGTCTACCGAGGGGCGAGCTCCGGGGAGCTCGGGTCGATATGCGCGTTCTCCCTGCTATGGGGCTTCGGCGGGGTTGGCTACGGCCAGGCCATCAAGAGGGTGGGCATGGCGCTCGGCACGAGCATCGTCATGGCGCAGATCGTGTGCATAGGCACCGTCTTACCTCTAGCGTTCTCGGCAGCAGACATGACGACGCAGGAGATCGTCGGGTCCGTCGTCGGGGTCCTGCTCGCGTGTGCGGGGTTCGCGATGTCCTCGAGGGCCGGGCTCCTCCGGGACGCAGGCGACGAGGCCGGGGGGCGCGCGAGGGGTAGCCGTGCCTCGACGACGACGACGGCGGCGGTGGATGTTGAGGACCCCGTCAAGGGCGCGTCTCGTTCGACGTTCGTGGAGTCGATGGCGTGGTGCGTCGCGGGCGGCGTGCTCTCATCCATGCTGCAGTTTTCGTTCGTCTTCGGCGGCGGGCTGGTGGACGACGCCGAGGAGAGAGGGGTTGCCAAAGAGGCATCCGCCATGCCGGTGTGGATGCTGTGTTTCCTGTTCAACTCTGTGGGCCATGTCTTCTATGCTTCCTGGCTGCTCAAGGCGAACGACACGTGGCGTAAGTTCCGGTCGACGCCGGCGCGTGATTGGGCGCACGGCGGGGTGATGTGCGCGCTCATAGCCGTGGCGTTCACCGCTCACATCCACCTGTACGGATTTAGCGCATCTTCGTCCGGGGCTGTGTTCGCGTGGCCGCTCGTGATGTCTTCGACCGTTTTCACCGCGCAGGTGTGGTCGCTGGTACTGGGGGAGTGGACGGACGCGAGTTTGGAGGCGAGGGTGGCGAACTGGGCGTCGCTGGGTCTGTTGGTGGCGGCCGTCGCAGTTGTCGCATTGACGGCCACATTATAACGGTATTAGGCAATTTTCGTCGAACTAAAAGCGCAGGCTGGCAGGTGATCGTTCGTCCGAGAAAAGATTTAAAAAATTCTGACTGAACTTCACGCCCACACGCTTGCAGAAATCAAGCCGCCCGCGACAGCCTCAAGAAAGTCGGCGCGAATGCGCCTCACGCAGACACTGTCGGCGCCAAGCACGGTCGTCGCTGCGTCCCATCTGAAAGGAGACCGCGTCCGCCGCGCGAACCTCTTTCAAAATGACCACTATGCAGTACAACTTCAAGAAGATCACCACGGTGCGCGCCCGCCTCCGCGTCGCCCCGCTTCGTGTGCCCTCCCTCCCTCCATCCGGCCGCCGCCGCCACTGAAAAACTCTCCGAGACTTTTCCGCTCACACGACGCCCACCTGTTTGCCTCTCCAGGTGCCCACGGCGAAGGACTTCATCGACGTCGTCCTGTCCCGCACGCAGCGCCAGACCCCCACGGTGGTCCACCGCGGCTACGCCATCACCCGCATCCGCCAGTTCTACATGCGCAAGGTCAAGTACACCCAGACCTCGTGGAACGAGAAGCTCTCCAAGATCCTCGAGGACTTCCCCCGCGTCGACGACATCCATCCCTTCTACAGCGACCTCCTCAACGTTCTGTACGACAAGGACCACTACAAGCTCGCGCTCGGGCAGCTCAACACCGCCAAAAACATCATCGACAAGATCGCCAAGGACTACGTCAAGCTCCTCAAGTACGGCGACTCGCTCTACCGATGCAAGCAGCTCAAGCGAGCGGCGCTGGGACGCATGTGCACCATCATGAAGAAGCACGCCGCGTCGCTCGCGTACCTCGAGCAGGTCAGGCAGCACATGTCCCGCCTCCCGTCCATCGACCCGAACACGAGGACGATCCTGGTGTGCGGCTATCCCAACGTGGGTAAGTCGTCGTTCATGAACAAGGTGACCCGAGCCGACGTGGAGGTTCAGCCGTACGCATTCACCACAAAGTCAATCTACGTTGGTCACACCGACTACAAGTACCTCCGGTGGCAGGTTCTGGACACTCCGGGTATCCTGGACAGGCCCCTCGAGGAGAGGAACACGATCGAGATGCAGTCCATCACCGCCATGGCGCACTTGCGCGCGGTGGTTCTCTACATCGTCGACGCGAGCGAGCAGTGCGGGTACACCATCAAGCAGCAAGCCGACCTCTTCCACTCCATCAAGCCGCTCTTCGCGAATAAGCCGCTGGTCATCGCCGTGAACAAGGTTGACGTGCGTAAGCTGGAGGATCTCAAGCCGGAGGATGCGGCGCTCATCGCGGGGATGCGCGCGGCGGTGCGCGGGCCCGCGGCGCTCACCCTGGGCGAGGAGGAGGAGCTCCCGTGCATGAGCACCCTCTCCGAGGAGGGCGTGATGGAGGTTAAGCGCGTGTGCTGCGACAAGCTGCTCGCCGCGCGCGTCGAGCAGAAGCTGGCGAGCCGACGCGCGGGCGAGGTGCTCAACCGCCTGCACGTCGCGCAGCCAAAGCCTAGGGACAACATCTCCAGGCCCGCCGTCATCCCCCACTCCGTCGCCATAAACAAGGCGAAGAAGGCGAGCGGCGAGCTCAAGATTGTCACGGAGAAGATGCTGCAGGAGGAAAACGGCGGCGCCGGCGTGTACAACGCGGACCTTCGCAAGAACTACCTCCTCGACAACGACGACTGGAAGTACGACATCATGCCCGAGATTTACAACGGCAAGAACGTCGCCGACTTCATCGACCCGGAGATCGACGAGAGACTCGCCGAGCTCGAGCGCGAGGAGGAGGAGCTCGAGGCAAAGTTCCAGGAGGACAAGGCGGCGGCGGAGATGGAGATGGAGCCTGACCTGGACGACGAGGAGAAGGAGCTGCTCGGGCAGGTTCGCGCCAGGCGGGCGAAGCTGGTGTCAGAGCACAGGCGGAAGAAGAGCGTGGCGAACAACGTCCCGACGATGCGTCGCGATCGCACGAGCGACCCGGAGAGGCGGCTCACCACCACCCGAATGAAGGAGAGCCTGGGCGCGATGGGCATCGACACCACGCTCGCGGTCGCCAGGGCGCGGTCCGCGAGCGCCGTGCGGGAGGGACGCAAGCGCTCGCGCTCGCTCGCGGGCAACGGCGGCGACGAGGACGTGGACGCGATGGACGCGGACGGAGAGGAGAAGCCGAGGGTGCACTCGAGCAAGAGCCGCAGCGTGTCGGTGGCGAGGAGGACGTCCAAGAGCAAGGGGGCGGGTCTCAGGGACGAGTCGGAGAAGATGCGCGCGCAGAAGCTGGCGGACAAGGCGCAGCGGAAGATGAACAAGCGGGCCAAGACGGGCGAGGCGGACCGCGTCATCATCACCAAGATGCCCAAGCACCTCTTCTCGGGCAAGCGCGGCAACGGGAAGACGGATCGGCGCTAAGCGTACTCATAGGCAAGACAACAGAACCAACCTTTTTTCAACAGCGAGCAAACATTATCGTTCAGTCTTCACACCCGCCGAAGCCGAGATGGCGGTGTCGTTCGAGGTTCCGACGATAGACATATCGGCCTTCGACGGCGACGACCCGGTTGCGTCCGCGGCAGTGGTGGACGCGGTGAGGACCGCTTGCGAGAACGTGGGCTTCTTCCTGCTCGCCGACCGCGGTGGCGTGCCCGAGGATCTCGTGCGAGATGCGCTCGCCGCGTCGAGGGGATTCTTCGAGCTTCCGCTGGATGAGAAGATGCGGGTGGCGAGCCTGAAGAAGGGATACATCCCCGTCGACGGATGCGACAACGCGGTACGGCCGACGAGCCTTCACGAGAAGTTCTCGTGCTCCCGCGTCGACCTCGCCACCGTGGACAGGTCCGATCCTTACTACGACCCGAGCGCGTCGCCCCAGGCTGAGCTCTACTTCGGCGAGGATAATCGATGGCCCGGCGCGCCCGACGGATTCAGGGACGCGTGGGAGCGGTACTACGTCGCGATGGAGTCCCTCACCCGACGGCTGCTCCGCATCTTCGCCAGGGCGCTTCGCGCCAAAGGGGGCGACGACTTCTTCGCGGACAAGTGCCGTCGACACGTCAGCAACCTCGTCGCGCTGCGGTACCCGCCCCTCGACCGGTCCAAGGGCGCCGCGATCGAGGAGCGGGTCAGGGCGCACACGGATCCAACCGACGTCACGATCCTGGCGTTCGAGCGGGGACCCGAGGGGCTGCAGGTGCTGCCCGACGGCGCGGACGATTGGCTCGACGTGCCCGACGCGCCCGCGACGCTGCTGGTGAACCTCGGGGACATGCTCCGTTTCTGGACCAACGACGCGTGGAGGTCCACGAGGCACAGGGTGATGGCGCGGCCGCGCGGGGCGCGCGCGGGGGTGCCGTCGGGGGTGCCGTCGGGGGTGCCGTCGGGGGTGCCGTCGGGGGTGGACGACGACGGCGGGGACAGGCTGTCGCTTGTCTTCTTTCACGCGCCCGACTACGACGCGATGATTGACTGCGAGGACGTCGGCGGAGCCGTGGTGAGCGCGGAACGGCCGCGGCGATACCCGGCGTTCAGGTCCGGCGAGCGCAGCCACTTCGCGCAGCTGGTCAGGAACGAGCGGGGTTTACCGGATAGGCAGACGCTGCGCGAGGATAACTCCCGAGGGGACTAGCGCGAGGAGGCGGTTGCAACAATTCAATGCAGTTTAGTCTAGCTAGTTTACACCGGCGGCCCTTCCGCTGGGAGCTGCGTATCGTTCCCCCTCCAATCCGCATCAATCGGATGCCTTGGGCTTGTTGCTTCCGCCGAACGTCCAAGAGAACGTCCAAGAGAGAACGCCAGCACGGCTGCCGAAGTGACGTAGGACATGCAGAAGCTGCAAAAAAGATAAACGTATTCGGGTTTTTGTCCCACCACGTGTTCGGGTTTTTGTCCCACCACCTGACCGACACATCAGTCAGCAGCAGGTCTTCCGTCACCGAGTCGTGGTCGTCGCCTTCATCGCACGCGCATCGTATCGAAAAGTACCACGATCATCGACCTCGTGCGACCACCCGCATGAGTCCACTTCGAAGGTCCATGCGGCGCATACGCCCCCGGGCTGCGACATCTACACGCATGCTCGTCTTCATGTCTTCCGTGCTCGCCGCGGTCTTCGTCGATGCCTCGACCGGTCCGGCCGATCATACCGGCGTTAAATCGAGCCACGAGATCACACGGGCCACAAACGTGACTCCCGGCGACGACACACGTCATCCTGCTTCCCTCCAGCTCACCGTCCACGCGTTCGGCGCGAGTCTCGACCTCGACCTTGAACGCAACGACGAGCTCTTCTCGCGGGAATATCGCGTGCTCGCGTGGAATCCCGCGTCGAACGCGCATCAGCTTGTCGGGAATCACCCCGGGACGGATCACTGCCACTACCACGGGCGCGTGCGGAACGCAAACCCGGGCGTGCGCTCCCACGTGGTGCTCTCCACGTGCCATGGACTCAGCGGCATCGTCAAAATCGGTGACGAGACCATCACGCTCAAGCCCGCAGAACGAGATGCTGAACATCGCGACGACGACCAACTCGACGCCGATGTCGTCGCGACCATCGATGTCAACGCTGACGGTTCTGTCGGCCCCATCCCAGTCGGAGAGGACCTCAGCGAGAGTGCACCTTCAGATTCCCGCAGAGCGTTGCTCGGGGGAGGCGGCGGCGCGGATGCGTTCAAGTACACGGCGGGCCCTCAGACAATTGTCATGCGGGTGATGGTCGTCAACGACAACGATCGATGTAAATTCTTCACGGCGGGCGCGTCGATGACGTCCGCTGAGCAAACCAACATGGAAGTTCACACCAGGCACCTCATGAACATGGCGGCCTGGATGTATAAAACCATCTCCGACGAAGTGAGCATCCGCATCGTGCTCGCCGGGCAGGTGAACTGGTGCGCCGGGAATGCGTTCTCGATGAAAGAGGTACAACTCGGCGATCGCAGCGGCACATACGATGACAAAGTCAAATATTACCAATCCTTTGGTGCCCGCATCATCGACAAGTCAGATCTTGATGCGAAAGTTCCGGCGTGGATATACTCTAACCAAGCATCGCTTCCTCCATTCGATGTAGCTCACATATTCAGTCCTAATGCATTTGCAAGAGAGGAGGGGGCCCTGTCGGCGCTTGCGGGTGGATTTGCAAGCCAGGGTACACCGTGCTATGGTTTTGGCGTCGATGGAGATATCGGAAGGTTCGGATCTTCAGACCAATTCGCAGTACATGTAATCGCTCACGAGCTCGGTCATAACTTTGGTCTTAATCACGACATAGGTCCGGGTTGCCACGAATCAGATATATTTCACATCATGACTGGAGACGGAAGCGATAGCACTGATGGCAAGATTTCAGTTCGCGTCTGGTCAAAGTGTTCCGTGGACGCTATGCTTAAATTGGTGCAGGATAGTAAGCTCGACTGCCTCAAAGGTCCCGGTCATCAGAGCACCACAGGTCGATGCGGCAACGGCATCATAGATCCCGGAGAAGGCTGCGATTGTGGCGCGCTAGATTGCAGTTCGGTGGACGCGTGCTGCGATGGTACGACGTGTCAGCTCGCGACAGGAGCCACGTGCGCCCCAACTGAGATTGGTGCCGGCGGCGACAAGAGCGTCGAAGCACCCCGTTCCTGCTGTGACGCGGCGACCTGCGCACCCGCCGCGGCGGGAACCGTGTGCCGTGCTGCCATTGACGCGACCTGCGATGCGCCCGAGGTTTGCGACGGTACCACCTCTTCGTGTCCCGCCGACGCGCCCGCGGTCGCGCTCGGGACTCCTTGCGCTGGAATCAACGGGGATCGTGGATCGTGCTGGGGGAAATTCGGACAGCGGGGACCTTTCCGCTGCTCAAATCGAGATTTATCGTGCACCTCACTCACCGACTCTATATTGCACGGGAACGGCTGGTCCAATCCTCCACGCGGCGGTGCCCACGCCGCCGACGGTACGTGCTCGCTCGGTGATTACTGGCAAAGAAACGGCTTTCCTTATGACACCGCGGCGAAAAAGTTCACCGCGGCGCACTGCGACGGAGGAGGGACTGGAAACATGGTTTGTTTTTCCGGCACCAACTGTTCTGCTGGTTGGTATTCTTTACAACGGTCATACGCTTTGGCAGGTTTCCCGTGTGGTGACATCGGTCCAGACGGCATCTACGAGAGCGTGTGTGACGGCGGAGCCGGACACAATCGGCACGGACACTTGGCTACGGACTTCCAGGATGGCGTCATGTACGACGGATCTAACCAACCACAGTGGTATCCGTCCAAGTGCGTGCCGACATCGTCACTGCTTAAGCCCCCTCCCCCGCCGCCTCCTTCCCCACCGACCGCGCTGCCGCCGTCCCCGCCCCCGTTCCCGCCGCCGGCGCCATTTGCGACGACGACACTTTTCGTCGACGTCACAAATTTTGATTACGCCAACGCAAAAGACAGATGGGATTGGATATGGCACATCGAGGCTTCCCTGGCTGGAGCGCTTCCGCAATCGTACAAGGAGCGCCATCAGGCCGACCGGGATTCGTCGTCGTGGTGGACACGCGCGACGTTTTCCTTAAAAGCGCGAATGACCATCCCGGGCGTCGCCACCGTCGACGGCGTGTCCGATGCCGTGTTTAAGCGCGCCGTCGCCGCCGATCTCGGCGTCGACGTCGATACCGTCGTCATCGTGAATAAGACCGTTTCCTCTCGTCGTCGTCGAGCTCGAGCTCTCCTCGCGAGCGGAGGCGTGACCGTCAACTACGAGCTCTCCAAGTACGCGACAGTCGCCAACACGAGATCCGATCCAAGCGGGGGATCCATTAATGGGAACATGACGAGGGAACTGTACGTCCGGAATCGAGTCCTGGCATCCGAGGCGTTCCTCACCGTCAACGCCGCGTTCGGTGCCTCCCCCGACGTGTCGAATCCACCGGCAAATCCGGTAACGGCCACCTGCGAGCTGTTCATCATGGCCGGGAGCGTCGAGGAAGCCGCGGCGGTGCTCGCGACGGCGAAGGATCCGAGCTTCCCGGGCAAGGTCAACACCTTGATGCGGAACTGGTGGCCCAGCGAGACGGCATCGGTGACGAAAGTCAGCGCGACGCCGGAGGTGTATCATCCACCGCCGGAAGATGGCATGTCGGACGCCACGATCGCGCTGTACTCGTGTGTCGCCGTCGTCGCCTGCGGATTGGCGGCGGGTGCCGCGTACCGATGGGGAGGTGCTCTGCGCAGGAAAGTGGCACCCTTGGGGGCCATGACCTCGAGTGTGACCTCGAAGAAGAGTTCCACCGCGAAGGTGGCGCCCGCACCACCCAAGGCGCCGAAGTGATGATGATCATCAAACCCGGAATAGGGTGTGGTAGCTGCTACTAGTGGTAGGATGTGTTGAAATGTGTTGGGGGTTCTAAAACACTTAGCTCTAGAGTTGGTCTGATGGAGAAAATCGTTTCATATTGGATCGCTCGGCGGATAGGCAGACGCTGCGCGAGGATGACTCCCGAGGGGACTAGCGCGCGTCGGCGGCGGCGTCGGCGAGGAGGCGGTTGCAACAATTCAATGCAGTTTAGTCTAGTTTACACCGGCGGCCCTTCCGCTGGGAGCCGCGTCTCGTTCCCCCTCCAACCCGCATCAATCGGATGCCTTGGGCTTGTTGCTCTTGATGAAATCCGCGAGGAACTCGAACGGGTCCTCCGGTCGCTGCTTTACCAGCTCGCGCAGTCCCTTGCGCAGCACGGGCACCACCGTGTCGTCCAGGTACTGCCTCACGGGTTTGCCGGCTCCCTTCGCGGGGGACGCGACGACGTCTGGAACGGGTGCGGGGGCAGCCTCGGGCTCGGGCTCGGGCGCGACCTCGGGCTCGGGCGCGGGCTCTGCGATGGGGGCGGGAAGCGGAGGGGTCAGTCGGACTCTGTCGGCATCGCGTTCTGGAAATGTTCCTTTTGGGTCGGGGCGCACCTGCTGGCGCGGGCTCTTCAGCGGGCGCGGGCTCTTCAGCGGGCGCGGGTTCCTCCGCGGGCGCGGGCTCTTCAGCGGGAGCGGGTTCCTCCGCGGGAGCGGGTTCCTCCGCGGGGGCGGGTTCCTCCGCGGGCGCGGGTTCCTCCGCGGGGGCGGGTTCCTGCGTTTCGCGAGTGAAGGGGTGAGTCGGACGATGTTGGATTGCGCGACGGGTAGACGGGACGGCGCCGCGCTCTCGGTACGCACCTCGGCGGGGGGAGCCTCGGCGGGGGGATCGACGGGAGGTTCCTCGGACATGTCGAGCTAAGCTAGGGCGGAACGTGTCGGCTGGTTGTCCCGGCGCGTTCGAACTGTGCGCCGGCCCGGACGAGCGCTCCCAAAAGCGGCTCGGGCGCAAACGGTCCCAATCTCGCCTGGCCGCGACGTGACCGAGAGAAAGGGTCTGCGACAGCAGGTTTCAGGGGGAACGTGAACGCGAGATCTGGGGCGCGAGGGGCCACAACGAACAGCGCATCGCTCCTAGGCGAGCGACACGCGTTTAGCAGGGACAGCGAGAGTGTCTCGATCGAACCAGGCGTCTGTTGACTCCGCGCGGCGTCTCAGATCTCGGGGCCCCCGACCGGTTCAAAAGTGCCGAGGCTGAGATCTAGCTGTTGCGATCTTTGGTTAGGGTAAAGGGAGAGAGTATGGCGAGCGCGGAGGAGCTGGTGAAGAAGGTGGAGGCCGGGGCCGAGATCGAGGACTCGAAGCCCTTGGAGGCGGTGGCGACGTACCGCGACGTGATCTTCGGGGTGGGCGGGTCCGACGGCGACAGCGTCAAGGCGAAGGAGTCCGCGATCGATAAGCTGTCGAAGCTGTACGCCAAGCTCAAGGATGCGCCCGCACTCAGGACGCTGCTCACCGAGCTCCGACCGCTGTTCGCGACGGTTCCCAAGGCAAAGACGGCCAAGATCGTCAGGAACATCATCGACATCCTCGCGGGAGTCCCGGGTTTCGACGATCTCCAGGTGGAGCTGTGCAAGGAGCAGGTGGCGTGGGCCAGGGCAGAGAAGCGAACCTTCCTGAGGCACCGCGTGGAGCTGAGGCTCTCCGGCCTCTATCTCGACATGAAGTCCTTCCAAGACGCGCTCAAGCTCATCGGACAGCTGGCGTTCGAGGTCAAGAAGCTGGACGATAAGCTCCTGCTCGTGGACATCCACCTCCTCGAGTCCAAGATCCACTACGCACTTCGAAACATGCCCAAGGCTAAGGCGGCTCTGACCGCCGCGAGGACGAACGCGAACGCGATCTACGTTCCCCCCTCGCTGCAGTGCGTCATCGATCTCCAGTCGGGTATTCTCCACGCGGAGGAGAAGGACTATAAGACGGCCTACTCCTACTTCTTCGAGGCTTTCGAGCAGCTCAACAACCTGGACGACGAGGCCAAGGCGGTGATGGCGCTCAAGTACATGCTCATGTGCAAGGTGATGTGCAACCAAGCGGAGGACGTCGCGTCGTTGATCTCATCGAAGGGTGGGCTGAAGCACCAGGGCGAGACCCTGGACGCGATGAAGGCTGTCGCGGAGGCGTACACGAAGCGATCGCTGAAGGATCTCCAGAGCACCCTGAGGTCCTATGAGAAGCAGCTCGGGGACGATCCGATCATCGCCGCGCACCTGGGAGCGCTGCAGGACTCGCTGATGGAGCAGAACCTGCTGCGGGTGATCGAGCCGTTCAGCACGGTGGAGATTGCGCACGTCGCGAACCTGATCGAGCTGCCGCTCTCGGATGTCGAGATGAAGCTGTCCCAGATGATCCTGGACGGGAAGTTTGAGGGGATTCTTGATCAGGGCGCGGGCTGCCTCATCGTGTACGACGACAGCGCCGCGAACACCATGTACAAAGCGACGCTGGAGACCATCTCGAACATGGACCGCGTCGTGGACTCGCTCATGGTGAAGAGCTCCAAGATTGTCGCCTAATGAGATTGGAGTTTGATGGGATTGAAGACGCCAAAGCGTGATTTTGGCATTAAAAACCTCGTCGTGCAAATCATATCGATGCGCGCGCTCAGACTCACTTCCCGAACCGCCTGGACTTGGAGACGGAGGTCTTGATACCCGTCGCCTCGCCCGCGTACCCGCCGCCGTCCTCGCGCATGGACCGCACCTGTCCCTTGCGCCTGATCTGCGCCTTGGCGAACTTGTCCCGAAGCCTCTTCCTCGGGTTTTTGTGGTCCTTGCTCCTGTGAGGGGTGAGACCGCGGTTCTCCATGATCTTCTTGCCCACGTGGCGCTTGTCGAAGTCGCCGATCTCCTCCTCGAGCGGCGCGATGATGCCAGCCTGGCGGCGGTACTTCTCCTCCTTGGCGGCGCGCTTGCGGTCGCGGAGGGTAGCCGCGCCCGCGTATTCCTCGTCCTCGTCCACGCGGCGCCTCTCGCGCGCAGCCTCCCGGTCGGCAGCCTCCTCCTCCTCCCTGGCCTTGGCGGCCATCTTCCTGTTGACGCCGCGCTCGTACTTGTCGCGGCGATCCTGCGATGGAGACGCGGGTGGCGCCGAGGGAAACGTGGGTGAGCGCCGGGATTCATTTTTCGCGGGCAAGGCGCGGCGCCGTGAATGTTAAAAACGCAACGGGACCCGGGTCGCTCCCCGGGTCGAGCCGCGCCCGCGCGCGACGAGGCGGACGGGTGGTTCGCTGTAGCATTTTCAATGACGCCAAGTAACCACGGCGAGTAAAAGTCATCGACGCTTCCGAAAATGCGTGAAACGAGCGGGGGAAACCGGGCACGGGAGGGAGAAACGATGGATTTGGTTTGGGTCGCCGCACTCACCCCGAGGGAATCGCGCATGGGGAGGTCCGCGTCGCCGCTCGTCGCCTTTGCCTTCTTGGGCTTAGCGCCCAGCTGTGTCACGGAGTCCACGAGCCTGGTGCGCTTCTTGTTCTCGAGCTCCTCGGCAACCTCCACGAGGTCGGCCACGTCGTCGCCAAAGTCGCCAACCTGCGAGAGCGAGTTGACGGACCGAGTGGTGGCCTTCTGGCGCCTGCGCTCAACCTTGGAGAGGGGCACGCGCGTGAACAGGTCCTCCTCGATCTTGGCGCGGGCTTCCATGCGGGCGAATTCGCGCTTGGCGAAGGCGCTCTGCATGTCGCCCTCGTCGCCGCCTAGCTCCTCGGGAGCCTCCCCGAGCTCTTGCGCGAGTTCCTGCGTCGTTGCGAAAAGAATCAGTTCTCGGTCAGCGTCGGCGGGGGATTGGTTGGTGGAAAGTACGGGCGTGTTTCGGCTCGATCCCAGTGTCGAGTCGTCGATGAATGTCCATCCCTTGATTGGGAAAACTCCACTCATGGCATTTGAGCGGTACCCTGCCCAAGGTCTGGTACGATTTGTGTACGCCATGTGGTCTCGCGACCGGTCGCCTCTCATCTCCACGGGAAACGGAGATTGAGGAAGCGAATGGCGATCGAAGGGAAACAAACCGCGCGGGGGAACGAAACAAAACAGCACGAAGACGATCCACGATGCGCACCTTGATGAGGGAGGAGCGCTGCGCCCTCCTCCTGGCCTCCTTCTCCGCCCGCTTCTGCTTGGAGCTCTTGCCGCCCTCCTCGAATTCCTCCATGGCGGTGGGCATCATCTTGGGCGGGCGGTACACGCCGCCGTCGGCGCCCTCCTCGGCATCCTCGTCCACCTTGCTGACGAGCGCGTCGGGGTTGGGCCTGAACTGCAGGGGATCCTCGCCGGCGCCGTCGGCGTCCTCTTCCTCGCCGGTGACGCCCTCCTTTGCCATCTTGAGGAGCTTGTCAATCTGGTACTTGAGCTTCTTGTCGATGGGCCTGAGCTTCTCGATGTAGGTCCTGATCTCCACTAGCCTCAACACCACCGGATGGTCCTTCACGGGCCTACCCTCCGCCTTGAGGAGCAAGTAGAACGCGATGTTGATGCAGTAAGACAGCATCAGCAGGTGCTTGGTGTCGAGGTAGGAGATGCCCTCTTTGGTCACCATGTTGCCCTCACGGACAAACTTGCACAGCGGCTCAATCGTGTTCCGCACCTCGTCCAGATTCTTGGTGAGCTCCTTGGTCAGCGCGACCACCTCGGGGGAGTCACCGGTCTCCGCGTCCGCACCTTCGGCCGCCTCGAGCTCCTCGCAGCCCAGGGACTCCACCGCCGCGCCGAGGGACGCGACGTTCTTTTTGACCTTCTTGAGCGACTCCTTCTCAGCCTTCTTGCCCTTGGCGCTGAGCTTGGCCGCCTTGGCGCCCAGCGTGGCCTCCTCCTCGGGCTCAGAGTCGGATTCGTCGTCTTCGGAGTCGTCCTCGTCATCGGAGAGGCCGAAGTCCGCGGCGCTCATTCCCGCCGCGCGCGCCTGCTGCAGCCTGCGCGCCTCCCTCTCCTCGTCTCGTCGCTCGTCCTCGTCGCTCATGCCCTCGTGGTCCACCTCCTCGTCGCCGTAGAAGTCGGCCTTCTTGCGGCCCTTGATGCGCAGGCCGTCGTCCTCTTCCTCTTCCTCCTCGTCGGAGGACGAATCGTCCTGACCGCCGCGCTTGACGCCCTTGGAGGCGAGCTTCTTCTGCTGCGCCTTCATCGCGCGGATCAGCGCCGCCTCGTCCTCGTCGTCGTCGGAACCCAGGTCGTCGTCGTCGTCGTCGTCGTCGTCGCCCTCATCGTCGTCGTCGTCGTCGTCCTCCTCCTCCTCCTCTGCATCTTCCTCCTCCTCATCGGAATCGGCATCGGAGTCATCGTCCGAGTCGCCGCCGATGTCCATGACGGCCTCGGTGTCGAGGTCAGCGTCCGGATCCTCCTCCTCCGAGTCGGAGGCGTCGAAGCCGATTTTGTCCTTGGAGCGCAGGCGGTTGGCGTCGTCAATCTCGTCGTCCATCCAGTCCGCGTGCCCACCCTTCTTCTTGGCGCTCCCGCCCTTCTTGGCGAGCGAGCGACCCATTCTTCTCGCCGTTGATGAACCTTTCCCGAGCGAAGGTGTCAATGATGAGCAGAGGTCTGCACCGCCGACACTTTCTTGAGCCGCCGCTTTTTGAGCAACTTTTTTCCCGTATGCGTTCCAGTCAGCGAAAAACACCTTATTTTTGACGGTTTATTCTTGAGTCATTGACCCCGTATAAAATGTCCGAAGAAAAATGCGCCGTTTCCGAGCTCTCGGCTTGGCCGTTGCTGTTGGCGAAGTGGGCAGAGAGGGTGCGCGGCGGAGGCGTGCATCGCTCGTGTCGCGGAATGGTCACGCGGGGATGGCGGGACGATGACACCGGCGCCGGCGCGGGTCGTGAAGCGGGGCGTCGTCGCCCCCGAGGTCGCGACCGCGGCGGTGGTGGCCCCGGCCGGTTCCATCGGGGAAGCTTCGCCCTGCTCGTCTGCATCCTCGCGTGCCGCGTCGCGTCGGCGGGGGCGTCGCCGAAGCTCTCCGCGCTGTCGTTCGTCGGTGACGTCGCGACGCTGACCCCGGCGTTCGACCCCGACACGCTCTCGTACAACGCGAGCGTCACCACGGACCGCACGTCGGTGCAGCTCGCGTACGCCGTCGCGTCCCCGGACTCGGCATCGTCCGTCGAGGTGACGACCGCGGTGACGCAGCCGAGCGGCAGGCGGCGACGGAACCTGCTGAGCTCGACGACGTCCGCGCTGGCGATATCTCCGGGTCACAACGACGTCACCCTGACGGTCCGACGCATCTCGGATAACGCGGCGACCGCCTACGCGGTGCGCGTCACCGCCTACTCGCTCGCCGCGCACGTGTCCCTCTCGGGCCTCTCCCTGGTCGTCGGGTCAACTCCCGTCGCCCTCCCCGGACCGGGCTTCCAGGCCAACACGCTGACGTACGACGTCACGGTCGACTACAGGACGAGCGCGGTGTCCATCACCCCCACGGCTGCGTACGCGGCGAAGTGTACCATGACCGTGAACGGCGTAGCGCACACATCCGGTCAGGCCGTGTTGAACGTGGCGACTCCCACGTTCGCCGACGTCGGACCGAACGTCATAACCGTCACGCTCACCGCCGAGGACGGGCTGACGGTTGGTACGTACGTGGTGAACGTGAACCGCGTACCTCCGCCGCCGCCGCCGTCGCCGCCGTCGAGCCCGAGCCCGCCGCCGACGCCGCCTCCGCCGTCGCCGCCGAGCCCGCCGCCCGCGGCGCCTCCGCCGTCGCCGCCGAGCCCGCCGCCGTCGCCGAGCCCGCCGCCGCTTCCGAGCCCGCCTCCGGTGCCGTCGCCGCCCGCGGCGCCCCCGCCGCCGTCGCCGCCGTCGCCGCCTCCGCCGCCGCCGAGCCCGCCGCCGCTGGGACCGCCGTTTCGGTGGGTCACCACCCCGTGGACGAAATGCACCGCGCCGTGCGGAGGGGGCACGCAGACCCGATCGGTGATTTGCGCGGGGGGTCCCGGGGGGGGACCGGTGGAGTACGTCGAGTGCGGGGGCGCGGAGGTGGCGCCGGCGAGCTTCCGCGAGTGCAACTGGAACGCCTGCCCGGTGTACCGGTGGGACTTTGGAGAGTGGAGCGACTGCAACGCCACGTGCGGGGGAGTCGGTTTCAGGCAGAGGCTCGTGCAGTGCAAGAGTAAGGACCCCACGAGCACCGTTCGCGTCGTGGGCGTGGGAGATAACTACACCGTGGGCGGGAGGGTGGTCCCCGACGCGCTGTGCCGGGCGAACACCTCCGCGGTCGTGCCGGCGTCGATGGAGAATTGCAACTTCCGGCCCTGCACGTACCACCACTGGGACGCTGGTCCGTGGGAGAAATGCTCCGCCACCTGCGGCGGGGGCAGGCGCTGGAGGAACATCACGTGCGCGGTGCGAGACGACATGTGGGAGGAGATGACCGCGCACAACGCGGACCCGCTCGCGAACCCGAACATTCAGGGCTCAAACGCGACGGGAGGCGGCGCCGCAAACGCCGGCGAAGGCGCGGCGCGGGGAACCGAGAAGACCGTCACGAACGTCTCCACCTGCTACGCGTACCAGGACTTCATCGGCGATCCGCCCGCGGAGTACGGCGTCTGCCACACGCAGGCGTGCGTGGACGGTCCGAGGTGGCTGGTCGGTGAGTGGGAGAACGAGGGCGCGTGTGATAAGAAGTGCGACGGGGGTCGCTTGCGCAGATCCGTGCGATGCGTGGAAGGCGCCGTGGGGGCCGAGGTGGATGCGGACGTCTCGAAGTGCCCGAGCCCGGCGCCCGAGGGTGAGGTTCCGTGCAACACGCACAAGTGCGACTTTTGCGAGCGCGAGACGTGCTCGTACAGGGGCAAGTGCTCGGAGGGAGCGTGCGACTGCGGCCCAACCAGGATCGGTTTATTTTGCGACGTCTCGCGTGTATGCGGGTTTGACCAGTTGGGAACCCTGGACGGGCGATGCTGCGCAGGGACCATCGACGCCGTGGGCATGTGCTGCCCCACGCACCTCCCCGATGCGCCCGCGGTCATCGACGGCGACGGCAACTGCTGCTACAGCGGCAAGGTGGACGCCTGCGGCGAGTGCGATGGCGCGGCCAGAACGGTGGACGTGAGGGGCGAGTGCTGCCCCGGTAAACTCGACGCCGGCGGTTTCTGCTGCGCGTCCGGGGTGTTCGACGCGTGTGGGGTGTGCGAAGGGGATGGGACCACGTGCCCGGTGTGGCTCGAGGTCAAGGCTTGGTTCCCGCAGTCGATAATTGACAACGGAACCGAGTCATTCAACGCACACGCGAGGGAATGGTTCAAAATTGCGCTCAACACAAGCGAGAGCGTGATCGCGGGCACCGCCGAGAGCGGCGCCGTGATGGGCGCGACGGTAATGTACACGCCCCCGCCACCACCCCCGAAACCCTCGCCCCCCGTCTCGTCCAACGGGAGGAGGAAATTGCTTCAGACGATGTCACCGTACGGAGTCGCCGTGACGATTCCGATGCGGTTTCCGTTTGAAGCCGGAGTCGACCCGTCGTGGACGGCCTTGGCCATGCTCGACCAGCTGGCGCTGCGGAGCGGGAAACCGGTGGAGACCAAGGGGAACATGAGTGACGTGCTTTGGGCGACTCGCGCGTCGAGGGTGATGGGTTTAGCTCGAGCCGGCGCTTGCGGCAACGGCGTCTGCGAAGTTGGTGAGACGTGCAGTTCGGTCATCGACGAGTTGCACGACCCGGATGCGGAGAGCGAGGCGCACGCGGCCGTGGTTCGCGCGGCGAATCAGTACGCCAGTCTCACCGCGAGTGTCAAGGCGGCGGCGACGGCCGTCTACGCGGGTTCCAGCCTCGTGGGGCCGTACGTTTCTGACGCGGCGAATAAGTGTTGCCCGCGGGATTGCCCGCACGTGCTCAAGTCTTGCCCGTCGCCCGAGGGGACGACGTCGCCGTGCGGAGGACGCGGGCGGTGCCTACCCGCGACGGGTCAGTGCGACTGTTTCAAGGGTATGGGCTGGACGGGCCTGGCGTGCGGGGAGTGCGCGGAGGGGTACTACTACAAGTTTGGGACGTGCCAGGCGAAGCTGCCGATCGCCGCGCCGCCGCCGCCCCGGTCGCCGCTCGGGTTCATCCAAGCGCCGCCACCGATGGTCGAGAAGGACCGCAACAACTGGACGGGGCTCGCGCTCGCGGTGGCCGGCGCGGGGGTCGCCGCCACGCTGTTGTGCATGGGTAGCTCCGCGATCAGCGCCGTCTCCGCTTTCGTCGGCGGGCGGCTCGGAAGGAAAAAGCCGGAGGAGCGGGACTCGGATCGAGTCGCGCACCTTCGCGGGGGGAAACGCGCCGGTAAGGGCGGATTCGACGACGACTGGGTGTTCGCGATGAAGACACCGTCCCCGCCGCAGGGTAGGAAGACGCTCACGCGCCGTCCCCCGTCCCCGGGCGGTGGTTCCCTCCTCGGCGGGGGTTTCACCTCTGGATTCACCTCGCTGGATGACGCCGCGTATTACGACGAATCCGACGAAAGGTTCAACGCCGGGAGACGATTCGGGTCCCCCGCGGGGCACGGCCGCGGCCGCAGGGACCGCGCGATGTCCAGCCGCGCGTATGCGAGCCCCGAGGTCCTCACGCGCCGCGATGCTAACCGCGGTCCCCCTCCGAGCCCGCCGAGGCTGCCCAGCGAGGGGAGACGATATCCGGACGATCCGCCTCCGCCGCCCGAGGAACGCTTCCGTCTCGAAGGGAAGACGGTGGCGCTGAGCCGCGCGGTGATGCCCGAGGGTGCGCAGGAACCCGCGCGGTTACCGACGGCGAATTTGGGGCTGACCGTCAAGCGGTACGTACCCCCCGAGGATCCATCCGGGGCAGAGGTTGCGGTGAATATTGACACGCGGGGCTTGCCCCCGGTGGAGGGTTCCAGGCGCCACGCCGCTCCCAAGGTGGTGACCACCGAGGTGCTCACGCTGGGCGAGCCCGGCGTCGACTTTAACGTCGGGAGGTGGCCGAGGGGCGGGGGGATGGAGCACGTGAGGGCGCAGCGCGAGCGGGAGGAACTGGCGCGACTCGCCGATGAGCGAGACCGCGCGAGGCGGGAGCGATACCAGAGGCAACTCCAGTGGGAGGCCGAGGAGCGGGAACGACGCGGCGAGCACCAGCGGATGATGGAGCGCGAGCGAAGACTCGGAGGTCCTCACTACTCCGGGTCGGACACGTACTCCGAGTACTCGCCCTCCGTCGCGGATCCAGCGGATCGATGGTGAAGCAGCGCGTGAGGAGGTTAATAAATATAGTCTATCGAGCCAACGTCACTCGAGTCAACAACTTACACGTTGAACTTGAAGACGAGGACGTCGCCCTCCTTGACGACATAGTCCTTACCCTCCAGGCGCCACACGCCCTTCTCCTTGGCGCCGGAGAACCCGTTGTTGACGATGAAATCGTCGTACCCGACGGTCTCCGCCTTGATGAACCCCTTCTCGAAATCGGTGTGAATCACCCCAGCCGCCTGCGGCGCCGTGAAACCCTCCTTGATCGTCCACGCGCGCGTCTCCTTCTCGCCGGTGGTGAAGTACGTCTGCAACTTGAGCTGCTTGTAAGCGGCGCGGATAAGCGATTGCAGTCCGCCCTCGTCCGCGCCGAGGTCGGCGAGGAACTCGTCCCGTTCCTCTGGATCGAGCTTGATCAGCTCTGACTCAACCTGCGCGCTGATGATGGTCACCTCGGCGCCCTCCTCCTGCGCGTGCTCGCGAACCACCGCGACGTGCGGGTTGCTGCCGCCCTTATCCGCCAGGTCATCCTCGTTGACGTTCGCTGCGTAGATCGTCGGCTTGGCGGTGAGCAGGTAGAGGTCCTTCACCAGAGCCCACTCATCCTCGTTGAGATCGGCGAGCCGGGCAGGCTTGCCCTCCTCGAGGAGCACCTTGATCTTGGCGAGGGCGTCGCGCTCGCCCGCCTCCGCCTCCTTGTCGGCGTTGGACTTGGCGCGCCCCTTGTTGAGGCGCTCGAGCCTCTTCTCGATCTGCGCCATGTCCGCCAGCGCGAGCTCAAAGTTGATGACGGAGATGTCCGAGAGGGGATCGACCTTGCCGTCGACGTGGATGACGTCGTCGTCGTCGAAGCATCGTACGACGTGGACGATGGCGTCGCACTCACGAATGTTGGCAAGGAACTTGTTGCCGAGACCCGCGCCGTCCGCGGCGCCCTTGACGAGGCCAGCGATGTCGACGAACTCGACGGTGGTGGGCACGATGTTGTCCTTGGAGGTGCCGGATATCGCGGCGAGCGCCTGGAGGCGCTCGTCGGGGACGGGGACGATGCCGCTGTTGGGCTCGATGGTGCAGAAAGGGTAGTTTGCAGCCTCCGCGGTGCTGTTCTCGACCAGTGCGTTGAAGAGAGTGGACTTGCCGACGTTGGGCAGGCCGACGATGCCGGTCTTGAGCGCCATCGAGGTGACCGCGGCGGAGCGGAATCCGCGCTTCGAGCCCGGGGCGGCGGTCAGCTGGAACGCCCTTCCGGTGAATCCGCTGGAGCGCGCGCGGAGAGTCGCGGCGCCGGAGGTGCGCGCGACAAACCTAGTGGCGTGCATGGCCATGACAGACATTGTCTGGGACGGACGACGGGAGCTACGGCCGCGTCGCGGGGTGTGACCGGCGCCTCCGATCGGGCTTTTTATCCACATCCGCCGTGAGCGTGACGTAGCCTGGTTGCGTTGCTCATGACTCTGTCTGCCAGTCAACTGCTTTGGCATTTGGCACAGCCACGAGCAAGAAGTTTTGTTCCAGATTTTCCTCTCGAGGCTTGGCTCTCGTCATGATCGTGCGCGGGTGGAATAAAATTGCCAGGCACGACTATTTCTTCTTCGACGCCGCAGCCTTCTTCTTAGTCGGCGCCTTCTTCTTCTTCCCGTCGTCCTTGGCCACGAACCCGATGGCGGCGAGTCTCTTTGCCGACAGCTTGGGACCCTTGGGTGCGTTGTCAAACGGGTTATCCTCCTCTTCGCTCCCGCCGCCCTCACCCTCGTCCTCACCCTCATCCATGCCGTCGTCCTCGTTCGCGGCCGCCTTCTTCCCTCCTCTCTTCTTCTTGAAATCCTCGACCAGGATGCCGCTGTGCACCGTTCGGCTGCCTGCATTGCACGCCCTGGTGAACGCCGTCTTGGTCGCGGTGGCAATCGGCTTCAACACGTCCACAAACTCCGGCCCGACACCCTTGGGAAACTTGCAAAGGTCGTATATGCTCTCCCAGTCCTGGCGCGTGAGGCAGTACGAGTTCATGATCTCCATGACGTCCTCGATGCCCTCCTTCCCTTTACCCTGCGGCGGCTCCCACATCGGCCGGGATGTTAAATCCTTGATCAACGGGAGGTAGTCGCATCGCATGCCGGCGCTGTCCGCCTTGAAGGCATTGGAGGTCATCGCGTGCGAATGTACCTCGTGGAGCAGCCGCTTCATCTTACCCGCGGACGAGTTCTTGCCGAGCCAGCCCGGGAACCTGTTGAAGTTCCGCTCGTACTCGTGGAAGGTTTCTCGGCCACCGCGCACCATGCTCGCGGGCATAACAGACGAAACCATGTTGGCGTAGGGCATCAAGCCCCAGTTTTGTTTCATGCGAACGGACCTGTTCATGATGTCGCCGTGTGATATGCACGTCGCGGCATTCGCGACGATCTGCAGTCGTTCGGCGTCGTTCCTCGCGGCGAAAGGCCTGTATTGTAGATAGTTCTCCTGAACGAACAGGGGTATCAAGTCGGAGTCTTGGAACACGAGGTTTAGCCGCTCGGTGACAGTCAGCAGGCCCGCATCGCGGTTTGTGAGCTTATCCATCGCGGTGAACGGACCCATGTCGAGGTCCTTCTTTGCGAGGGACTTGACATCGTCGAACTCGAAGGTTTGCTTGGTGAGGCGGCGCATCTGCAGCTGGTTGATGATCTGGCGGATGTCGTTGCTGCATGTCTCGATCAGAGCCTCCATCGCAGCTTCACTCATGGTGATCCCCTCATCCTGGGCGATCTTGAGCATGCGCTTGAGTATCTGGACCTTGGTAGGCTTGACGAAGGGTAGGTCCATGGTGTAGTTCTGGAGGCTCTTCAGCTTCTGGTTGTACTTGTCGTTGCAGATGCAGATGATGGGGATCTTGCTGATCTTGATGCACGCGATGAGTTCCTGCACGCCGCCGCGGTCGCCGCCGCTCATCCCGTCAACTTCGTCCATGATCAGGCACATCTTCTTGGGCTTCCCGGTGAAGAAGTTGACCGCACGGTTAGTCACCATCTCGCGTATCGCGTTGCTTGCCTTGCCACCGACGCCCTCTTTCACATCCTTCCCGCTGGCGCCTCTCGTATCCGAGGCGTTGACCTCCACAACCTCAAAGCCGAGCTGCTTCGCGATGATCGTCGCGGCGCTGCTCTTGCCCACACCGGGCGCGCCGGAGATCAACACCGACTTCATGGGTTTATCCTTGCCCTTGACCTCTGGTCCCTTGAGGTGGACGTCTTCCCAGGTGGTGAGAAACTTGCGAAGCTCGGCGATTTTAGCGCCGTTGCCGATGAGCTGAGCGGGTTGATTGGGTTTGTACTTGTTGACCCAGAGTGGGGTCTCGTCCTCGCCCTTGGCCTTCTTGACGGGCGCCGGCGGCGGGGCGGTGGGAGCCGCGGCGGAGGGCTTGGGGGAGGGCTTGGGCGTGGGCACCGGGGACTTCGCGGCGGCGGGCGCGGGAGCCGGCTCTGGTTTTATCTCCTCCACCGCCGGCTTCTCCCCGCACGCCGCCACCATGGCGAACAAGCCGTCCTCATCGATGAGCGTGGTTCCGTGTTGCTTGGCCTTATTGTACTTGGACTTGCCGCAGTCCATTCCCACGAGCAGGTAGGTGGTCTTTCCGCTGACCGTCGACGTGACCTTTCCGCCGTGTCGCTTGACGTAATCTTCGGCTTCCTCTCGCTCGAGGCTGTCGAGTACGCCGGAGACGACGACGGTGACGCCCTCGAGGCAATCGTTCGGTCCCCTGGGCGCGATCTTGACTCCCTTGTTGGGGGGTTCGGCCCTGGTGTCGTTGTACCCCCACGCCTGGTCCCCCTGGATGACAGAGAACTTGAGCTCGGACTCCTCCTTGGGGTAGCCCGGTGGCTTTGGGAGCTCTTTGACGGGTTCCTTCTTCGCCGGGGTCTTCTTCGTCGGGGTCTTCTTCGACGGCGTCTTCTTCGCCTTCTTGGCCGAGGGCGGGGACTTATCTGGGACGAAATCATCGTCCTGTGTGTGGTGAAGGGCGCGTGAGGGCTGTCGGCGAAGGAACATAACATGCGTCGGGGCGATCGGGGAAAAATAAACAACGAACACGTTCGACGTGGATCTGGAGGTTTGGGGCACGGATCGGGGCTCTCTTACATCGTCGACGACCGTCTTGCGCTTTGCCGTGGTCTTCGGAGCCGGTGCGTCGTCCGTCAGGTCGACCATGTCGACGTCCGGCTTGGGCTCCTCCGCCTTCGCCTTCTTCGGCAGCACCGTCGCGGCGGGCTCCTCCAGCTTCTCCTCCTTGGGCTTGGCCGCTGCGTCCCCCGCGGGTTTCTTGGGGCCACCCCCAAAAAACGAACGGATATCCGCCGGCATGCCCCTAAATCGACGGTACCAAACGCGATGCTACCACCGGCGCTCCCTTTGCGCCCCCCGCGTTCGGGGTTTGTCGTTGGGTCCGAACAGATCGTCGTTCGTCGTTTGTTGGTTTTTTGAATCTCGGCATGCAAAATGAAAACACGCGAGATTTTTGCGTGGACACCCTTCAGCCGGGAAACGTAGTCTAACTGTTTGCATGTGCGAGATGTTCGAAATTTATGGTAGACCAGGCCAGGTGCATCGATTTTTCATGGGTCATCGTGTGCACTTCGGCGTTGGACGAGAGTGCCAGGACAAACGGCGATGACCGTAGTGTTATTACATAGCTACTTGGCTCCTCCATCGCGGGCAAGGAAGAGATTCACTTCTTCTTCTTGCCACCCTTGGCCCCCTTGCCCCCAGCCTTGGCCGCCTCAGCCTTCTTGTTCCCTTGCACAGCCAGCAATCCCACGACTCCGAGCACGGTGACGTCCACCACCCCCGCGAAGGGAGAGATCTCCCCGGAGGAGGTGGCCGTCGCGGCCTCCTCAGCGAACGCGGGGAGAGCCACGAGGGCGACCGTCATCGCCGCGTTCACCGCCGCGGCCACCTTTGCCGCGGGGCGAGTCTTCTCGGCGATGACGACGGGCGCCTTGTTGTTGGCAGCCATCGCCCTGCGAACGGAGGCGGTGCGGGACTTGGCGCGGGGGCCGGCGCCGCGAGAGAGCGCAGGTGAGACGGTGGGCGCGGCGAACGCGAGGACGGACATCTTTCGGATCGAGCGAGCGCTTCCGGGCGTCGTGCGGTGTGGGCGGAGGTGGAAAGCCGGGGCGCTTTTCGGTGGCGAGCTTTTTCCAGCCACCGGATTGGCCTGACTGGTTTCTCAGTCGCACACGGCCTCAGGTTGGTGCGCTTTTCGACCTGACAAGTAAGCCTGAGCGCTGAGTGGATATGACGGCCGATTGTAAACGCCGGTAAAGAGCGCCCGGTAACGCGCCGCGACGGTCATCTCGCCGCACACAAAGGTTGATTCACTCAACCACACCTTCCTCCACCATGTCTTCCGCCATGGCCACCCAGCAGTTCACCGCCAACGTGCTCCGCACCGGCGCTCGCAACGCCCGCAAGGCTCCCCGTGCGGCCTCTCGCATGACCGTCCGCGCGGCGCAGACCGATCTGACCCTTCCCATCGACCTCCGCGGTGAGTGCCCGTTCCGAACACAGGTTGTCGTTCCGCGACCGATGCGGCGTCCGTCGCCGACTCGAATATCTCCCCGCATCGACGCGCGATCGATACGCCGCCGTCTTCAGTCGCTCGCGACGAGGCGGCGACGTATCGGAGCCCGCTCGGGGCGGGCGGCAAATTTCCACCCTACGCCCTCAAAACGGCGCCACAGATCGTTATCGATCCTCTGACCTCTCTTTTCCCCGTTCGTCCGCATCGACAGGCAAGAAGGCTTTCGTCGCCGGCGTTGCCGACGACCAGGGCTTCGGCTGGGCCATCTCCAAGTGCCTCGCGCAGGCCGGCTGCGAGGTCATCCTCGGCACCTGGGTCCCCGCGCTGAACATCTTCGAGACGTCCCTCCGCCGCGGCAAGTTCGACGAGTCCCGCAAGCTCTCCGACGGCTCCCTCATGGAGTTCGCCAAGGTGTACCCCATGGACGCCGTGTTCGACACCTACGACGACGTCCCCGAGGAGATCCGCACCAACAAGCGCTACGCCGGCAACGAGAAGTGGACCGTCGCGGAGTGCGCCGAGCAGGTTGAGAAGGATTTCGGCAAGATCGACATCCTCGTGCACTCGCTCGCCAACGGCCCGGAGGTGGCGAAGCCCCTCCTCGAGACCTCCCGCAACGGCTACCTCGCGGCCCTCTCCGCCTCCTCCTACTCTAAGGTGTCCATGCTCCAGCGCTTCGGCCCCATCATGAACAAGGGCGGCGCCGCCATCTCGCTCACCTACCTCGCGTCTGAGAAGATCATCCCGGGCTACGGCGGCGGTATGTCCTCCGCCAAGGCGGCGCTGGAGTCCGACACCCAGGTTCTCGCCTACGAGGCCGGGCGCAAGTGGGGCATCCGCGTCAACACCATCTCCGCGGGTCCCCTCGGCTCCCGCGCGGCCAAGGCGATCGGTTTCATCGACGACATGATCAACTACTCCCTCACCAACGCGCCCCTCGCGGAGAAGCCGCTCACCGCCATGGAGATTGGCCAGACCGCCGCGTTCCTCTGCTCCCCCCTCGCGTCCGGTATCACCGGCTCTTGCATCTACGTCGACAACGGCCTCCACGCCATGGGTCTCGCCACCGATGCCAAGTCCCTTGAGCGCTCCGATTAAGCTATTAAACACACGGTTGAGGCGTTTAGAGAGGCTAGCATTGACAAAGTAATACCATAGGACCCATTCTTTCACAACCATCGGCCGCGCGACGGTCCGAGGTGGCCGAATATCTCAAGAAGCGCGTGACGAGAACGAGACTCGAATCGCTGTGAGCCTCAAATCGACAAAAATCTTCCCCAGCCTGTCTCGATGCGCTCTCTGCCCCAGAAAAATCTCACGATTTGCCTGTTTGGCCCTCGACCGGAGATCATTTGCCCATACGGAGCGCGTCCTCGAAAATCTGGGGCGAGGGATTTCTCTGCCGTGATGAGCCGCCGCTCGCTGAAGAGGAAGTTTTTATCTCCAACCCCGGAGCGACACTCTTAGCGTCGCTCAGACGAGTGCCTAGTCCGCACCGCGTCCGCCGCTAGCCCACGAAGTCCTTGCCAAGGGCTTTCGTACATGCTCTTTGTGACTCTGCTACGAGGACGCGCTGGTAAACAGCTCACCCACCTCAAGACTCTCGATTTCCTCAGGCTGTACAAGCCCAGGCAGGAGGTCGCCGTCCCCAACAACGCAGCGAACCGCGGCCAGATCGAAAAGGTGCGCGCCCCGGACCCGCCTGTGCCGTCTCGTGGAATTGTTTGGAGTGGCGATGTCGCGTCCGCGTGACGTGCGCGCGCGTCTCGGACGTGCGCGGCGCCCCGCGGCGCCGAACGCGTCCCACGTTTTTCTCCGCTCGCCAACTCATCTGCGTCCGGCCAGCGTGCTGAAGCGTCGCCGCCCCTCTCCGCGCAGGTCAAGCACCTCGTGTCCGTGGAAACGGCACAGCAACGAACCGAACGCCTCGCCGCTCTCGAGAAGAAGCTCGCCTGGCGCCCCCCCATTGAAGTGAAGCACTAAGCAGCCTTCAAGACGAGACATGTTCGCCGTCGGTGCCACTCCGGTCACCGCAGTCGTGCCCGCAAAGCTCGGGCGCTCGAAAACCAACTCCCTCCGCCGCGCGGCACGCTCCCGCGTCGTCATCAACGTGGTCGCCCCTCAGATGCCGTCCACTTCCAACAGGTGAACCTTCCGCCCGTCTTCCCTCGTTCGCGCCGCCGTCGTCGCGCGATGCTCGCCCGGACCATTACCCTAAAGCGCACGCCGCATCGCTTTTTCAAAAGCCATAAATATCTGACCCAACAGTCACCCGCCTCGACTCGAGCAGGGAACCCTCCGAGGACGTCATCGACCTCCTCCGCACCGCCACCGGCGTGTGCTTTGACGTCGATAGCACCGTGTGCACCGACGAGGGCATCGACGAGCTCGCCGCCTTCCTCGGCAAGGGCGAGGAGGTGGCCGAGATGACCAACAAGGCCATGGGCGGCGGCGTCGGCTTTCGCGAGGCGCTCGAGATGCGCCTGTCCGTCATGCAGCCCACCAGGCAGAGCGTGGAGACGTACCTCGCCAACAACGAGCCGAAGATCTCCCCGGGGGTTCCCGAGCTCTTCGACGCGCTGCGCGCCAACGGCAAGACCGTCTACCTCGTCTCCGGGGGCTTCCGGCAGATGATCGCGCCCGTCGCGGCGCGGCTGGGCGTCCCGCCCGAGAACATCTTCGCCAACAACATCCTGTTCAACGAGGACGGATCGTACAAGTCGTTCGACCCGGAAGAGTTCACCAGCAAGGCTGGGGGTAAGGCTGAGGCCGTGAAGCACATCAAGGCGAAGTTTGGGCACGGGACGATGGCGATGGTTGGCGACGGCGCGACTGATCTGGAGTCGAGGGCGCCGGGTGGCGCGGATGTCTTTGTCGGGTACGGCGGCGTGCAGCAGCGGGCGGCGGTGATGGACGGCGCCGACTGGTTCGTCACGGATTTCGACAAGTTCACGGAGGTTGTCGACTCCAAGTGAGCCGAGCGGCGTCGCGAGTCTCGCGACTCGTTGTCGATAGTGCGGGGCCTCGCAGGGCGTGGCCCCTCCACATTTTCAATTCAAATGTGCAAAAGAGATTCGGATCCTCGGTAAACACGCGAATTTAGCGCAACGGTGCACCACGCCGCGGTCCAACGAGGCCGAGGTGCGGCCGAGGTGCCTGGGGTAAAACATATACGTAGGGAAGACCTTACAATGTGGCTAAAAACTAAATTCCAGAATGGCGCCCGCGTATACCCGGAGCTATAATAATCCAATCCATAACGCGTCCGTAGCCAACTTAACACCTTACAATGAATAAGTCGAAACACTCTCGAAGTTCATCAAGAGGATACACTGTGGCTTGAAACTTACATGTCGAAGTCCATGGAGTACTTCACCTTGAGGGTGAGGTTATCCGCGGAGAGCGAGGGCGCGGTGAGGTCAGCAATGGGAACCTCCAGGGTGAACTGGTCCTTGGCGAGCTCAACCTTGGCGGACTTGTCGTCCTTGACCTCCACGGTCGCCTTCACACCCTCGGGGAGCGGGTAGGCCACCTTGGCGGAGGCGCCCTTGCTCTTCTTGCCCTCGATGTCGATGTCCGCCTTGAGGGTGACCGTCGCCTTATCAACCTTCCCGCTGACCTCCACGGTGGCGGTGTTGTTGCCGGTGGAGTAATCGAGCTTGGGGGTGAAACCGCTGATGGCGGGCGCGGTGACGCCGAGCTTGACGACGTGAGAGTTGGACGGGGAGTTGTCCTTCGCGGCGGAGGTGTTGCCCTTGGGGATGAGCTCTGCCTTGACGTCGTAGGACTGGTCGGCGACGTCCACGGATTTGGCGATCTTGAGGCGGGGAACGAACTGCTTCTTGGGGATGAGCTGAAGGTTGTCGAGGAAGACGGTGATGCCATCCTTGGAAGCCTCGGCGTTCATCGCGGGGATCTCGGCGGAGAAGTCGGAGAGGCCGGACTTGGTGAGCTCGGGCACCGAGGGCTCGGCGGTGGCCTTGATCTTCCAACCCTCCACGGTCGTGGTGGTGGTCAGCTCGAAGGTGCCGAGCTTGGCCTTGGAGGTGGTGAGGTCGGTGCGGGTGTTGAGGGTAACGGCAGGCATTTTGCTCGTTTCTGCGTATTTGTGGAAGGTCGGGTCGGGCGTGGCACGGTCAGCTCCGGGTTCGGTCTCGTTGGTTCGGGAAAAACCTGCAACTCCCGGGCGTTTTCACCCCTTAGCGACGCGTCTCTTCGTAAAACGACGGTTCGCGCGCGACGCGAACTGGACGAACGCGTTCGGGGGGGATGCGGGGGGCACAGAGCGCATGTCGAACGCGTTTCGGGTCGTACCGTGTGTGTGTGGAAGGTGGAAGGTGGCGTGCGCGTGAAGAAGTGGCGTGCGTGGTGAGTCGGATTGGAATTGTCAAAGTCCCCCTTCATCCGCGTTTGCGGCACCTGATTGGCTGATCGGTTGCTTTTTGGACCGCGTGGCCTCCCTTCCGAAAGTGTAACTCGACAATTCACGGTTCAGTTCGGCAACGTGAAGGCACGTGGGTCGGCACGAGTCGATGGACAAAAATTGTCGACCGGCCGCCGACGGAAAAAAAACGAGCTGGCCGAGGTCCCAACTGCCCAAATCAACCTCGGGCAACGCCAGTCAAGTCACAGTGAAGACGGGGCGTCGGAGGGAACGAAGCGCTCGGTCGCTTTTTGGGAGACCGTTTCGCCGAGGAGGGGCGTCGGTTCACGTCCCCGGCGCGAGTGGTGAGCGTCGAGGGCATCCGAGGTGCGCCGCCAGGCTCGGATCCCGCGCGCCCCAACGCCTCCGCGTCGGCCGCCAATTCCCTCGAGGATCCCTAAACTTTGCCCGTCCTTCAGTGCGAAACTTTCGAACTGGGAGATTGTTTGCCCGCCCGAGAACAGCCGTGCGGTGTCTCGCGACGGGTCTCGCGGCACCGCGGACGAACGATCGATCCGTCGTCGTCACGCGACATCGTGCCACCGCATCGCCGATCACACCGCACCATGAACGGACTCTAACCGACCCCTCCTCGTCCTCGATCGCGTCGCAGGGACTCGGCGGCAGGACAGGCGCAAATCTCATCGGCGGGGGGAGGCCAACATGAGCGGCGCGGACGGCAGATCCTCGCCGGCTGGCCCGTCCGGGGCGGCGGGCGGCGACCAAGGGAACGGTCAGCCCAAGCACAACTTCAAGGTCATCTCCGGGTTCACGAAGTCGCAGATCGACCAGCTCCGGCAGCAGATCACGATCTTCAAGAAGATCAAAAAAGGCGAATACGACTTTGACTTCCCGGGCTACGTCCCCAGGTCCGCGACGCCGCAGCTGCGGGCTCACGATCAACCCGATCAATCCCAGTGGACGCATCAACACCACCAGCAAATGCAGCAGCAGAGGCAGGGCGCGGGCAGGGGCGGCGCGGGCAGGGGCAGGCAGCGGGAGTCGGGACCCCGGCCCGACGCCGTGCCCGCGAGGCCGCCCCCGCCCGACGTGTGCTCGCTGCCGTCCTGGTACAAACGGCCGCGCGGGCCCATATACGACCTCGCGGCGGGGTACGGCGGCATGGAGGAGGATACGAGCGCGGCGGTCAAGTACGGGTACAAGCCCGTCCCGTACGAGTGCGATGTTCGCGCCATGGTGGAGGACGAGGCCAACAGGCAGCTCGAGACGCGGCGGAAGCGCCGGCTCGCCGAGGTCCAAGCGCAACTCGCCGCGATAGAGGACGACAGCACCCCGCACGCGTACCAACAACGACGCAGGCTGCGCGTGGAGGAGAAGAAGCTGCGGCTGGTGGAGCTCCAGGACAGCGTCAGGGCGAAGGTGGTGGCGGAGCAGCGCGAGCTGATGGAGCTGGGCGACAGGGCGTACAAAAAACTCATCAAGGAAGCGGAGAAGGCGAAGGAGCTCGCGGCGAAGCGCGACGTGAAGCGCGCGAAGGAGGAGAGGGAGGCGTACTTCAAGTCCCTCACCGTCTACCGCAGGAAGATCTCCGAGGCTTCGTCGGAGGCGAAAGAGCTCGTGGTGACGCGCAACCGGCAGGTGATGAAAGCGCACGAGAGGATGTCGCGGGATTGGATGCGGCGCCAGCGCGACGCGCTCGTCGCTTCGCAGGCTGCGGCCAAGGCGAAAGGGGGAGGCGACGGCACCGCGGACGCCGACTACCTCCGACGCGTGGAGGCGCTCAAGGCGAACGACATGGAGGCGTACAGGGAGCTCCTCGCCGAGGCGCAAGGGCGCGAGGGGGCCGTCTCCGCCGATGACAAGTACGCGTCGCTGCAAGAATTTTTGGAAAAGACTGAGGGATACCTGCAGCAGCTCGGCGGCAAGATCGCGGCGCTCAAGCTCACGCAGCAGCGCTCGGAGGCGGCGGCGGCGGCCGCGGCGGAGGCGGAGGCGGCGGGACTCACCGAGGAGGAGGTGATCGCCGCCGCTGAAGCCGCCGCGGATCAAGCCGCGGAGCAGGGATCTCGGGACCTGATGGACGCCGCAAACGCTCACGACGGCGCCGACGGAAAGCAAAAGTACTACGCGCTGGCGCACTCGGAGAGCGAGAAAATCATCAGGCAGCCGCGCATGCTGACCGCTGGGACCCTCCGCGACTACCAGATCGTCTCGCTTCAGTGGATGATTTCACTGTACAACAACAGGCTGAACGGCATCCTCGCCGATGAGATGGGCCTGGGCAAGACGGTTCAGGTTTGCGCCCTGATCGCGTACCTGTGGGAGAGCAAGCAAAACTACGGCCCGCACCTGATCATCGTGCCCAACGCGGTCATCGTCAACTGGAAGAGCGAGATCAAGCTTTGGCTCAAGAACATGAGCGCGGTGTACTACGTCGGGCACAGAGAGGAAAGACAAAAGCTGTTCAACCAGCAGGTGATGCAGCTCAAGTTTAACGTGCTCGTCACCACGTACGAGTTCATCATGCGCGACCGCGCGAAGCTGAGCAAGGTTAACTGGCAGTACATCGTAATCGACGAGGCGCAGAGGCTCAAGGATAGAGAAGGTCGGCTGGCAAGGGACCTTGACCGGTTCCGTTGCAACCGCAGGCTTTTGCTCACGGGCACGCCACTGCAGAACGATCTCAGCGAGCTCTGGTCGCTGCTAAACCTCCTGTTACCGCAAGTGTTCGACAACGCAAAGGTGTTCCAGCAGTGGTTCGGAGACGATGGCAAGAAATCGGCGGCTGGCGCGGGAGGCGAGGGCGAGGACTGGATGGAGAAGGAGAAGAAAATCATCGTCATCTCCCGTCTTCACCAGATCCTTGAGCCGTTCATGTTGCGGCGCCTCGTTCAGGACGTGGAGCGTAAGCTCCCGCCAAAGATCACTATCGCGGTGCACTGCCCGTTCAGTGCCTACCAGGCTGCGGTGTACGACTGGGTGAACAAGACGGGTACGCTGAGGGTGCACCCAACGATGTCCAAGATTGGTCTCGCTGCAAGACAAAACTTCAAGGGATATCTCGCGCTGCAGAACAGATGCATGGAGCTGCGGAAGGTGTGCAACCACCCGGCTCTGAACTACCCCACCGACAAGGGCGGCGAGTGGAGAACGGGGGAGGATCTGGTGCGAACCTGCGGCAAGCTCTGGATGCTGGACCGAATGCTTATCAAGCTCCGGGCCGCCGGGCACAGGGTCCTGCTCTTCTCCACCATGACCAAACTCCTCGACCTGTTGGAAACGTACCTCAAGTGGCGCATGACCACACCCGCGGGTGAGGGCTTGGAGTGGTGCCGCATCGACGGGAGCACCGCGCTGGACCTACGGGAGGAGGCCATCACCGCGTTCAACGCGCCGGGTTCCAAAAAGTTTATCTTCCTCCTCTCCATCCGCGCCGCCGGCCGAGGTCTCAACCTCCAGACCGCGGACACCGTGGTGGTTTACGACCCGGACCCGAACCCGAAGAACGAGGAGCAGGCGGTCGCGAGGTCGCATCGCATCGGTCAGCGGCGGGAGGTGCGGGTGCTTCACATGGAAGCCGTCATGGACGAGATTGGCGCGGCGGATGACGACGGGGGCATCGGTGGATCCGGCCACGGCGGAGCGGGTAAGGGCGGACACGGCGCGGTGTGCTCCCCCGACGACACCACGTGGGGGACGGGCGGGACGCGTAAGTTCACCGAGAGTATCGAGAGCGTGGTTCGCAACGTGGTGCAGCAGCAGAAAATCGAGATGGCCGACGAGGTCATCAACGCGGGCCGATTCGACCAGCAAACCTCCCACGCGGAGCGCAGGGAGACCCTCGAGAAGCTCATGCAGGAGCAGGCCACGGCCGGTGCGCGGTCCTGCGCGTCCATGTCGCTCAGGACCCTGAACGAAAAGCTCGCGAGGACGCCGCAGGAGGTTGAGCTGTTCAACGAGATGGACCTGCGGGCAGACCTGTGGCCGGGCACCCTCACCGTCGCGGACGAGACCCCGGGCTGGATCCGGTACAAAAAAGCCGACAGGGACGAGGCCGTCTCCTCCCAGGCCACGCGCACCAAGCCCGGTCTGGCGGGCGAGCGCGAGGAGGCTGAGAAGGCGAGAGCGATCGAGCTCGCGAGCGGCGTCCAGCTGGGACGAGGCGCGAGGAACCGCGGCGGGTTCGTGCCGGGATCGTACGCGGCGGCGAACGCGGCGCTCTCGGGCAAGGACGCGAGGGCCGTGCAGCTCCGCGCGATGAAGAAAGCGGCGGAAGACAAGGACAAGGACAGGGACGAGGACAGGGACGATGCCAAGGACAAGGACAATGACAAGGCCAAGGAAGAGGACAAGGCGGCCGCACCCGCGGCGGCGGCGGCGGCCGCTGTCGCCGCGGAGGATGAGGCCACCGAGGTTGTCCTGGAGGACGACGTGGAGTCTGAGGTGACGGAGACGGAGAACGAGGCGTTGGTCGAAGCCGGCGAGGAAGTTGGCATGGACCCCGCGGAGCTCAGCGAGGAGGACGAGGAATACCACAAGGGGGAGGACGAGGAGTTGGCGGGGATCGACGAGATTGGCGCGCACATAGACGAGGACGACGACATGCCGCCGTCGCCCAAGTTTGACCACCCGCCGCCCGCGGATGACGACGGACCGGTGCCGATGGACACGGACGAGCAGGCACCGCCCGCGGCTGCGAAGAAGCTCACCTTTAAGTTCTCGATGAAGGCGAAGGAGTGAGGGGAGAGTTGACAGTTGACAGCTGAAGATTTTTGTTCAGAACAACCGACGCGACGATTGATTCGACCTCTCACGAACACCAGACCTGACAAATGCCTCGGTATCGGAAACTGCAGCCCACGGAACCGAGAATAAATCCTCGTTCCATGAGTCACGGCGCGAGTCATTTATCCATTTCCGGGAAAACGAAAAATCAGAGGCCAGGAACCGCCCATCGTCCCGTGACAGCAGCTCGCAGACTGACGAGCAGTCAGAAATCGCACCTGCCAGCTGGGCATTCAATCCGGAAAACAGAGGCCCTCCGCCGTCGACAATTGGGATTGCCGGAATAAAACGCCGGAGGATCGCGCCGGGAACGTCACTTCAATCCGCACTCTATCCACTTCCACCCTTAATCCAAAAGCGTAGAAGATGGCTGCCATGTCCGCCGCCTCTATGGCTGCGCTCAACACCTCCTTCGCCGGTCAGCGCCTCAACAAGGCCGCCGCGAGGAAGGTCTCCGCCAAGGTCACCACCCGCGCTGTCAAGCCGGTGACCCGCGCTCAGGCCGTCGCCGCGCCCGCGGATGTCTCCTCCGAGACCGTCATGGACTGCGTCAACACCATTCGCTTCCTTGCGATCGACGCTATCAACAAGTCCAACTCCGGCCACCCCGGTCTTCCCATGGGCTGCGCGCCCATGGGCTACGTGATTTACCGCGAGGCCATGACGCACAACCCCAAGAACTACCAGTGGTTCAACCGCGACCGCTTCGTGCTCTCCGCGGGCCACGGCTGCATGCTCCAGTACTCCCTCATGCACCTCACCGGCTACCCCTCCGTCTCGGTGAGTCATCGAACCCTTTCTTTCTGCCGAACCCGCGCCGCGTACCCGATCGGGCGCGCACATTCGCCCGGCAAAACCAATCGGTATTTATCCCTTTGTTTAGCGGGAAGATCGGCCTCAGGGCTTTTCGACACGTCGGGGTTTATCCGGAGCGTGCGGGTGACGCGAGCGTCAGACCCGGGGAGACTCGGGCACATCTGAACGATGGGTGGTATCCCACGCCATAACGGCCTTCGGACGAGCGCCCCGTCCGTCGCCCCCGCCCAACTTGCCCGGCTCCGACAGCGGAAATCCTGGCGAAGGGGATAAAAATCCTCCCGGTCATTTCGCTTCGGGACTGCAAGAGTTTTTGTCAATTTACGCCTGCGCCCCTTACATCGGCTGACCATCCCCGCCCCTCCCCCTCTCCGCGACAGAACGACGACCTCAAGAACTTCCGCCAGTGGGACTCCGTCACCCCCGGTCACCCCGAGAACTTCATCACCAACGGCATTGAGGTCACCACCGGTCCCCTCGGTATGGGCATCTGCAACGCCGTCGGCCTCGCGATGGCCGAGAAGCACCTCGCGGGCCGCTTCAACAAGCCCGACTGTGAGATCGTCGACCACTACACCTACGCCATCATGGGCGACGGCTGCAACATGGAGGGTATGTCCGGTGAGGGCGCCTCCCTCGCCGCCCACTGGGGACTCGGCAAGCTCATCGCCTTCTACGATGACAACTCCATCTCCATCGACGGCCACACCGACATCTCCTTCACCGAGGATGTCTGCGCCCGCTACGAGGCGTACGGCTGGCACGTCCAGCACGTCCAGGACGGTAACACCGACCTCGACGCCATCCGCGACGCGATCAACAAGGCCAAGGCCGATCCCCGCCCCTCCCTCATCAAGGTGACCACCCTCATCGGCTACGGCTCCCCCAACAAGTCCAACTCCCACGACGTCCATGGCGCGCCCCTCGGCGCCGACGAGACCAAGGCGACCCGCGAGAACCTCGGCTGGAAGTACGAGCCCTTCGAGGTCCCCGAGGACGTCTCCAAGTACATGGACTGCTCCGAGAAGGGTGCCGCCGCGGAGGCCGCCTGGAACAAGAAGTTCGCCGAGTACAAGGAGAAGTACCCCGAGGATTACGCCGAGCTCAACTCCATCATCACCGGTGAGCTCCCCGCCGGCTGGGCCGACGCGCTCCCCGAGTTCACCCCCGAGGACGCCGGCGTCGCCACCCGCATCCACTCCCAGACCATGCTCAACGCCCTCGGCTCCGCCATCCCCGGCTTCATCGGCGGCTCCGCGGATCTCGCCCCCTCCAACATGACCCTCATGAAGCAGTTCGGCGACTTCCAGAAGGACACCCCCGCCGAGCGCAACGTCCGCTACGGCGTGCGCGAGCACGGTATGGGCGCCATCGCCAACGGCATCGCGCTCCACTCCCCCGGCTTCAAGTCCTACTGCGCCACCTTCTTCATCTTCTCCGACTACATGCGCTCCGCCATGCGCATCGCGGCTCTCTCCGGCGCGCCCACCCTCTTCGTCATGACCCACGACTCCATCGGCGTCGGTGAGGACGGCCCCACCCACCAGCCCATCGAGCACCTCGCGTCCTTCCGCGCGATGCCCGGCATGCTCATGATGCGCCCCGCCGACGGCAACGAGACCGCGGGTGCCTACCAGATTGGCGTCGAGCAGACCGACCGCCCCACCACCTTCGCGCTCTCCCGCCAGGTTGTCCCCAACCTCGCCGGCACCTCCAGGGAGGGTGTCCGCAAGGGTGCGTACGTCGTCGCGGGCCCCGCCGCCGGCGAGGACTGCGACTGCATCATCATCGGCACCGGCACCGAGCTCGAGCTCGCAGTCAACGCGGCCAAGGAGCTCGGCGCCAAGGCCCGCGCGGTCTCCATGCCCTGCTGGGAGCTCTTCGAGGAGCAGTCCGACGAGTACAAGGCGTCCATCCTCCCCAAGGGTGTGCCCACCGTCTCCATCGAGGCTGGCTCCACCTTCGGCTGGTCCAAGTACGCGGACATCTCCATCGGCCGCGACGACTTCGGTGCTTCCGCGCCCGCTGGTATCCTCTACAAGGAGTTCGGAATCACCACTGAGGCTGCGGTTAAGGCGGCGAAGTCGCTCATGTAAATTGATTTGTCACACGCATTTGCGGGACCAATTCATTTTTTATCAGGGATAGAGACCCGCTCGCAGTTGGAGTAATGGAGTAGCTTCACGGTTTAATAAAGCAACCACTTGTTCTAAGTACGCGGCATCACTAGTCCACTGAGGCGCCGCGACAGTGCCGAAGTCTCTCGCGTGAATGCATTCTTCACGCGCTTTATGCGCGGCGCCCAAGTCCCACAAGAGCTGCATTCTTCACGCGCTTTGTGCGCGGCGCCCAAGTCCCACGAGAGCTGCGTGCAACTCTGCCAGTTCAGCTTTTTCCCCAAATCGCTCATTCCTGGCCGTCCTTTTTCCCACGTCAGCTCGGTTTTTGAGAGGGCACCCCCAAAGCGTGGCCGCACCAGCCAGCCCCAATCTGAGCTCACCGGCGGATTCTCGAGCGAAGCGCGCCATCGGCTGTGGAGATTCGGATCGACGGCGGTCCGGAAGACTCAAGGAGGGGCTGCCCGGTCCCCGCGCGGGCGCTGCGCCTGCCGGTGAAGATGGGTCCCCAGGTGCAGGAAAAGTTGCGCTACTTGTTCCGCGGGAAAGGGCGGTGCTTCGCCCGGCCGGAGGTCAACTCGCCGCGCGCGCGGGACGAGAACGACAGTCCCAGCGACACCAATGACACCGACACCGACTACGACACCGCGAGCGAGGGTCAAGGGTACGAGAGCGACGAGTTCGACCGACTGCTCACGCGGCTTCAATCCCTCGAGGCGGAGGAGCACCCCGTCACGAATGCGGACCCCCCGGACGCCGCGTCCAAGCACTGGAGCGCGGAGTGCGAGGTACGGGACTGGCTCAAAGTCCGGGGCCCGAACTACCTGAGGGACTGGCGCAAGCAGGCGCCGGCGCCGGCCGTCATGGAGTGCGTCAAGGTGGACGTCTTCTCGTTCGACGACGGGCCGTGCGCGAACGTGGCGAACGCCAGACCGGAGAGTTGGCTCAATAGGCAGCGCGCGGCGAGGACCGACGCGAGCGCGTCGGGACGCGACGAACCGTGGACGTTCGTGTTCCAGTTCATGAACCCCGGCCCGCCGCACGTCAGCATCGCGCTCTACTTCAGGCCCGCGGGGAGGCACGCGGGAAGGTCGCTGAGGGAGCTGCTCGACGCCGAGGAAGAGTCTCCGTTTGGTCGCGCGCTGGCGCGGTTCGTGCGGGGGGACCGGAACGAACGGGACGCGAGGTTCAAGATGGTCATAGCGCTGATGGAGGCGCCGTGGGCGCTGCGGCAGACCGTGCCCAGGCGGCCCGTCATACTGGGTAAGAAGTTCGCGTTGAGTTACCACGAGGGCGCCGACTACTTCGCCATCGACCTGGACCTCTCGAGCTCGAAGTTCGCAGATCGGGTGTATCGTTCGCTCAAGTGGTGCTCCAAGCACAGCGTCGAGGAGATCGTGCTGATGATCGAGCCGCACGCGGACGACGAGCTGCCGGAGGCTGTGCTCGGCGCGGCGCGGCTGTCAAAGGTCGGGGACGAGACCCCGAGGCGGCTCCCGCCGCTTCCGACGACTCTCAGAGGCGGCGGGGGAGGGTAACACTTAGTGTACCTTATATACGAACAACAGAGGACCGCCTATTCTCGCGGTTGACGAAGAACTCTTAAACTCTCACTCCGCCGGGTCGTCCGGGAAGAGCGCGTCGACGAAGCTCACCGGGTCGAACGTCTGCAGGTCGTCGATGGCCTCGCCGACTCCCACGAACTTGACGGGCACGCCGAGCTCGTCCACGACGCTCACCACCGCGCCGCCCTTCGAGGTGCCGTCCAGCTTGGTGAGGATGATGCCGGTGACGTCCACCATCTTGTTGAACTCCCTCGCCTGGTTCAGCATGTTAAGGCCGGTGGTCCCGTCCAGGACGAGCGCCACCTCGTGCGGCGACCCCTCCATCCTCTTGCCGATTGACTTTTTGATACCCGCGAGCTCGTCCATGAGGTCGCAGTTGGTGTGGAGCCTGCCCGAGGTATCCGCGAGGACGATGTCGATGTCGCCCATCTTGATCGCCTCGTCCACCGCCTGGTAGCACAGCGCGCCGGGCTTCATGCCGTCCTTGTAGGTGGCCATGACCCCCGCGGATCGCTCGGCCCACGTCGCGAGCTGCTCGGCGGCGGCGGCTCGGAAGGTATCTCCCGGCACAAGCATCACCTTCGCGCCGCTCTCCTTGGCGAAGCGGTGGGAGAGCTTACCGACCGTCGTGGTCTTTCCGCCGCCGTTGACGCCCACGACCATGATGACCGAGGGCCCGTCGCCCTCGTTCAGCTTGAGGGGAGCAGTTCCCTCCTTGCCGTCGTTGGCGCGGACGAGGATGTCCACGATGGCCCTCTTGAGCGCCGCCTTGACTTCCGCGCCGGTCTTGATCTCGCCCTTCTCGCACCGCTCCCTGACGACGTCCAGGATGTTCATCGCGGTCGTCGGGCCGAAGTCGACGCTGAGGAGGGTGTCCTCGAGCTCCTCGAGCGTGTCCTCCAGGCCGTCGAGGTTCCACAGCGCGAGGACCTCGTCCATGTAGCTGAGCTTCTCGCGCGTCTTGCTGGTGCCCTTGAACACGCGGTCGAGATCGCCCTTGGTCTTCTTCGCCAAGACGCTGGTGAGCTTGCCGATGCTGAACTCGGCGTTCACCCGGAGCGAGGCGCCCCGGCGCTCTCGGCGGACGACAGGCGTGGACAGGGAGTTGAAGATTCTTCCGCAGCGCTTGCCACCGGCGAGGGCGGTGCCCTGGGTCGCGCGAACGCACGCGGGGGTGGATGTCACCGCGAACATCGCGGTACCGTGTGGCTCCGTGTGCGAACGTCTACTGCGTACGGCCTGTCGGGCGCGCCGTGAGGAGTGTCCTCCCCGTCGAGGATCGCTCCCCTGTCTTGCTTCTTCATCGTCACGTACGTTTCATCTCGGATCTTTCGGCCAATCACTTCCAATCACAGACCGTGCGGGCGATCGTATCTCGGTGCTTCGGGAGATCTGCCGATCGATTTTTTCGCTTTTTATCCGTCCGTCTTGGTCCTTTCCCTGTATGGCGAGCAGTCTCTCGATTCGATGGGACCTGACAAGGGGAACCGAGGGTGGAGTTGTAAACCGTCCGCGCTGCCAGACGTTAGAGGCTGGTCTCGCTCTGTAAAGCGAATTCTTTCGTCCTTTTACCGCCGGCGAGATCGCTGGCGTCGCGCAGAACTCACGCCGCGAGCGACGGCGACGCGTGCTCAACACACGCTCACAGTCCTTTGGAAGCCCCAAGCTTCCCGCGCATCCTTTCGCGCCAGTTCTTGCCCGTGAAGATGGCGACTCAGGCGGTTTCCGCCGTCGCCGGCATCGCGCCTCAGCAGGCTGCGCCCGCTCAGTCGGCGAAGGCCTCCGGCTTCGCCTCCGGCGGCGTCCGCGTGCCCCGCGTCGCGGGCCTCGCGAAAGGCTCCGCTCGCGTCAAGCACGTGACCCGCGCCTCCGCGACCCCCCAGGTGAGCATCCACACGACGCTCGCGCCTCGAGATGGCGCGGAAGTCCGGCGACCTTCCGGCACCTTCCGACCAACCACCAACCCCAGGGTTCTGGTTTATCCACGATTTTTAGCATGCGCCACAGAGAGCGTCGGGCGCGCGCGCGGGGACGCGCGCGCGATACGACGCACGCGGACCGCGCATCCGCGAAGGGACCGGTCGTTGGTCGCCACGTGACGCGTCTCGAACGCGTCGCGGCCCGGGGCAACGTCGGCCTCAACCGACGATTCTCAGCCGTCAGTGCCGCCCCTTGGCCGAGATATTTTTCCCCACCGCCCCGCGCCCGACGCTGACCCTCCCGTGTTTTTCCCCGCAACCTCAATCGCAGGGCCGCCCCTCTCCCTACCAGTTCGAGAAGGACATGGATCAGCTCGAGGCGCAGCAGTCCGCCCTCGGCCAGGCCCGCCTCGGCGCCTACGGCGTCGTCGTCGGCGGCGCCCTCGCGGTTGGCGCCGCAGCGGGCACCGCCACGGGCTCCAACGCCGCCAAGGCTGTGCTCACCGCGGGCCTCGGCGCCGGCGCCGCCGTCGCCGTCGCCACCGCGGACAAGAAGCGCGTCTCCGCCGCGCCCAAGGCGCTCTGGAACGGCATGCTCAACCGCGATCCCGCGACCATCACCAAGGCTGACGTGGATGCCATCGGAGCCAAGTTTGGCATGAAGGACATGTCCAAGGATTGCCCCGAGGCGGTCACCGAGCTCTACGACGCCTACCTCCAGAGCATCGTCCCCATGGGCGACGATCCCGTGCAGGGCTGGGAGCCCGAGGCGCTCCGCAACTTCCGCCAGCAGCTCGGCCTCGAGGATGCCGACGCCGCCAACGCGCACATCGAGGTTGGCCGCCGCCTCTTCCGCAAGCGCATCGAGCTCGGCGACAAGGACGCCGACCTCGAGTCCCGCCGCGAGTTCCAGAAGCTCGTCTTCATCTCCACCCGCACTTTTGGCGAGAAGCAGGCCAAGTTTCTCCTCCCCTGGAACCGCATCTTCCGCGTCTCCGACGCGCAGGTCACCCTCGCGATGAAGGAATCCGCCTCCAACCTCTTCAAGAACCACGTCAACGAGTCCGGCGCCATCAACACCCTCGAGGCGGGCGCGCTCGCCGCCGCCAGGGCGTACCAGCAGGAGCTCAACCTCAAGGATGCGGACTGCGCTGAGGTTGTCCAGAAGCTCGCTCAGGATTACGTCGTGTCCAAGGTTGAGGCGGCGTCTGAGCTCGCGCAGGTCCGGTCCGTCAACTCGGACTTCACCGAGGCGAACAAGCTCCTCACCGAGGTGCTCGACTACAACAAGAAGATGGGCGCCGGCGGCGACGCGCTTCCCGGCCTCCAGGTTGTCACGCTCGCGGGTTCCTCCTTCGAGGATAAGAGCGGCGAGGCGAACACCCTCTTCCGCAACTTTGTCACCCAGGGCACCGAGGCTGGTGAGTTCTCCGCCGAGCTCAAGTCCTCCGCGGGCGCCCTCAAGGTGCTCTTCGGCATGGGCAACAAGGAGGCGGAGGAGATCGTCCTCGACGTCACCACCAAGAGGTACCGCGAGCTCCTCCGCGACGCCGTCAAGTCCGGCGAGCTGGACAAGGCGGAGTCCCCCGCGAAGGTTCTCCAGTCCATCTGCGAGAAGCTTCAGTTCCCCCCCGAGGTGGCCGCCGATGTCAACAAGGAGAACTACCGCACCAAGATGGAGCAGGTCATGGAGAAGAAGAAGCTCACCGACGAAGACGTCGAGGCTCTCGGCCGCGTCCGCCGCCTCCTCTGCGTCCCCAAGGATGTCGTCGACGAGTGCACCATGGACATCTGCGGCGCCGTCTACAAGTCCGCCGTGCTCAGCGCCCTCTCCGTGGGCACCGAGTCCTTCACCCCCGAGCTCCGCGACAGGTGCAAGCGCGCCAAGGACGCCGTGCGACTCACCGATGACATGGCGCTCAAGATTCTCAAGAACGAGGTTGTCAAGGCGTTCATGGCGTACATCCGCGTCGCGCGCACCAAGCAGAACAAGATCGAGCAGAGCAAGGAGATTCGCAAGATGGTCTACTTCAACAGCACCGTGGTCACCCCCATGGTGTCTGACGTGACCAAGGCGGCTGCCGAGGATGCCGCCAAGGAGCTCGCGGAGCTGCTCAAGGAGGCTCAGGCGGCGGCCAAGCAGGAGGAGGAGGACGAGAAGAAGGAGGCTGAGGCCAAGGCTGAGTCCGAGGAGAAGAAGGAGGAGGGTGAGGAGGCCAAGGACGGCGAGGAGAAGAAGGACGTCGAGGCCAAGGCTGACGGTGAGGAGGGTGAGGACAAGAAGGCTGAGGAGGACAAGAAGGAGGCTGAGGAGATCGCCGCCAAGGTCGAGCAGCCAGCTTACCAGAAGGAGATCAACCTCAAGGACGAGGTCGACAGCGTCACCGCCCAGGGTATCTACCAGGACTACCTCATGTTCTGCATGCAGGGCGACACCGTGAACGCGCCCATGGGCGTGCAGATTACCATCGAGCGTGACCAGTCCGAGTTTACCCGCCTCTCCCAGCTCGGCGACATCCTCGGCCTCAACCAGTTTGAGGTTGGCTCCGTGCACAAGGGCCTCGCCGACAAGGCGTACCGCGCGCAGGCTGAGCAGATTCTCGGCGACGGCCGCGGCCTCACCGCCGACCGCGCCGAGAAGCTCAAGGAGATCCAGCAGGGCCTCTCCCTCCCCGACGCGGATGCGCAGAAAATCATCAAGGGCATCACTTCCAAGAAGATGCTCCAGGACATGCAGGCGCAGATTGCCATGGGCACCCTCACCATCGCCGACATCCGCAAGATGAAGGAGGAGGGCGTCGACATCGAGAACAACATCTCGATGGACAAGCGCATGTCCATGTTCCGTAAGAACGCCGAGAAGCGCCTCACCGACGGCTCTGGCTCCTCTGACCTCTCCGCCCTCACCGAGACCCTGCCCGAGGATCTCTCCATCACCAAGGAGAAGGCGCAGTCGGAGCTTCTCAAGATTGCCAACGAGAAGAAGCGCTCCACCATGGTCCAGGCGGTGGCTGAGCTCCGCCAGAAGAAGGTTGGCGACGTGATCAAGTCCGCCAAGAACCTCGTCGCGTGCCACGGCGTCGCGCCCGAGTCCAAGCTCGAGTGGGCCGTTCAGGAGGAGCTCAAGGACATCTTCAGCGTCTTTGTCATGGAGGGTGCGGGTGCCGAGGAGCAGGATAAGCTCCAGGCGGCGCTCGGACTCGATGACGCCGTCTGCGCTGAGCTCAAGGAGGTTGTGGGTGCGGGCAAGTTCCAGCTCAAGGCTGACGTCGCGGACGAGGCCCTGTTCTAAATCTCTCTTCTCAACCGGCTGAAAACCGGCCGAGGCAGACACAGATTCTTTTGCAGCCTAATACATATATCAGCATTTGCATCAACGAACTTAACAACAGAAAGAATAATCTCACCCTCCGTAAGATTTGGTCTACTTCAACTTGGAGCAGCACTCGAACGCGCGGAGTCTGCGCCCTCATCCCTCCCAAAACGCGGCGCCGGTCTCCTCCCGATCGAACACCGCCAGCGTCTCGACGTGGTCAGACCCGGGAAAGAAGTTAAAACCTTCCGCGTGGGTCAAGCGCCATTCTCCAGACTTGACGAGCGCGTCGCAGTCCCTCTGGAACGCCGCGAAGCCGCAGCTGAGGTAAATGAGCCGCGAGAGCCTCGAGGGGGGCGCGGGAAACTTCACCGTCGGTTGCGACGGCTTCGGCTCCTCCGGGGCCTTCGCGTCGGCGACCGGCGCGTTCGCCGCCTTCGCCCTCTTTTTCTTCCGCGCCCTTCGCTTCGCCGCCCTGGTCATCGGCTTCTTCTCCGTCACGACGGCCGCCTCTGGCTGTCCATCAGCCATCGCCGTCGCCGCCGCCGTCCCCCCCGCCTCCGCCGCCGGCGCCTCGCCCCCCGTCAACGCCGTGAGCGTCCGCGGATCCAGCCCCATCCTCGGCGGGTCCACGATCACGACGTCCGCGTCCCTCACCGCGTCGCGGCACGCGTCCTCGGCTCGAGAGATGGCCATGGATACGCGTCGTCCAACGCCCTCCGGAAGTTTCGATTTGCTCCGTTCAAACGTCTCGGCGGCGGCGCCGACAATCTCCACGCACCTCACGCTTCCCTCGTCGTCCCCATCCTCGCCCATCGTCGCCGCGATGGAGAGCCCGATGGGACCCGCGCCCGCGTACAGCTCCGAGACGGCGGCGCCCCGAAAGACGAACGAGCGGATACGCTCGAGCGCCGCGTCGAAAGCGCGCGAGTTGGCCTGCACGAAGGACCCGGGCGTGAAGCACACGTCCGCGGCGCCGTGCCGGGCCCACACGAACCGTTCTCCCTTGAGGTGCGTCCAGTGCGGGCCGGTGATCTTGTTCCCTGGCGCGTCGTTCCAGTCGATCCACACCGAGTGCACGCGAACCCCGTTCGGGGGTTCTATGTCGCCAGGGCCGTCGGCGCTGTTGCTGTTCCAGAGCTTGAGCGCCAGCGCGATGGCCCGCGGAGCCGTCATCGGCCCCGCCGCCGTCGTCGGCGCCGGGGAGTTCCACACCAACGCCACCTGAACCGCCGCGTCCGTGTCGAGGTCCGCGCGGCCGTCCGCGCCCACCGCGGTGAGCTGGACGTATCGCAGCTCGCCCTCGCCGGTGGTTTCGTCGTACGCCCTGATGCCCGCTCGCTCGCACGCGCTCGCGATGAGCGCGGCGGCGTCGTTGAGCCTCGGGTGCTGCACGACGCATCCGGGGATCTCGACGAGGTCGTGCGAGCCGCGGGCGAAGAGCCCGAGCGCGAGCTTCTCGCCCCCGGCGGCGTCCTCGTCCGGGACCATGCGCGCGGCGAGTCGCGCCCTGGTGCGCCACCCGCGGACGTCGCCCGTGGCGCAATCGAAGGCGGCGTCGTGGCTCCTCGCGAAGTACTCGCGCGCCCTTCTGAGCTCGGGGAAGTCGTCGAGATTGGTGGAGGTCGAGCACCCCGAGCAGGTGTCGAAGTGCGGGCATCCGAGCGAGAAGGCGTCGTCGGTTGACGCGTCCGCGCGCGTCTCGGCCACATCGGAAGTCACGACAGTCGCAGCGCGTCGGACGGGCGACTCCGCTCGTTTCCGCGCCCTCGCCTTGGACGCCTTCCTGGATGCATCGGCGCGCCGAGGGGATCGCGTATCGCGGTCGCCGGATCGACACCAAACGCGGCCACCCACCGCCAACATCGGCGCCGTCGGCTCCGTGCTCAGCAAGCCGCGTGCCAAGAAGAATAATCAGCTGTCAACAGCTGGCGCTCGGCAAGGCCGGGTGGCGAAAGTCCATTGGCTCACAGCTGGCGAGCTTGTGGGCGGGTTTTAAGCAAAAAGTGCGTATGCGGAACGTTGCTGAAGACACTCGTCCGTCCCAAATAGCCCAAAATATCAGCGACACGCGGACGATCCGGGACGAAAAAGGGCGCGGCACACCAAAGTTTTGGCGCGCACGCCTCGGGGCGACCGATGAGCTCGTTGCCCCATGACCCGAGGCTCACGAAGCTCAGCAGATGGTGCGTCCCGGACCCCTGGGATACCTTCGTGGCCGCGGCGTGCTCCTACTTCTGCTTCGGCGGTCCCTTCGTCGTGGCGGGGTGCGCGCTCCTCCCCTTTCTGTTCGTGCTCCCCATTGTGATCGCGTGGTGGGTCGTTGCGGAGGGCGCGTGGCTGGTGCACCGGCGGTACCTGCGCCACAGGCACGAGCAGTTCACGCCCGCGCCCGATAACCCCGCCAGGCGTAAGCAGATGGAGCGCATGCTGCTCATGAAGGACGACGTCATCCCCGACTTTCGCGAGTTCCTCCGCGAGTGGTTCCGCGGCGCCGACCCGCGGCTCATCCGACGCGAGAACGTCAAGGAGTTCGTGCGGTACGGCTTCTACGGCGGCGTGGACGGGCCGCTGGGCCAGGCGGAGGAGGAGATCGAGTGGTGGATCGGCGAGGTGGAGCACACCTGGGGCATCGCCTTCGAACCCGGGCGCACGAACGGCCTAAAGTTCATGGCGCACATGAGGGAACCGCTCAAGGTTTTCCATCAACCCCTCGCGTACTACGCGTACTCTCACTGCGCCGAGGCGCTCGCGGGTTTGGTCCTGCGCTTCTGGGGGTTCACCTGGCACAAGTGCGGGGATACCGGCGTCACCTACTGGCTCAGGCTCGGTCCAAAACCCCTCCCTCGAACGCCGTCTCGGACGCCCAGCCCGGGGATGACGCCGAGCAACTCGTACGAGGCGTTCCTCAACGACACCGCCAACGGAATCGACGGCTCGGACGACTCGCTACACGACTCGGGGCCCGATCCGGACCAGGGCGGATCCGTCGACAAGGGAAGGCGGGGCGTGCCGTGCGCCGTGTGCGGGGGCGTTGACAACAGGACGCCCAAGTATCAGGGCGGCTGGATCAAGCGCACGATTTTCCGCAGGGGCGGCGGCGGCTGGGGCGATAACCGAAAGTGCTTCGCGGGGTGCGCGCCCCGACGCGCGCGGCTCAGCGATGGGACCAAGCTGATGACGCGGGAGAACGACGCGACGACGCCCACGTGGGCGCCCGCCCCCGCGCCGGCGCCGACGCCGCTCGTGTTCCTCCACGGGCTCGGCATCGGCCTCCCGCCGTACCTGTGGACGGTGGCGCACGCGCTCCGCGCCCGGCCGGACAGGCCCGTGGCGCTGGTGTGCCTTCCCGAGATTTCCATGCGCGCGGTGACCCGGGTGCCGTCGCCGGACGACCTGGTGGACGCGGTGGAGAACCTGTGCAGGAGGCACGCGCTGCAGCGGCCGTGCCTGTTGGGTCACTCGTTTGGGTCGTTTCTGGTGGCTCGCGCGTGCCAGCGGTCAAAGGTGGCCGCCGTCGTGATGATCGACCCGGTGTCGTCGTGTCTGATGCTGCCCGCGGTGGTGTCCCGCGTGATGTACCAGCTGGACGACAGGTGGCGGGAGTTGATTGGCCGGGAGAGCGCGGGGATGGAGGCGGTTGACCCCGAGGCGAAGCGGGCGCTGGGCCTGGCTCGCGGAAGATCCGGCGGGATCTTCGACCGGAGGGTTTCCATCCGCGACAAGGCTGAGCTCGTGACCAGGTACCTGTTCACGCTCGCGAGGGACTGGTTCGTCGTGAAGGAGCTCTCCGCGACGGTGGCGCTGTGCAGACAATTCTGGTGGTTTCAGGTTTGCGCCTTTGCCGAGGACCTGCCGGAGAAGACGCTCATGGTGCTTCAGTCTTACGACGCCATCCTAGACGCGGAGAAGATCGCGAGGCACGCACTGCACAGGGAGGCTGCCGAGGTCCTGTGGGTGGAGGGTTTCTCGCACGGAGAGATCCTGGGGCCGCAGGGCTTCGAGGCGAGAAAGCAACTACTGGAGTTTATCCAGAATCTCGACGGCAACTGAATCTCGACGGGAATTGAGGGGGTCTCTGGAACGGGTTTGGACCTATAATACTGTAATCAAATGACAATACTGAAGCTCGTGCTCAGGGCACGGTGTCCGCGTGACCGCCGCCCGCGTAGCCCGCGAAGTCCCACCCCGTCGCCCCCGCACCTCCCCACGGCCTGAAGTGATTTCGGAGCTGCCTCGCGCGGCACTGCCGCCCAACCTCCAAGTTCAGCTTCATCACCGTGCACCCCTCGCGCATCGCCACGTCGGGCGCGAGCTCCGGGTGCAAAATCTTCGCGAGGAGCTCCACGCCGTTCACCAGCCTCGGACCCGCGCGACTGAACAGCACGTGGTGCACCACGTACACCTCCCGGGATCGCACCGCGGGTAAGGCCCAGAATCCGGGTTGCGACGCCAGCCTGTCGAGTTCGTCCAACGTATCCTCCGGCGTTGGCGATACGCACGGGGCGAGGATGAGAACCTCGGGCGCGTACCCGAGCACCTGCTCCCACCGGAGTCCGGCGGCGGGGGCGCCGGGCTCCTGCAGCTCGTCCACGCCCCCCGCGAGGTGTTTCATCTCCGGCAGCCAGTGCCCGCCCACCGCGAGCGGCCTGAGTCCCTCCAGGGATAAAACCTTGGGCCGGCGCTTCGCGGGCGCCACCGCGGCGGTGACGGCGCGAAGCCTCGCGCGAAGCGACCCGACGAGCGCGATCGCCGCGTCCTCCTCGCCCGTCGCCGTGCCCACCTGCACGATCACGTCGAGAACCTCGGAGAGCCTCTGGGGGTCCATGGCGAGCACCCCGGTGTTGTGCGAGACGTCCCTGGATGTACCCGAGTCGGAGCCCCCCGCGTCCGACGTTTGTCCGACGTTGACCTCGCTTCCGTTGTGCAAGTGCGCGCCGAGCAAACCGGCGTGGACGAGCGCCCGGGCGACGACGCTGTCACCGCCCATGCCGCCCGCGCCGCACCGCTCGCAGGCGTCCTGGGTGAGGATGAGCCCGGGCCTCGTGCGCCGGAGCCACTCGACGTCCACGGACATCCCGGGGAGGACGGCGCCGGGGGAGTTTGAGCTGTCCAGCTTGTTCGCGCTGGTCATCAGACTGCCGATGCTCTGCGGCCTGCTCATGCCGCCCTGCTTGGCGTTGCGAACCTTGGTGTTGGAGCGAAGGACGATGGGAAACGCCCTGGCGACGGACGGCGGGAAGTTACACCTGTCCGTCACGCACACCAGCCTCGATTGCAGACCCAACGCGTGGATGATCTCGGTGGCGGCGGGGGTGAGCGAAGCGATCGTGCACGTCTTCGACGGCGGCGGCTGGGGCACCGCGCTCGGCGTGTGCAGGTGCCCGAGCTCGCCCTCGCCCCGCTGAAGCTCATCCGTGGAACCCCCGAGGCCCGCCGCGGGGGGAAACGAGAGCAGAGCCTCGTGGTCGAGAAAGTCTGGAACCGACCCGGCGCGGCGCGGGGTTCGTCCGTCGTTGAGGCTCGCGTTGGACGACGATCGAAGCATCGAGGAGGGCGTTCCCGTCATCGATGCCGTCTGCTTCATCATGCCGATAGCCTCCATCGACCCGTGGTCCTCGCTGTGCGTGCGCCTGTGCCGGCCCATGGACCCGCCCGCGTTCAACCCGCCGCTCCCCCCGCCGTTGCTCAGCGGAGAAACGCCGGATTCGTGGCCGTACTCGTCCTCGCCGCCGTTGATGGACGCGCTGCTGCCCATGTTGCCCATGGACGACATGCTCCCCAAGCCACCCATCGTCTCACTCATCGAGTCCGTGCTCTTGACCCGTGGCATCTGCATCTTTCCCCTGCCCGCGCTCCCCGGAGTGGACGGAACCACCGGAGGGAGCTTCCTCGCCGCCGCCGCCGCCTTCAGCGCAGCCTCAGCCGCCGCCGCGGGTACGCCCTTGCACACGTCCACGAAGTGACGCGCCATCTCGGGCGTTCCGCCCCAGTGTAGCCTCGCGTACGACATCAGGACGTTGCGCCACGCGTACCCCTCCACCCGGCCGACGGCTTCCCAGTGATTGGCGGATGGACCCTTCTCGTTCGCCGCGTCGCGATCGACGTCCACGACGCCGCCGTCGCCGACCGAGCCGTTACGAGCCGTTACGTCCCTCCCCGAAGCCGAAGCCTCCTCCGGGGGCCTCACGTCGTACGCGCCGAACCATCCCGACTGCCCCGGGCCGTCACCGAGCGGCGGCTCGGCGACAATCTCCGAGTTTCGATGAACCCGACCCCGCGCCCTGCACCCCGCGGGGAAGAGCGGGCAGCCGGGCCGGATGGTAACCTCCGCGTAGCTCGACGCGGGAGCGGCGGCGACGCGCGTGGAGAAGGGCGCGAGGCCGCACATCGGCCGCGGCTGTGCGCCGCCCTCGGGGATGAGCGCCTGAGACAGGAACATCAATCCGCCGCACTCGCCGTAGATGACGCCGCCGCCCGCCGCGAACGCGGTGATGGCCATTCGAAGGCTCCGGTTGCCGGTGAGCTCCTGCGCGTACAGCTCGGGGTACCCGCCGCCGAACAGTATCCCCCTGCACCCCTGCGGCAGCGAGTCCCCCGCGACGGGCGAGAACGGCACGAGGTCCGCGCCGCACTCGCGAAGCAGCGCCAGATTCTCGCGGTAGTAGTGGCAAAACGCGGCGTCTCTGGCGATGCCCACGCGAACCGTGTTTGAAAACAGCGGCCGCGGGATGAGATGCGACGCGCCCGTGCCCACGCCGCGGCCCAACCGAGCGACGACCCCGCCCACGAGGTTGCGGCCGAAGGAGTGCTCCTTCTTCGGGGTGTTGGCGCGCAGCGGGGACCCCGCGTGCGACCCGGACGTCGCGCGCTTGGGAGACTCGGGTATCACCGGGAACTTGTTGCGGTCCTTCCCGCCGAAGCTGTCCAACCTGTCCAGGGGTTGCTTCGGTTTGGGCGCACCCCCGTCCGCGCCGCCGCCGCCGCCGCTCGTTCCCTCGGAGTCGTCCAGGCTCAGTCGACGCGCGCCGAAGGAAGCCTCCCACAGGACAGCCTCCCCCTCCCCTCTCGGCACCGGCCCAGCCCCGTCTCCGACCCGCGTATCCGGAATGGACCGATGAGAAGAAGAACCGGAACGATGGGACCCTGCGCGGGCGTCGTCCATCCCCGGGTGAGATGCCCCGTGGTTCGCGGCGTCCTCCTCCTCGGCATCCTCCTGAGGCTCGGTGAACTCCCACGCGGCGTTCATCACGGCCGTGAGGTCCACCGTCTTGCCCACGACGTCCGCGAGCTGCGCCGCCACCCCGGTGACAAAGTTGGGATCGCCCGAATCCTTCTCGGGCGACTGCGCCTTCCCCCCCTTGCCGTCGTCGGCCCCTGAACCCTTCTTCCCGTCGCTCTCCTTGTCTATGAGGTGACTGGCGTACGGGTTGCGACTGCCCCCGACGGAGGCGGCGCCGCCGGCGTTCAGCGCGGCAGCCGCCTTGGCCGCGGCGGCGGCGAGCGCCGAGTGCGGTCCCTGATGGCCGCCCCCGTCCCTGAGCACCCCGAGCCCGGAGTCGTCCCTGCGCAGAGCGCCGAAGATCGGCGCGCCGATCCCGGCGCCCTCGATGGAGTCGCGGATGTGCTTCTCGTGCGCGGCATCCTTGGTCTTGTTCAAGATGACGCCCGCGATTGGGAGCTCTTCGTCGAACGCGAGGTGTCCCTTGAGGAGCGCGGCTGCCGATCGCGCGGGTAGCCCGTCGCAGTCGAGGACGAGGACGACGGGCGCGCCGAGCCACTTGGCGAGCTGTCCGGTGCTGCCGTCCTCGTCGCCGAACGTTCCGTCGTAGAGGCCGTCGCCGCCCTCGACGACGGCGACGTCCGCGTCGCCCGCGAGGCTCCGCGCGACGGAGAGGTTGTGCTCCTTGGTGAGCATCCACCCGTCGAGGTTGTAGCTGGGCTTGCCGGTGGCGGCCTCGTGCAGGAGCGGGTCCAGGAGGTCGGGGCCGACCTTGAAGCCCTGGACGCGCAGGCCGCGCTGGCGGAGGGCCGCCATGAGGCCGACCGTGACCGTGGACTTGCCCACCCCGGCTTGCATCCCCCCGACCACAATCACCTTGCAGCCCCCCATCTCGGTTTCAATTCGTCCCTTCGAGCTCGCTTCCTATCGGTCCGCCATCTGAGCCCTCGCTCGTTGTTTCGGTGCGATGCGAGCGTACCCGCGGTCGTCCGTCGTTTCCGACGGCGTCCCTAGCGCGGCGCTCGTTCGCCCCGCCGGTGTGAGCACCCGTCGCGGGGTCCGACCGGACCTCACGCTCCGAGGCGAAGCCTTTTGAAAGTCGAAAAGATCTGAGCCAGTTTGCTTGTTAACAGCAATCACGACGTGTAACTAAGTAACCATAGGTTCATTTAATTGAATTTAAATCGTATGGGATGACAGTCAGGATCTGGAACCTCATCCACTTCGAGCGACGTCATCCCCCGCTGGAAAAGCTCCTGGAAAGCACCAAAGCAGAACACATTCTAGGTCCGCGAGGAGTCGCGTAAGAACCATGCTTGCTTTCTCTCTCTCCGCGCGCGCGGCTGTCGCCACCCGCGTCGCCACTCCGGCGACGCAGAGGCGTGGTGAGTTCCCGCGACATCACACCGGCGCATTCTCCGGTTCCCGGGACCAATTTTTTCTTCGCCATGGGGTTAGGGTTTGGGCGATGCGGAGCACCCCGCGCGGTGCCGGAAAACGCGCCTTCAAGGCGACCCAGACGCGTCCGCCCATCGTGTGGGCCCGCGGGAGCATCGACGATGGAGTTTTCTACCCATGAGGCGCGCTCGCGGCTCGTCGATTTCCGCGCGTCGACCGTCCCGCGCGGTCGCGTTGCCCGTCATCGGCGTCCATCCATCTCTCGGTTTATCCACGTGGGGCCACGTTGGCCCACCGCCACGCGTGGCCCGAGAGCGACCCCTCGCGCCCGGTTCCCACACGCGTATCTCCCCTCCGCACGACTCTGACCATCGCGCACCCTCCCTTCCTCCCCGTAAATCCAGCCACCCCCTCCACCCAGGTCGTGGCCAAGGTCACCCCCAAGGAGGCTCGTCGCCAGAAGCGCCACACGAAGATTCGCTCCAAGGTTTCCGGCACCGCGGACCGCCCCCGCATCTCCGTCTACCGCTCCAACCAGCACACCTACGTGCAGGTCATCGACGACGAGAACCAGACCACCCTGTGCGCCGTGGGCACCATGTCCCCCAAGATCAAGGAGATCGTGGGCACCGAGGAGTGGAAGACCAAGACTGTGGATGCGGCTCGCGAGGTTGGCAAGGCGGTGGGCGCCATGTGCGTCGAGAAGGGTATCAAGACGGCGGTGTTCGATCGCGGCGGGTTCGTGTACCACGGGCGCGTCAAGGCGGTCGCGGAGGCGGCGCGCGAGGCGGGCGTGGAGTTTTGAGCGAGCGGCTATAGGCGAGGCGTGGATACCAAGGATTCGAGCGACTCGGCGACTTTTTCGGACAAACGAACGGAGCGTCGCCTCGAGGATGGCCGGACTAGCCGGCCGTCGAGGAGGACGGGGAGGTTGCCGCGAGCGCCGATGCGTGGCGATCACGCAGAGCGTGTCATACATTCTTTCGCGTATCTATCTTTAGGCTGTTGATATACAATCAAAGTACCAAGCAACGGGCCGAGCCTCTTTTTTCTCTGACTTTTTTTTGGTTTTGGGAAACTTTATCCTTTTTCCCGAAAAGCACGGGCGTCCAGTTTGGGAACCGCGAAATTTCCGCAGAGCGCCACACAGCCACTCGTCGCGTCGTCCGAGTTTATCTGTTTTGTTGCAATCGCCCTCCCCGAGGACGTCACTCCGAGCTTCCACGCCACCCGATACATCACCCGTTCCGAACGATGGCGTCCACCTTTGTCGGTGCCCCCACCGCTCTGCGTGCGCAGGTCGCGCCCCGCCGCGGCTCCCGCTCAACCCGCGCGCTCACCCGCGCCGATGCCGCCGCGCAGGCCAGCCTCGCGGTGACCCCCGCCACGGTCGGCTCCCGCTCGGGTTCCGCGTCCGTCAAGGGCACCGTGCGCAAGCAGAACGAGGATCGCTTCGCCTCCTACGTGAGTTACCCACCGCATCGACGCGACGTCGGACGCCCGATGCCCGAAACCCTCGCCCCTCGTCGCCCCCTCGCGAACCCTCCGATGACGTTTGGTGGACCGTCGTTTTATGATCGGCGTCGAAATCTCACCCACGCTGACCCGCGCCCTCCCGCTTTCGTGACGAACAGACCAACCCCAACGCGAAGGACGGCTCCCCTTACGCCATTTACTCCGTGTTCGACGGCCACGGCGGCTTCGCCGTGTCCGAGTGGCTCAAGCAGAACCTCGCCGGCCTCATCGTGGAGGAGTGGCCCAAGGCTGACTTCTGCCTCGAGGCGCTCTCGCAGGCGTGCCTCCGCGCCGACTACGATCTCATCCAGCCCCCGCCGGGCTTCTTCGGCGCGTTCGGCGAGCGCGGCGTCGGCGGCGCCAAGTGCGGCTCCACCGCGGTCATCGCCACCCTCTTCGAGCAGGGCGGGAAGCCCACGCTCGCCACGGCCAACGTCGGCGACGCTCGCATCCTCCTCGTCCGCGACGGCAAGGCTGTGCAGCTGTCCGTGGACCACGTCCCCGACGACGAGGCCGAGCGCAAGAGGATCGACCGCGGTAACCCCAACCTGAGGAAGTCCCTGGTGACGTTCACGGAGGGGAGCTGGCGCGTGGGCGGCGTCCTCGCGCTCTCCCGCGCCTTTGGCGACGCGTTCCTCAAGGAGTCTGGACGCTTCGAGGGCCTCGGCGAGCGCAACGCGGACTACGGCTCCGGGTTTGGGCTCAACGCCGAGCCCGACTGCTACATCGAGCAGCTCACCCCGACGGACAGCTGGGTCATGCTCTCCTCCGACGGGCTCTTCGCCAACGACGAACGCGGCGGCGGCGGCGGCTTCGAGAACCAGGAGATTGCCGACTTTCTCCTCGCCGCCCCGGCGGACGCGTCCCCGGAGAGCCTCGCGAAGGAGCTGTGCAGCATGGCCGTGTCCAAGGGCAGCACCGACGACATCACGGTGACCCTCATGCGACTTTAAAATGTGGGAGAAGAGGAGAGAATCAAGGGAGAGGGTGGGGGGGAAATTTCTGGTGCCGAGCGCCCGACGGTGTGTTTCGGGCGCGAGTCGCGCCGTCGTATCACGCGAAGTTAGTCCAAAGGCACGCGCGCCGTGGGTACTTCGCGACATTGTTTCATAATATCATCGCAGCCAATCGATAAACGAGCGTCTTCAGGTGCGCAGAGGGCGGGAGCGTCGAGCCGCGCGGGCAAGAAAGTCCAGGCCAATGGCATCGATTTTTGCGAATCGCGTGATTACGTGGCGCATCCTCGTGGGTTGTGATCACACATCGGCAACTGACAAACAGAAGAGATCGCTCGGCAACCCGCGGGCTCACAACGTCAGAGCACCGCTCCGCTGTACCGACGAGAACGATGGCCTCCATCGCCGCTTCCCCCGCCGGCCTCTTCGCTCGCCGCGCCGCCTTCAACGGCCTCGCCGTCAGGTGCGCCCCACAACGTCGCCTCCCCGACGCGGCACCCCGCTGATCTCGAATTTCCAGCTCTGACCGTGCAGCCAAATATCTTCTTCTCCCCGGTATACCAGGCCCCGCGCAGTCGCCCGCGCCGTCCCCGCGGTTCGTTTCGCGCCCGTCGCCGCTCTCAAGAAGGATGACGAGTGGGAGACCCAGAAGGCCGGTCCCGCGTTCAACCTGGCGCTCGCTGCGATGGTTGCCGGCAGCGTCTTCGTCACGGATGTGGTCTCCCCCGAATACGCCGAGGCCGCGCGCTCCTCGGGCAGGATGGGTGGTTCCTCCTTCCGCTCCGCGCCCCGCGCCGCGCCCCGCGGCGGCATGGGCGGCCAGTCCCGCCAGGCGCCCCCAATGGTCGGCGGGATGGGTTACGGCTACGGCATGCCCATGATCATGCCCATGCCCATGTTCTCCCCCTTCGGTTTTGGTTTCGGGTTCGGCGGTCTGTCCTTCATCTTCAACATCCTCATCTTCCTGTGGGTCGCCAACTTCTTCCTGAGCTTCGTGTCCAGCCTCACCGCGGGCAACGATAAGCGCAACGATGACGACCGCTTCTAATGGTCCGGACCGTCGAGTCCTTTATTAGCGCCGCCTAGAACTCCTGTAATACCGTTCCTTTTCATTTTCGTCGGCGTCTGAGACACCTCGTTCTCAGTTGCTAATCTGTTGTTCTATCTCTCTGTGTCGTCGTGTCTCAGTTCCAGCTCATCCACCACACGTACATCCTCCCCAAGTTCGACCTCGACACCGCCTCTTCGATGAGCCGCCGCGCCTGACCCTGGCACGACAGCGGCAGCGACGGCGCCGCGCCCACGCCGACCACGACGCCCTCCAGCCTCGACCGGATCTTCTCGAGCTGATCCCTGGCGCGCTCGGGGGATGTGTCCGCCTCGCCCCGTCCCCTCGCTTTGCTCCCCTTGGTCCACTCCAGCAGCGGGTCGTGCACGAATGTCTCGAGCACGGACATGAGAGCCTCCCTGTGCGACCGAAGCACGCCGAGGGTGATCTCGCACACGCGCATGAACGTCCCCTCGTAGCCGCCGGCGCCGAGTCCGTCGACGATGTTTTGCGTCAGACGAAACGGGACCATCTCGGGCGTCTCAAGTTCGAGACCCTTATCGAAAAGGCACGAGAAGTCCACGTGGACGCAGTCGCCCGACTCCTGATCGAGCAAGATGTTCTCGCCGTGTCGGTCGCCCAATCCGACGACGTGACCGACCATGGACCAGACCGCGGCGGTGTGCGCAAAGGCAGTTCTCGCGCCGTGCCAAGCCGCGGGCCTGTCCTTCCACCGGTTGAGGAACCAGCGGTGGAACACGGGGGGAAACTTCTTCAGAATTTCGGACATCCACGTCGTGGGCGTCGCCTTGAGACTCTCGTGCATGCGCTTGACGTCCCCTAACGTCTGCTTCGTGTAGATCCCGTCCTGGACGTACAGCGCCTGGATGACGTGCCTAAGACCCGTCGTGTTTGGGACCCACTCGATGATGCCGCAGTCCTCGGTGAGGGGCAGCACCGCGAAGGTTCGGAGGTAGAGCCTGCGCTTGCGGCTCGAAGGGTCCCGCGCCAACAAGCGGTTGAGCATGGTGGTGAACTCCATCATCCGCAGGTCCTTTCGCAGGTCATCCTTGGGCTTGCACAGGAACGCGTACTTGTGCCCATCGGATCCGACTATGGTCAGCTTCTTTGGCTTTTGCAGAGACGCCAGCACGCTCACCTCGTCTTCGATGCTCTCGATCGTTGCCACGTCCTGATTAAACGCGGACCACTCCGCGACCGATGGAACGAGGTGCTTGTTCGCCGCGTTGCGCATGGTCGGCGGGGGCAAGTTGGGCGTGAGCGCCACCTGCCCGGGCACCATCACCTGACACGGCGTCAGACGCTTCAATGCGGGAAACTCCGTCTTGAGCGAAAACGTCTTGGCCGGTCGGTTGTTTGCCAGGGGTTTGGGCTGGAACGCGCACACGCGTATGAGCTGATCGGCCAGGGACGCGGATTGGTCAAAGAGCGGGCGAAGGGCGGGCGGCGCACCCTCCCTCGCGCGGTCCAGGATCCGTTGCGCAGCGTCTGCCCGCTCGAGGTGCAAGCTCCGCGCCATCGCCGTCATCGACCACAGCACCTGGTTCGGGAAATGCTTCACCAGGCGGTACAGCAGATCGTGAATGAGGGCGCCCACCTCCTGGTGCGGGTGGAGCAGCCGCGAGCTGAGCTGGGGCAGCGCCGGGAGCCACACGTACAGCGGCAGAGTTGACGCGAAAGTCTTCAGGTTGGCGGTCACCTTGGACGCAACCTTTCGCTCCTTCTGCTGCTCCACCGTGAGCTGCTGCCGGCGGTCCTTGGCCTCGTGCGCCGCCGCGGAAGCGCCGACGTCGAACCACACCGTCAGTAGCCGGGGAAGGGACTCGTAAACGTGCCTGTGTCCGTACCTGAGCGACGTGGCGTAAAAGTTGATGACGTCCTCGACGTAATCGATGGATTTTTCATCCACGTCGTAGTTGCGTCGCTGCTTTTGAATCGTCTCCGACCCGCCCGTCGCCGCGCGCTGCTGCTCGCGCCTCGTGGCGTCCTTCCACAGGTCGTCCATCCACTTGGCGGCGTGGAAGTTGGCCTTCTCGGAGTACTTCTGGTCCGCCAGCACGCTCTTGTAAACATCCTGCAGCTCCCTCTTCGGCTTTCCGCCCGTCGCTGCGCTCCACCTCGCGAGACGAAGCTGCGCGCTGGACGCCGTCTTGGGATCCGCGTTTGCCAGCGCAGGGTCGTTCAGCGCCTCCTGGATCTCCACGACGGCCCTGTGCTGCTTACCCGACGCCCACAGCAGCTTGGCCTGTTCCACCGCGAGGGCCATCCCTGGGGACGGTCGGCCGTCGCCGTCGCGAGCCAGCGGGTTGATCGCGGTTACCCCCTCCAGCGCGGCTCTCGCCTCGAGGAGCGCGAGCTGCGCGGCGCCGTGATGGCCGCTGGACCTGCAGAGCTTGGCCTGCGCGAGCCACGTGTACGCTGCGGCGTTCTTGGCGTCGAGCGCGTTGTACGTGGCGCGGCGGAGGGCGAGGATGGGCTCGCGGGTCGCCAGCGCGGTTGGCGTGAGCTCGAGTCGCGTCTCCCAATCCGCCAACATGTCGACGCCCTTCACCGCGCCGCGCCCGCGGCCCTCAGTCGCCCGTTCGAGGGACGTCACGGCCGCCATCGCCTCCTCAGCCTCACGAAGGAGGTGGAGCTGCGTGATGGTCGGGTGCGCCCGGCGGTAGGACCCCTCCATCGCCGCCGCCGCGAGGGGCGTGATCAGGGCATCGCGAGCAGCCGTCGCCGCGCGGGCAACCCCCTCGGCGTCCCGCCGGTGAAGCGCGAGGAGCACCCTGCCGACCGCAGCCTCGCCCCCGGGCCTGCCGTGCTCGCCGCCGAAGGAGCCACCGCCGGTGGTCCCGGCCTGTGATGGACTCCCCGCGTCGTCGAGGACGCCGAGGAACCCCTCGAGGCTGTCCCACCGCCCGAGCCTCCAAGCCGCCGCCGCGCCAGCCTCTGCGAGTTCCGCGCTCGCCGCGGGCCTCTGGGCGATCAAGGCGTTAGCCTCGCGCTCCAGCGCCCTGAGGTGACCCAGACCCTGAAGGCACCGCAGACGACCCCACTCGGCGCCATCCAGCGACGCGGTGGGCTCGACGTCCGCGCCGCGCCGCTGCAGGGCGGATTCGTAGTGCGTCAGCGCCTCGGTCCACTCGCCGTTTTGCTCGTGCTGCAGCAGCGCATCCTCCGCGCGTCGCCTCGCCGCAGCCGCCGCGTTCAGCGAAGGGTCCAACCGCAGTTTGTCGTCCACGTCCATCATATCGTCCACGCCCAGGGCGTCCAACGGACGCGGGCGGGACCTGAGCCGGGATATGGCCTGCAGCGCGTCCGGCTCGGCGAGGCCCTGGTGCGTCGCCGCGAGAAACGCCGCGGAGGCGTCGTCGAGCCCGCCACCCTCGGGGTAATAAGGGTTTAGCGACGCCTGGTTGATGACGTTCTTGGCCGCGCGAAGGTGATCCTCGAAGTAGAGCAGGGCCCTCGCGGGCGCGCCGCATCGCAGCGCCGCGCGCGCGAGTAACTCGCGCGGGACCGAGTCGAGCAGCGCTTTGACCGCGTCCACCGCGGGTTGGAGCGAATTGTCCCTGGCGACGTCGGCATCCTCGGACCACGTCGTGAGCTGGTCCAGGAGGGTGAAGACCGCCTGCGCGGCGAGCTCCGCCTGTTCGCCGTGTAAGGACTTGCTCTGTGTGGTGTCCGAGGCTGTCCACGCGGCGCCCGCGGCGTCGCGAAGCACGGCCATGATCTCCGCGGCGACGTCATCTCGCCGCGACGCGTCGTCGGCGCCGAGGGCGTCGAGGACCATGCGGGGGAGCAGGAAGAGCATGGTGCGAGTGTCGTGGCGGAACACGCCCGCGGAGCACGCCTGGAAGAGGGGCGCGTCCGGTCCGTCAGCCTCCGTGGCCAACGCGCGGCACCACGCGTACATCCACCGCCGGAACGTGGGCCCGCCCGGGGTTTGGTACAGCGGCCGCACCGTCGACGGCTTCTGGGGCTTTTGCGTGAGGCAGTACATGGAGGTGAGACCGGGCGCGAGCAAGACTCTGACGTCCTCGGGGAGCGAGCCCCAGAAAGACTCGCCCGCTCGCGTGGCACCCGCGGGTAGGTGCGTGGATCCATCGTTCGCCGCGATGACGTCCTCGGCCCTCACCGACGCGGGCCTGCAGCCGACGTGCACCAGCACCTCCTGCACGGCGAGCGCGGCGGCGTCGAGCATGTCCACGTCGTTCGCGCCCCTCACCGTCCTCGCGATGTGGTCGCACAGCAAAACCCTAGCGAGGTCCGACGAGTCCGTTCCCAGCGTCACCTTCTCGGCCGAGGCGACGGGCATGTCGATGCGACCCGGGTCAATCGCGCCGAGCTCGCCGAGGCACTGCGCCGCGAGCCTGTGCACCTTTCGAGACAACGCGGTGCGCCCCTCACCCGCGAAGCACCTGAGAAGCGCCGCGACGAGCCTCCCGACGACGCGGTCGGACCAACCGGCGTCGCCCTCGCCCCCGGCGAGGAGCGCGGAGACGGCGGCGGGATCGGCGCGGAGCGCGCGACGGAGCTCCCCCAGCGCGGTGGCTCGCACCGCCTGGGACTCGTCCTCGGCGCCGTCGGTGAGCGTCGCGAGCAGGGAAGGGAGGGGAACCTCGCCTCGCTCCCGGCTCACCGCGGCGTTGGCCCTCGCGAGGCTGTCGCACGCGGGGAGCATGGGAAGGCGCGCGAGGTGCCCCCGCATGCAGGACGCGCCGCTTCGAAACACCAGTTCGTCGATAACCTCCGCCGCCGCCGAGGCGTTGTCCACACCGGACTCGTCGTCGCCGACGCCCGCGCCGACGTCGCTCCCGCGCCGCGAGCCCCCGGACCCCCCGGAGTTCACAGAGTCGGGGAGGTGGGGGAGAATCGCGACGACGACGCGGCCCGCGACGCGCCTGAGGTGGTCCGGTGCGTGACCGGCGAGCTGCTTCACGAGCAGGAGCCACGCGGCGAGCGCGGTGTTGCGCACCGACAGCGACGGCCGCTCCAGCGCGCTGGTGAGATGCGCCATAACCTTGGGGGCGAACTGCGGCAGGTGCGGTCCGATGAGGTGCACCATGATGGTGAGCGAGCGGAGGAACCGGCGCTGCGCCGCGGCGTCCCCGCTTCGATCGTTGTGATCGCCCATGACCAGCCACGTGAAGTGCGGGCGGAGAAAGTCCGGAACCGAGGGGGGCTTATCGGTGCCATCCGCGAGCTGCGCGAGGGTGCCCAGCACCTGCTGCAGCCGCTCAGCCTCGTTCTGGGGGTCGGACGCGTCGTCAGCACCCGCGGATCGGATCAAAACGCGCATGAGCTCCTTCTTGTGGTCCGTCACCAGCACCTCGAGCTTGACCCCTGTCTGTTTCTCCAAAAACTTTTTGCAAGCTTCCACCGCCGACGGGGATCGCTCAGAGCCGTTGTTGATTAGGTCGGCGATGGCGGTGTAGCACCAGTCGTGCAGGATCCCGCCCACGGTGAAATCGGGACCGAGCCTGGCGGCGTACGCCTTGAGCGTGTCGAGGTCCTGACGCTCCACCAGCCTGGGCACCGCCGCGGGCAAAACCTCCAGCAGAAGGTTCGTGTCCGGCATGTCGAGCAGAGCCTCCGCCATCGTCATGAGCATCACCGGGTGGCTCGGGAGCGCGACGCCGAGGTGCGTCGCGAGCAGACGGTTGCCCAGCAGAAGCTCACGCGGCCTGACGCCCCTCCGCGACGCGGCAGCGCGCACCAAGTCCACTGCCGCGGCGCGAACGCCCGCGTCCTTATCGTCGAGCCTGTGCAGAATCACAATGAGCGCTGCGGTGAGCGCGTCCTGGTGGGGTAGCGCGGCTGCCGCGGCGGCGAAGATCTGCAGCGCGGATTCACGCATTGTTGGGTCGCTCGCCGCCGCCTCGATGGTCGCCTTGAGACGGCGGAGTAGTGCGAGGCCCTCCTCCTTTATATCGTCGTCCCCGGGCGACTCCTTCGACGTCTGCGTCATCGCGGCGTCGAGGAGCGCGCCGCGCGACGCGAGAGCCGGAGCTGCGTCTCGCAGAGCCGAGCGCACCCCCTCCGCCCGGTGCAGCGCGAGCGGCGTCGCCAGCGCGGACACCTCCGACGCCCCACGCATGGCGTTGGCGCCCCCGTGCTGCTGCGCGTGTTCAAACACCGTGGGTAACGCCCACAGCGCCGCCGCGGCGACGGCGTCGTCCTCATCCACCGTGAGCATCGGCGCCAGCACCTGCGCGGCGGATTCGACGGTGACGACGTACTTGGCCGCCATCTTACCCCCCGAATCCTTGACAGCCTCGGATACCGCGGCGCTCAGGTCATTCGCCGCGGCGCGCTTCTCGGGTGTTCTGACGGAGGCGATAGCGCGCTGACCCGCGTCCCTCGCCTTGGCCCTTAGGGACATATCCGTGTGGGCCTTGCCGCCCACGGCGATGCCCGCCGCCGCGAGTCCGCCAACCGCGACGGCAACCGCGGCCCGAACCTCGGGCGTGGCGGTGTCGTTGGCGGCTATGTTCATCACCATGTCAATACCGGCGGTGGGATCATTCCCGAGGAGCAAGGAAGCCGCGGGCATCCACGACACGGTCGCCGCGACCACCCCCTGGTCGGGTTCCTTCACCGAGCTCTGTAGCAGCTGCCTCATGCTCTGCTGCGTCGAGCCGGACGCCTTGCCCCGCGCGGCGGCGGCGGCGAGGCTCGCGCGGAGGCTCGCAATCTTTGCGGCGCGTCTGATTTCCGCGGGAGCCTCGTTGATGGCGCCGTTACCCCACGGCCACAGCAGCAAGTCCTGGGTGAGGTCGTCCTCATTAAACGACGCCCCGTTTTCCGTTTTTTCCATTCGCGCGAGCGAGACGGCGGCGTCCAGGACACCGGTGAAAGCGGTCGCGACGAGTCCGTCCCCCGCGTCGTTCGCCCGCCTGGCCCACTTGAGCCACTCGTGCGCGGCACCCACCCCAGACAGCCGCAGGCGCGGCCTGTCCCGCCCGACCGCGGCGCATACCCTCACCAGCCCAGCCGCGGCGCGGGCCCGCCTCGGCGCCGCCGCGGCCCAATCCGTCTGGCCGGTGACCATCCCGGAGAGCGCGCTGCTTCCACCCAACGACATCGGCGAGAGCTGGTGCAACGCCGAGACGATGCACTCTTCGACCCATGCCGCCGCGGACGAGGGACCCGCGCCGCTCTCCCCGCCCCGCGTCCACACCTCGTCGCCTCCCCCCAACCTCCTCCGCTTCTCCGTAAACGTCGAAACTTTCTGCGCAAACACCGGGTGGAGGCACGCGATGAGCGCGTCGGCCACGTCCCGCGATCCCGCGTGCGGCAACAGGCCGGTAAGCGCCGACACCAACGCGGGTTTCGCCGCGACGCTCATTCGCAGCGTGCGAAGCGCGGACGCCCGAAGGTTCGCGCCGCACGCCTCCTCCCCCGAGGCGACGACGGCTATGGACGCGGCGGTTAAAGCGTCGGCGCACGCGGCGACATCCGCCGCCGACGCCGCGGCCGCCACCGCGTCGACGCACGCCGCGAGTTCCCCGTCGTACCCGTCCCGTTCGACGCTACCCGCGGGTCCCAAATCTAGACATGACCGCTCGAACAGCGCGGACGCGACCGCGCGAAGGCACGTCTCCCCCGGCACGACTTGCGCGCTCGACTCGGTGGCTACGGTTCGTAGGGTACCGACGGCGGCTCGTCGGAGGGCGTGGTTCGATGCGGGTGACGCCACGATGTGCGACACGGCGCGCGCGGTGGCGGGGGACACGAAGCCCGTGGTGACGTGCGGGCCGACCCGCAGCGCGTGCGTGAGTAGCTTGCACGCGACGGTGGCGACGGCGACGGCGGCTTCGGATCCTCCCACCTCCACGGCGAGTCCGTCGGGGACGGGCGCCGCGACGGGCGCGACGTCTCGAGCGCGGGACTCGCCTTTCGCGGGTTGTTTCCTGCCGCTTCCCCCCCTTCCGCTCCCCCTACCGTCGCCGCGCTCGGATTGCGGCGGCGTGTCCGGCCCCGCGTCGTCGCACATCCTGCGCACGGCCTCGCCGAAGCAGCACAGCACCGCGCCGTGGCCGTGCGGGTGCCCGGGCGCACAGCTGTGAATCTCGAGCACCTGCGCGACGTCCTCCACCAGCTCCGCGATGCCGACGCAGAGCGCGGCGAACGTCTTGGGGTCACCCGCGTTGGACAGCTGGCTGGATAGCTGGCACAGCGTCCACACGATCGTGTCCGTCACGGATTCGCTGCGAAAGGGGAGGAAGGAAGGGGAAGGGTCAGTCGAAAAATGTGGCACCCCGGGTGGTTTGTGGGCACCCCCGAGATCTGGGCGCGATCGCTCACCTGAGGCCGGCGCACGTGAGCAGGGGCAGGAGATGCGCGAAGGTTCGCACGCAGAACGTGCTGCTCCCGGTGAATATCTCGGCGTGGCGCTGCAGCGCGACCCTAAGGAGTCCGAGCAGCGACCTCATCTCGCGCTTGTGCACTGCGAGGGGCGACGTGGAACGAAGGAGTTTGTTAGCCTCGACGAAGCGGGAAACGATCTTAGCCTCGCTGGGTGTCACGCCAGGTGGTTCGCGGTGATCCCAGGGATCGGTAATCTTGCGGGTGGCTCGTGACGATGCGCGAGGAGGTTATGTGTCCATCTTGGGATCGATGCGTACCATTCAGCGGGTTGAAGTACGCCTCCATCAGCTTCCTCAGCACGGTCCTCAGCGATTGCTTTATTCTCGCCGACTCCCCCCCCGCGGCGCCGCCGTTCGCGGCCGCCACCGCAGCCTGATCCGCCTTGAGCAAGCGCTCCAGGTCCTTGAGATCCTTCTCAAGGACGGAGGCCTGCGCCACGGCGCCCCGAGCGTCATCCTCGGCCCCCGCCATGTGGCCTCCGCGCCACTCTGAGTGACGAGCTCGTTTGAAAAAATGAGCACGAGTCGGAAGTCGGGGCGAGGTTCGAGGTTCGTTGGACTTCGTTACGGAAAAATGTCGGCGGCGGCTCACTCTCGTGTCGCGCTCTCATCTAGAAGAAAAGCACAAGATGAGCACGATTCTGAACGATCTCAGCGCTGTCCCCGACGGTGCGCTCGACGCGGTTTTACTTAAGTCCGTGGAGATGCCGGAGGGAACCCCCACAGTCCGCGGGTACGACTTCGAGGGCCCGCTGGACCTGCAGAAAATGCTGGACTGCATGATGACCTCGGGGTACCAGGCGACCCAGTTTGGAAGATGTGTGGACGAGGTGAACCGGATGCTGAAGTGGCGCCTCAGCGATGAACCCATCGACGACACGACTGACGAGGAAGAGAGGGACCCGGCGTACCGCGCCTCGCTGCGGTGTAAGATCTTCCTGGGCTTCACCAGCAACCTCATCTCCAGTGGTGTCCGCGAGCAGCTCAGATACCTGGTCAAGAACAAAATGATCGACGTGCTGGTGACCACCGCGGGAGGCGTGGAAGAAGACTTCATCAAATGTCTCGCGCCAACCTACCTCGGAGATTTTGCGCTCAAGGGTGCCGAGCTTCGGAAGCAGGGCCTTAATCGAATTGGCAACCTTCTGGTGCCCAACGACAACTACTGCAAGTTCGAGGACTGGATCATGCCCATACTGGACGCGATGAAGAAGGAGCAGGATGAGACTGGTGTGGTGTGGACCCCGAGTAAGGTTATCCACAGGCTGGGCTTGGAGATTAACAATGAGGAGAGCGTATATTACTGGGCCGCAAAGATGAACATCCCGGTGTACTGCCCTGCACTTACCGACGGTAGCATCGGCGACATGCTCTATTTTCACAGCTTCAAGAGCCCCGGGTTGGTGGTGGACTTGGTCCAAGACGTTCGTGCGATGAACGACGAGGCGAGGACTGTGGGCAGGCCCAAGAAGACGGGCATGATCATCCTAGGCGGCGGTGTGCCCAAGCACCACATCAACAACGCCAACCTCATGAGAAATGGAGCGGATTTTTCTGTGTCGATCAACACGGCGCAGGAGTTCGACGGAAGCGACAGCGGGGCCAAGCCGGACGAGGCCGTGAGCTGGGGTAAGATTCGACCGGAGGCGACACCAGTGAAGGTGCACGCGGACGCCTCGATAATGTTCCCACTGCTTGTCGCGCAGACGTTCAAGCAGAATTTTGAGCCAAAGCCATAACTCGTGAACACTTAGCATTACAAAGAATAGCTCTACACAGCTGGGAGGCGCACCGCTGCCTCCCCACCAGGAAAAGAAATTGAATACAGTTGATGAATCGACAATATCGTACAAAGGTACATTCAGGCCGCCTGCGAGATGTGCATCCCGGTTCCAAGCATGGCCCACCAAGGCTTCTTCTCTGGGCCGATGGCTCGAACTTCCATGTCCCTAACCTCGTACTGTATGCCCCGCAGCATGACCTCGAACAGCCGCGGGTTATCAACCGCAAGCCGCTCGAGCGAACCCTCGTGGACCACCACCTCGTCCCGTAGCCTGTATCCGACACCCTCGAGCCGGCCCAGAAGCCACTGCGTGAGTCGAACGCTCTTTCCGCTAGCCTCGCAACCGGCGTCCTTCAGCATGCCGACAACCTCCGCGGGCTCGACTTTGGGCTCGCGCGCCATGCACTCGACCATACCTGCGAGCACCAATAAGGTCGGGGAGGAGCGCTCGGCGGCGATGAACTCCCGCACGTCCTGAAAAGTGATACCCGAGAGGCGTCTCTGCGCCTCCTCGAATCTCCTGAAGTGCACCACCGTGTTGTCCGCGAGGTCGAGCAGCGGCCGGGCGTTGCTCACGGCCTTCATGCCGCGCTTCACCGATCGCATAAATCGCTCGCGCCACGTTGTCGCGTCGTCGACGGCAACCGCGAGCTCCTCGGGGGTGAAGCGCATCTCGCATCTCACCCGCCACGCATGCTCGTCCGATGCGACCAGGTCTCTCAGGTGGGAGCACGTTGACTCGAGGGCGAGGACTTCCCGCCAGTGCAGCCTGTCAATAATGGCGCGCTGGCACTCGAGCGGCAGGTCGACCAGTCCATGGAAATCGAAAGTCATCGCCCCTGGAGCGCCACAAGGCGACTCCGGGCTCGATTCCATGGTCGCGCGCTGGGTGTTATGCCAGGTGACCGCGGTGGAAAACGCAACTGCCACGTCACGGCTAATGGCGCCAAAATTGAACGCCGGTTGTTTTTTGAGGTGAGAGATCGTCGACGAGAGGAAGGACTCTTGAAGGACTCTCGAAGGCTAGAGGCTCGTTTCTCAACACTAAGACTACCCTAGAAATTATCTTTCCGTCTCCTCGTCTCCGCGAACACCGCCACGTCGTCCGCGCCCTCCAACCCGAGTGTCCTCCTCAGTAAGACGCTGTCGGGCCGGCAAAAGGGGTTGGTCGCCAGCTCCAGCGCAACGGTGGTGGGCACCGTCGGCACCCCTTTCGCCCTCTTCACCTCCACCTCCCTCAGTCTCGCCTGCAGTGCCTCGTTGTCGGGCTCGACCGACACCGCGAACTTGGCGTTCGACAGGGTATATTCGTGCGCGCAGAACACCTCTGTGTCCGGCGGCATTGCGGTTATTTTCTGGATGGAGCTCCACATCTGGTCGGCGGTGCCCTCGAAGAGCCTGCCGCAACCCATCGCGAACATGGTGTCCCCGACGAACACCTTCTTCTCGGTGGGAAAATGGTACACGACGTGGCCCGCGGTGTGACCCGGGGTGTCCAGCACCCTGGCGACTACGTTTCCGACAGCCACCTCGTCGCCCTCGCGAACGGCGCGGTCCGCGCCCGGGATCTCGCCTTTCCTCTCCCCGCTCGGACCGATCACGACGCAGCCGTGCCTCGCCTTGAGCTCCGCGTTGCCGCCGGTGTGATCCCAGTGGTGGTGAGTGTTGAGGATGTGGGTGAGCTTCCAGCCCTTCTCCTTCAGCGCAGCCTCAATGGGTGCCACCTCGGGGGTGTCGACCACCGCGGTCGCGCCGGTGGAGGGATCGTGCAGAAGGAACGAGTAGTTGTCCTGCAGACACGGAAACTGGTAAACCTCCATCTCGCCGGTCGTGGCCGGCGCCGGGGACGACGAGGCGGAGGCTGTGAACGAGGAAGACGAGGGGGCGATGAGGGTTCTTCGCGGCGGGGTGGCGACCAGACGGGCGAGGCCGGGTCGGCGGGTTTGTCCGCCCTGGGCGAGTAGCCGGAGTAGCGGTGCGTGACGCTGGATCACGGATCGCATACGGCGACCGACGTGAGTGGCGCGGAGGTTGTGGGCCCGCGCGCGTCGTGGAACTGCCGAGGACTGAAAACTTGAGATCCTCCACAAGTCCGAGCACCGATTGACGGCATGGGGACGTTCACGGTGACCATCGACAACAAGAAGAAGTTCGGGGGCAACATGCGCGCGTTCGGCGTGAACGCGGCTGCGGGAAAGATGCGAGCCTTCGGCGACGCCGCACCCAGGCAGACCTCGGCCCTCAACAGGTGAGCGTCCTCGGACCGATCGACAACGAAATTCATCAACGCGTTTTCTTCCCGCCCCGATCGCTGACCACCGACCATCCCCGTACCCAGGCTATCCGGTGGCGTGATCAAGAGGGGTATAGGCTCAAGGCTCGGTGATTCCGCTGGAAAGTGGAAGCACGATCTCTTCGATTCCCCGGGCAGCAACGACCTGCGCTCGAGACTCGACGGAGGTCGAGGATCGGGGGGCAGATTTGGCGCGGGAGGCGGACGCGGCGGTGCCGGAGGCCGGGGCGACGACCTGAGGAGTAGGATCGTCCGCGAGGTCCACGGCGGCCGTGGAGGCCGCGGTGGCCGTGGAGGCCGCGGCGGCCGTGGGGGCATGCGCATCGACCACATGGGCGACCGCGGCGGCAGAGGGTCCGTGGTGGAGTTCCTGAGGGGCATTGGTTTGGCCAGGTACACGGCAACATTCCAGGAGGAGGAGATCGACATGGACGCGCTGACGCACCTGAGTGATAAGGACCTGCAGTCCTTGGGCCTGCCCCTGGGACCGAGGAAGAAGATCATGGCTGCGTTGAGGTGAGACGAGACGAAGGCATCACGCGTGAAATCACATTGAACAGTGTTTGGTTTCAGTCTTTCGCGAGGATCCGTTTGGTAATCTCCGCCGCGCCGGGTTCGCCGTCGTCGTAGGTCCTCAGGAGCTTCCACTCCTCCTGCTCCATCTTTCCGAATTTCTTGTACAGCTCCCACATACCCCCGGTGCCGTACCTCAGCGCGCCGTAGATCGGGAAGAAAAACGGTTTCTTGTACAGCAGCCTGAAGTGGTACACCTCCTCCCACGTCTTCTCGACGTACTCCCGCCTCTCCCCCCGGCCCCTGATGCTCATGACGTTCCCCGCGCTCTGTATGTCGCCCAGCTTGGGATTGATCATGATGATCGGGCGGTCCCCCGCCGCCTTCTCCATCTCCTGCAGGTAAGGCAGGACGCTGTATCCCACGATGTTCTGCGGGGAGATGAGGATGAAGTACGCGTCGTCGGGTCGCGGGACGTCGCCGCCGATGGACCCTCGGGCGATGAACTCATCCGCGTCGCCCCAGTCCATCATGTCCAAGATCCTGGCCACGCCCGATAGGGATAAGGGCAGACCCTGAAACACGCCCTGTCCCATGGAGCCCTGCACGCACACTCTCACGCGCTTGCCGTCGGCGGCGAGCGCCATCGCCACCTCGCGAACCAGCTCGAGGAGAGTTCCGATGCGGTACACGTCTCCGTTGACGTTCAGCTCGGGGAACTCGATGAACGCCTTGACCCTCGTCTTGGGGTTCGCACCAGTCACTGCCGCCACCACGGACTCCCTGCAGTCGTCGTAGAACCACTTCCTGACCTCCCTCGGGTGCGGGGTGTTGTTGAGCATCTTGGGTATATCGGTGCGGGACCTGTACCCCGAAGGCGGAAGGTTAGCCCCGTCCGCCTTCTTCTTGCCCCCGCCGAACAGCGAGCCTGCGGTGCCGTCCATCCGACCTCCCATGGCGACGACGCGCATGCCGCGGGGTCTAGACCGGCGGGTGGGCGCCCCGACGACCGGGGCGACGACCGGGGCGAGCTGAGTGCCGATGGCGGACATCGTGCTCGTCTGGTGTGCGTCTGGTGCTGCGCAGATCCTATCCTGTCCAGTTGTCCGGGATCTGATCGCGTTCTTTCAGCCCGGGTGCTGGGTCAAACGAAATCAGAAGAGATGAGCGCGGAGGAAGCGGCGACGACGACGCGGGAGGCCGAGGAGGCCGAGGAGCCCGTCGCCCCCGGTGGGACCGAGGAGACCCCTGCGGTGGAGGATACAACGGCCAACGACGCGGAGGCGTCCCCCGCGACCGCCGACGCGAGCGAAGACCCCTCCGGTGCCGAAGGTGCCGCCGCCGTTCCGGATGACGAAGCGACGGACGAGGTCGACGAGCTCCTGGCCGTCGGGGAGAACCTAGCGGGCATGACTCTCGCGGATGTCGAAGGCGAGGCCGACGCAGATGAGGACCCGCAGTCCGCGCCCGTGAAGACGCCGGACGTCTTCGATCGCATGGGGTACGGGAGCAGCGAGGATGGGGACGGCGGCGAGCGCACCGCCGCGGACGTGGAGAGCGACGACGACGATCGCGATCTCGTGGCGCCCCTCGTGGCCGCGATTCGCCGCGCGGACTCGGGCGAGGAACCCCTCAGCCCGTCGTCCATCGGAGCCAAGGCATGGGCGCTGTCGTACGAGATCAGCGGCTTCGTCGGCACGCTGGACGCGCCGCCGGGGGTCGACGCGACGATCGACGAGCTCCCCGTGTTCATCAGGAACGCGGTGGACGCGCTCCCGACGTTGGCTCGAGCGTTGGCGCTCGCGCCGGAGCCCGTCAACACGCAGCGAAAGATACTCGTACCCGCTGCGGGCGCGCACAGGGTCGCGGTCGTCGAGATCATCGCGTCTTTACTCGAGATTGGCATCGCCGGGGTGGATGCCGCGGTTGCGGCGACGGAGGTTGTGCCCGGCAAACTGGCCCTCGTCCCGGCGGTGGCGGCGATGCTCTTCACGCACGCGCAGGGTTCCCCGCTGCTGTGCGTGGCGACCAGGGTGGTGTGTACCGCGTTGCAGTCGCCCACGGAGGCGCTGTGGGCGCCGCTTCTGGCGGATGGATGGGCGTCGGCGGCCGCCGCCGCGGGGGTCACGCCGGCGGTTGAGCCGGCGGATGACGGCAACCTCCAGACGAGAGTCACCAGGGCGGCGGGTGCCGCGGTCGAGCTGAAGCCCGGGTCGAGGGAGTGCAACGTGGGTTTCGTGCTGATCACCGCGACGACGATGCGGGACCTGGAGGGTGACGAGGATCCGCCGCACCTGGCGCTGAGAGAGGCGCTCGAGAACGACGCGGGGTGGCAGGCTTTCGCCGCGGAGGGCGGCGCGCTGGAGAGGCTGGACTCGGAGAGGAGCGGGGGACTGTGCGGGCCGAAGCCTTCGCGCGGGATGTCGCTCATGGACATGGCGGGAGGTGGAGGAGGCGTTGGGATGACGAGTCAGGAGCTCCTGCAGGTGCTCCAGTCCCTGTCGGCTCAGCGCTGAAAGTAGGTGAGCTAAGTATGATAGACTGCCAATAATAAAAATAGCCATCTAGGTTGCCCTGCGAGCGATGTTCTTGATACCAGCGCCGACCGTCATGCACATCACCGTGCCGGTCTGCGGCTGCTCCTCGAGGTTGAAAGTCACCCCCAGGACAGCCCTGATGATCCGCAGCGTCTGGATCGCCCTCGGCGTGAGCGGTCCGAGCCGGGCTTTGGTGAGCATGTCAGGCCCGATGGCCATGAGGAGCAGCACAAGCGGCTGGTGCGTGCTGTCGCACACGCCTCCCCGGGCAATCTCCGCGACCAGCGCCTCCGTGATCGTCTTACCCAGGTCCTCGGGGACCATCACACCGCCCTTGGCACGCTCCATCCGGGCCTTAAACTCGACCCTGTGCTCCCTCCTCTTTTCCTTCTCTTCGCGTCTACGCTCCCTCTCCGCCTCCTCCGCAGCCGCCGGATCATCCTCGTCGCTGTCCATTTCCTCCTCATCCTTCTCCTCGTCGTCATCTTCCTCCTCCATTTCCTCGTCCTCGTCGCTGCCCTCGTCATCCTCCTCCTCCTGGTCGCTATCGTCGCTACCCGACTCCTGGCTATAGTCATCGCTATCCTCGTCGCTGCTGCTGCCACTGTTCTCGTCAACTTGGAAAATCGAGTGACCGGCCTCCTTTGCCGCAGATCCAGAGGTGCTCGCGCAGTCGACGCTGAGAAGGCACCCGGTCGTGGTCTCGGCCACTAGGCTAAGCCCGAACCCCGGGGACGTCTTGTTTCGCTGCCCGTTCTTCGCATCGCCCGGGTGGTGGTCCGTGAAGATGTACACGTCGGGGAGGAAATCGTTGAGCACGCCTCGCGACGCATCCACGAGGCGATTCCCCGTCTGCGGCGAGACTCGCAGCGTGAACGCCACCCCGCGCACCCTCTTCACCATACCCTCGTCGGTCCAGTCGACGTTCTTGAGCTCCTTCGCGATGGGGAGCTTGATGTTGATTTCGCCGCCGCCTCCCGGCGCGACCCCCCTCTTGACGATGGTCAGCGCGAGCCCGTCGTCGACGCCGAACTGGCGCTTGATCATCGGCAGCGTGACGGTGCGGATGGTGTCGACGGAGACGTCCGTCTCGTCGTTGGTTATGCCGGTCAGGGTGAGGTCAACCGGTTTCTTCGCGAAGAGGCAGATCGGAATCACCACCTCGAGGAAGTATCCGATCGCGCGCGCGGTGCCGCAGTCGTGCGAGATGCGCCTGCCTCCCGTCACGATGCCGGGCTTGTACTTGAGCGTGGTGCCCGTCTCGTTGATCTCAACCTTCATGCCGTTCGTCAGCTTGTCCAGCAGGCGAAGCAGCGATGCCTCGTAGTCCCTCACGCCGGGGTTCTGGTCGTTGACCCGGATGTCGTCGATCCTGCGGGGTGTCGCGGGGAGGGAACGGGCGACGGTTAGGTGACGGCGGCGGCGGCGGCGAGGCGCCTTCTCATCAGATGTCCGGGACTGGCGCGCGACGAAGGGGCGGTGACGGCGAGGGGCGGCCGGGACGCACCTGAGCGCACGGCTGCCCAGAGTTGCGCATATCAGGCGCATGCGGAAGTCCGCTGCGCCCTTGAAGTTCACGTAGTTGGTGGGCATGGCGTCCAACACGCGACAGTAAAATGTGCACCAGGCGCCTGGGAAAAAGCGAGTCGAAATCTGACTGCCGAAGTCCGAGTCGCCTCGCTGACCGCGGAGGCCGCCGCAGGGCCGTGGCTGTGGGTCACACGGGTTTGTTCCGGTTTTTTTGAAGGTTCAAACCCGAGAAGAGGCCCACCGCCCGCGCCACTCTTGGAGCACGCGACCGGGACCGCCCAGGCCGCGCACTCTTCACCAGTCAGCAACGATGGACCCCGAGGACGAGGTCGAGGACGACGTCGAGGACGTCCGGGAAGACGACGCCTTCGGCGACGCCCACGCCTCAGACTCCGATGAGGACTTCGCGCCTGCCGCGATGGAGGAGTCCGACGACGACGAGCCCGCCGACGTGCTGAGCCCGTCCAAGATCGCGCTCGCCAAGGCGGAGAAGGCTCGCCTCAGGCAGCTCAAGAAGCAGCAGAGGGAGGAGATCGAGAAGGTCCGCCTGCAGCAGAACGCCGCGATCGCGAAGGTGCGTGCGAGATCATCAAACCCGCAAATCCCCACGGACGTGTCGCTCCCGCGCAAACGTCCCTTCCCTTGCCCCCGTGCCCGACGACCGCGGGGGCGGTATCGCGACCGTTTTTCGCGCCGGCGACCGCGATCGAGGGTTCTGGTTTCGATTTAGGGTCGATGCGAGCCTCGGGACGGGTTTCACGCGCGCGATCCGAGCCCCGCGCGACCGGCGCGCGCCACCTGCCCGAACCCGCGGATCAGGGTTCGCCCCTTTTTCAAGTTTTTCCACCGACCGATCGGAACCCCGTTTCCCAAACCCTCAGGATAACTCCGGCGGCAAGTGGAAGTATCTCATGCAGCAGACCGAGGTGTTCTCGCATTTCCTCGCGGGCACCAAGGCGCACAACGCAAAAAAAGGCGGGCGCCGTTCGAAGCAGGCTGAGGATGCCGAGGACCACGAGCTGGTGGAAGCCGCCGAGGAGTACCACGCCGTGCGACTCACCGTTCAGCCCGAGTGCATCAAGTTCGGCAAGATGCGCGAGTACCAGCTCGCGGGTCTCAACTGGATGATCCGACTCTTCGATCACGGCATCAACGGCATCTTGGCGGACGAGATGGGTCTCGGCAAGACGCTTCAGACCATCTCGCTGCTTGGATACCTCAGCGAGTACCGCGGCATCACCGGACCGCACATGGTGGTGGTGCCCAAGTCCACGCTGGGTAACTGGATGAACGAGTTCAAGCGCTGGTGCCCCATGATCCGCCCGTTCAAGTTTCACGGCAACCAGGAGGCGAGGGCGGCGCAGAAGGCTCAGTACCTGGACAAGAACAACGCCTTCGACGTCTGCGTCACCTCCTACGAGATGGTGATCAAGGAGAAGAACGCACTCAAGAAGTTCCACTGGAGGTACATCATCATCGACGAGGCGCACAGGATCAAGAACGAGAACTCCCGCCTGTCCAAGGTGATGCGCATGTTCGCCTGCAACAACCGTCTGCTCATCACCGGCACCCCGCTCCAGAACAACCTCCACGAGCTGTGGGCGCTTCTCAACTTCTTGCTCCCCGAGGTGTTCGGCGATGCGGGCCAGTTCGAGGAGTGGTTCGGCACCGGGACGGAGGGCGACAACACGGAGGTCGTGCAGCAGCTTCACAAGGTTCTCAGGCCCTTCCTTCTCCGCCGCCTCAAGGCGGAGGTTGAGAAGAACCTGCCCCCAAAGAAGGAGATGATCCTCAAGGTCGGCATGTCTGAGATGCAGAAGGAGTACTACAAGCGCGCGCTCCAAAAGGACATCCAGGTCGTGAACAGTGGCGGAGACAGGAGCAGGCTTCTGAACATGGTGATGCAGCTGCGCAAGTGCTGCAACCACCCGTACCTGTTCCAGGGCGCCGAGCCCGGCCCCCCCTTCTTCACCGACGAGCACCTGGTGGAGAACTCTGGCAAGATGGTCCTGCTCGATAAGCTGCTCAAGAAGCTCAAGGAGAAGGGCAGCCGCGTCCTCATCTTCTCTCAGATGACCCGCCTCCTCGATATCCTAGAGGATTACCTCCTATTCCGTCGATACAAGTATTGCCGCATCGACGGCAACACCGACGGCGACACCCGCGAGGACATGATCGACTCGTACAACGCGCCGGGCTCCGAGAAGTTCGTCTTCCTCCTCTCCACTCGTGCGGGCGGCTTGGGTATCAACCTCACCACCGCCGACACCGTGGTCATCTACGACAGCGACTGGAACCCGCAGATGGACCTCCAGGCGATGGATCGCGCGCACCGCATCGGCCAGACCAAGGAGGTCAGCGTGTTCCGATTCTGCACCGACGGATCCGTCGAGGAGAAGGTGATCGAGAAGGCGTACAAGAAGCTGGCGCTCGACGCGCTCGTGATCCAGCAGGGCCGCCTGCAGGAGAACCAGAAGAATGTCAACAAGGAAGAGCTCCTCTCCATGGTGCGGTTCGGCGCCGATAAGATCTTCGACGGTACCACCAACAGCACCATCACCGACGAGGACATTGACACCATCATCGCCAAGGGCGAGGACGAGACCAAGCTCCTCAACGAGAAGATGGCGGGTTTCACCGACAAGGCTCTCAAGTTCTCCATGGACGCGGACGCTTCCCTCTACGAGTTCGAGGACAAGGAAGCCGCGGACAGCAAGGAGGCATTCGAGGGTCTCGACGTGAAGGCTGTCATCGCTCAGGGATGGATCGACCCCCCCAAGCGCGAGCGCAAGAAGAACTACAACGAGTCCGACTACTACCGCGACGTGATGAACCAGGGTCCCCGCAAGCCCGCCGCGTCCGGCCCCAGGATTCTCAAGCTCCAGAACATGTCCGACTTCCAGTTCTACGAGGTGCCCCGCATCACCGAGCTTTATAACAAGGAGGTGGCTCGCAAGCAGTACGAGTGGCACCGCGAGAAGCAGCTGGAGGCGCTGCAGAACAACGCCGTGCCCCAGGACTTACCCCCCGAGGAGCCCACCGCGCCCAAGCCCCTCACCGACGCTGAGCGCGACGAGTACGAGCAGAAGTTGAACGGCGGATTCAAGGATTGGAACCGCCGCGACTTCCAGGCGTTTTGCCGCGCGGCGGAGAAGTACGGCCGGGCCGACGCGGAGGGCATGGCGAGCGAGATTGAGGGCAAGACCCTCGAGGAGGTCAAGGAGTACAACGCCGTCTTCTGGCAGAGGTACACCGAGATTGCGGACTACAAGCGCATCCTGGGTAACATCGAGAGGGGCGAGGCGAAGCTCCAGCGCCAGAACGAGATGCTCAAGAACGTGAAGCGCAAGCTCGAGATGTACAAGAACCCGTGGAGGGACCTGAAGCTGGTGTACGGCAGCTCGTCCAAGGTTAAGTCCTATACCGAGGAGGAGGACAGGTTCCTGCTGTGCTCCATCCCGGAGGTTGGGTTCGGGAACTGGGAGGAGCTCAAGGCACAGATCCGCCAGCACTGGCTCTTCCGCTTTGACTGGTTCATCAAGAGCCGAACCCCCAAGGAGCTTCAGAGGCGCATCGAGACCCTGATTAACCTCGTAGAGAAGGAGTTTGAAGAGGTGGACAAGAAACGGCCGGCGGGAGGCGGCGGCGCCCCCGCGGCGAAGAAGCCCAAGGCTTAATCGTTTGGGGGCGTGCGGAATTTTTTAGTGACGAGCGCGGGTGTGAGCTCTTGATGAGGAGGATAGAACCCAACTCGACGAATGCAAAGACGATCTACAGACCCTGTCGAAATATTATCATTCAGACGTCGTCCATTGCAACATGAATTACCCAATACATTAGTTCCCATTACACGAACCAGCTCACTTGCCCAGGACGGCCATCGCACGCGAAGGCCTGGGGCCCATGGGCGCGGGCTCAAAGTCGTCGAACACGTCCATGCCCTTGAGCTGCTTTGTGGGCGTCATCGCCGACGCAGCCGAGGAGGACCTGCCGCCGAAGAAGCCGCCGATGTTCACCGAAGCCTTGGCCTGGAAGCCGGCTCCCCTGGAGGAGAGGCCGCTGGTGCGCCCGCCCGCAGACTTGGCGCCGACTCCACCCTGGAACACGAGCCCGTCGTCGTTCTCGGACCTTGACATCTTCTTGGCGGAGAGCATCTTTGGGGAGGTCAGCGGGGACGCAGACGGGGTGATGTCGACGAAATGCGTGTCGAGGAGGGACGCGCCCATCGCCGCAGCCTTGCCCGCAGCCTTGTCCAGTCGGAATTCGATGGCATCGAGCTGCTCCTGGAGCTTGTTCATCGCGCTGCCGCTGTACGCGGCGGTGGCGTTTTGGTCGAGGGCGCCGAGCGCGGTGCGCCTCTTTGCCGCCATCTCCGGGGTGGTGGAGACGGAGACGCCGCTGGCGTTGACAACCTTCGCGGCCCCGCCCGCGTTGGACGTGGACGCGGTCGCGGGCGGCGGCGCGTCGAGCACGCGCACCCTCCCGGCGAGCCTCGCCAGCTTTTGCGGGTTGGCCATCGCGAGCGCGGGGTTGTGGGTCCACTCGGAGCAGATCTTGAGCTCCTCCTCCTTGGCGACGCGGGTCCTGTTCCCGAGCCTCGCGGCGGCAACCTCGGCGTCCACCAGCTCGATGTCCACGTCGTTGTCCATGTCGCTCACCAGCGCCAATATCTCGGCCAGGAACTCCGTCGGGGTCTTCTCCGTGTACGCCACGAGCTCGTCCCTGTACTTGCGAACCTGCACCGCGTACTGATGTTTGTCGGCGACCCGGGCGTCGTTGAGCACGGTCACCTTATTGAGCAACGCGTTGTTCTCGTCGACGTACTTGGCCTTCTCGGAAGCCTCGCGCTGGACTGCGAGCTCGGCGGCGTCCTTCTTCTTGGCCATATCCTCCAGCATGCGCTCCACCGAGTTCTTCTCCGTGATGACTGCGTCGAGCTTCTGCTTGAGGAGCTCGCCCTCTAGATCAGCCATCTCAGCCTTCTTATTGGCGAGTTCGGCGGCAGCCTTGGTCTCCTCGAGCTTTTGGGCCTGGTCCCGAAGGAGCGCCTCGATCCCGGCGACGCGGGCGGCGGCGTCGGCTTCGCGCTTGGCGCGCTCCTCGGAGCTGAGGTCCGCATCGTTCCCGCCACCTCCGGCTTTCTTCTTGATGTGGACTGTTGTGGTTGCGACGGGGGGATGAGGGGTCAGGGCGGTCCATGAGGACATATCGAAGGTATGACGTCAGCTGGCGGCGTACGAAGTACATAGATAATCGTTCGGCGGCGGCTTATCGGAGCCGAAAGCTCGCGATGACGTCCAGCGCGTCTCACATCGCGGGGGGGGACGTTGTCACGAAAATGGTGACACGAAAAACGGTACTTTGAATGACTCACCGACTATGGTCCCCACCGCGGCGCCGAGGACGAAGACGTGAGCCATGTCTACGTCTGACGCGTCCTTTGGACCTTGGTACCGCTAACACGCCGGTATCGCTCGAACTGCACACCCCCGGCGCGTGGAGTGGAGTGGGTGTAGGAGGTCGAGTCAGGGACGAATAAAGCGCGAATTCGTAACGGAAAAATGTTCGAATCGAGAATGACCGCTCCTCTAACTGTTTGCATGTGTGGAAATATCTAATTTAGAGTTAACCCATGCGTAAAAGCTGTATGAAAGCCATACGAAAATTCCAATCATCGATCATTTGCGGGATTTGGTGTTCTGATTTGAGAGCTCGTCGACGCTGTGGAGTGTTCCATTATCGTGATCGCACGCGACAGGTGCCGGGAACGACAGTCGCCATGGCGTCCGAGGACCCAAAGCTGCAGGAGGCCATCGCCTTCCTGCAGAAGACCAACCTCAACGGGGAGTCCGTTTACGAGCAGCTCGCCAAAGTTGTCGGTGCGTGCCCCACCACGAGGGTCAATTATCGCCCATTTTTAGCACCCTGATTCGGCATCCGCTCCGGGGATTTCCCGCTCACCCCGCTGACCTCTCCTGATCCCCTGAATTCTCCCCAACAGGTAAGGTCCTCGACGAGAAGCCCGAGGATGCGGTCGATCTGCTGGAAACGTCCGTGATCGCGAAGAAGACCGCGTTCAAACCCGCGGACCCCCCGCTTATGGCGGCAGATCCAAAAAACGTCGCCACCGCGGTGGCCCTCAAGGAGCTGTACTGCGCGCCCAAGCGCGAGATTGACCCCGAGACCGGCGAACCCATCGAGCCCGCCGAAGACCTCCTCAACGAGTTCGAGTCCGAGGATATCGTTGGAGATGCGACGATGTACCAGGCCGTCGGCCTCGGCCTCTCGCTCTCCGAGATGTACGGCGTCATGCTCGCGGTGAAGAGGCTGGGCGAGGACCCCAAGAGAAACTGCGGCAGTGTCCGATTCTTCGGCAAGGTGCTCGGCACGAACGGCGATTACTACGTCTTCGAGACGTCCATCAAGGAGCACGAGCCCGAGGACCCCCCGCCGGAGACACCCGCGGGTGAGATCCCGCCCGAACCCGCCGGCGAGGGATCCAACGAGTACACCTACTTCGTGTGCTCCTACCTGGGCGGCGCGTTTGTCCGCCTTCCAGATGTCACCCCCAAAGCCGTCGTCGCCGCGCGCAAGATCAAGAAGTACTTCACCGGCGACCTCGAAGCCCCCGTCTGGTCATATCCGTCGTTCCCGGGCAACGAGGCGATGTACCTGCGGGCGCAGATCGGCCGAATCGCCTCCGCCACGGTGGTGTGCCCCGCCGGGTACCTCGTGGCGCATCAGGAGGGCGAGGACGGGCCCAAGACGCTCGTGATACCGGGCAGCGAGGGTTACGAGGAGGTCGAGCCGAAGTACGAGGAGAAGGAGGACCTCCAGGAGATGAGGGAGCCCGCGAACTGGAGCCACCGGTACAGGTACCTGAAGAAGCAGGGCAGGGTCGAGACGTACGAGCCGCCCGAGGACGCGGATCCCGAAGCCGCGCCCGTCGATCCGCCCGAGCCGGATGTGGACCCCGAGCTGCTGAGCACCCTGGACGGCGACACCGAGAGCGAGTGCGTGGATTGGGGTAGCTGCGTGATGGAGGAGATCGACGGCTCGGCGCAGAAGCAGCCCGCGTGGACCTCGTGCACCAGCTCCAACGTCGTGGGAGTGAAGAACCAGACGGTGGCGATCAAGAGCATGGTGTGGCCCGGCGCGTTTGCGGTGTACCAGCCGGGACCCAAGTTTTCAAACTGCTACGTCGGGTACGGGATCAAGAACGCGCCTTACGTCCCCGCACCGCCGCCGGCGGTGATGACGGAGGCTGAGGAGATCCCCAAGGAGTCCGACGCTCTGCCCCCAAAGGCGGAATGAGACTTAGCGACATAGAGGTTGGCGCCTGACCGCCTGTAAACAATTTCATCCACAACACTGTCAGTAACTGTGCAAACGACGAACTGACTCGGCAGTATGCGGTGACAGCGTCCTCTCGTTAAACTGATAACCCCGACACGCTTCGCAAACCTCCGCGCGCACGTCTCGCATCGACGCACGCATCGGATCGGTCAGATGATAGCCTGAGTAGTGATACCATCGTAACGCACGATGGCGTCGAAGAACCTGGAGGACTATGAGAAGCTAGGTGAGCGTCGCGTCGCATCCCTAACCCTCGTCGAACATCGCGACAGGACCCGACAGGACCAATCTGACGCGACCCCGTTCCATCGCGCAGGACGCATCGGCGAGGGCACGTACGGCGTGGTGTATCGCGCGAGGGACAAACAAACCGGCGAAGTCGTTGCGCTGAAGAAGGTGCGCATGGACAAGGAGCGAGACGGCATGCCCGTGACCGCGCTGCGCGAGGTGCGGATCCTCCAGTCCTCTCGCCACAAGAACATCGTCAACCTGCTGAGGGTGGTGAATGGCAAGAAGCCCAACGCGATATTCCTCGTGTTCGAGTACTGCGAGCACGACCTCGCCAGGCTTCTCGAGACGATGCGAGTGCCGTTCACCGAGGCGGAGAGCAAGTGCCTGTGCCTGCAGCTGCTCCAGGCGGTGGAGTACCTCCACCGCCGGTGGGTGTTCCACAGGGACCTGAAGCTCAGTAACCTGCTGCTGAACAACAGGGGCGAGCTGAAGCTCTGCGACTTTGGCCTCGCGAGGTTTTACCAGCCGGGAAACGACGGGTCGTACACCCCCAAGGTTGTCACGCTGTGGTACCGGGCCCCCGAGCTGTTGTTCGGATGCGCGCGGTACACCGCCGCTGTCGACAACTGGGCCGTCGGGTGCATCCTCGCCGAGCTGCTGAAGCACGAGCCCTTGTTCCCGGGGAAACAGGAGCAGCAGACGCTGGACATGATGTACAAGCTTCTGGGGACGCCGAACGAGAAGATCTGGCCGGGTTTCGACAAGCTACCCAAGTTTGGGTCGTACCGGATGAGCCCCAACCAGCCGTACAACTACCTTCAGACCGAGTTCAACCGGCTCAGCACCGCGGGCGTGGACCTGCTGAACAGGCTGCTGACGTACGACCCGAGGCGGCGGTGCACCGCGGCGCAGGCGCTGGAGCACGGTTACTTCCAGGAGCATCCACGGCCGAAGCGCGTGGAGGAGATGCCGACGTTTCCGTCCCTTCACGACGTGTTGGCGCCGGTGAGCGGCGGCGGGGATGTATCCGGTCGATTGGATGTGTCCGGTCGATTGACGGGACACGTCGACGGAGCCCCGGCGGCTGGCGGGGTCGGCGGGGGATCGAGCACGTGGGATCGACCGGACGCCCCGTTACCCCGGGGGGGGTTGAAGAGGAAGCGGCCGGGCGGTTTCGGCCAGCCGGATCGGTACGGTAGCGTGTTTTAGCGGTTAGTCGAAACGAAAGGCTTTCGTAAATGCACAGGGGTCTTACAAGCTCAACACTATCCGGTCACCGCGTCGTTGTTATTATCGGCGAGGCGGACTCGGGGAATTCCCATCCGGGATAAAACACAAATGAATCTCTCCCGAGCCGACGCGTTCACGCGCTGTACCCGGAGGTGGTGATGGAGTCCGCGGAGTTCATGTCGGACCACACGGTGTGGTGCCAGCCGTCCATGTCGACGCGCTCGTACGTGTGCGATCCAAAGAAATCGCGCTGCGCCTGCACCAGGTTCGCCGGAAGTCTGCCGCGGCGGTAGGAGTCGAAGTAGGCCAGGGACGAGGACATCGAGGGGGTGGCGACCCCCGCGTTGATCGCGCTCGTGACGACCCGCCTCCACGCGTCGTTGCGCTCCACGAGCTCCTTGGCAAACTCGCCGTCGACGAGCAGCGACGGGAGGTCGGCGTCGCGGTCGTAAGCCTTCTTGATGCGGTCGAGGAAGCGCGCGCGGATGATGCAGCCGCCCTTCCAGATCCTGGCCATCTCGCCGAGGTCCAGGTTCCAACCCTGCTCGTTGGACTTGGCCCTGATCAGGTTCATGCCCTGGGCGTAGGAGCAAATCTTGCTCGCGTAGAGCGCGGCTCGGACGTCGTCCACGAGTTGCTGCTTCTCCTCCGGGGTGAGCGCCGCCACCTCGGCGTCGGCGGGCTCGAGGCCCGCGGACATGTAGGTGGCCTGCGCGGCGACGCGCTCATCCTTGACGCCGGAGATGAAGCGGGCGTCGAGGGAGGACGCGACGGTGGGGATGGCGACGGAGAGCTCGGCGGCTTGCTGAACGGTCCACTTGCCGGTGCCCTTCATGCCAGTCTTGTCGAGGATCTTGTCGACGAGGAAACCCTCGCCGGGCTTCTGGTCGTCCTCCTTGGCGAGGATCAGCGCGGAGATCTCGATGAGGAAGGAGTCCAGCTCGGCAGCGTTCCACTCGTTGAACGCCGCGGCGAGCTCCGAGTTGTTCAAGCCGCCCACCGTCTTGAGCACGTCGTACGCCTCGGAGATGAGCTGCATGTCGCCGTACTCGATGCCGTTGTGAACCATCTTGACGAAGTTGCCGGAGCCGCCGGGGCCGACGTAGGTGGTGCAGGGGCCGCTGTCGGTCTGCGCGCAAACCTTGGTGATGATGGGCTCGATGACGTCGAACGCCGCCTTGGCGCCGCCGGGCATCATGGAGGGGCCGTTCCTGGCGCCCTCCTCGCCGCCGCTCACGCCCATGCCCATGTACAGCAGGCCCTTCTCCTCCAGCGCCTTGGCGCGGCGCTCGGTGTTCTCGTACCACTCGTTACCGCCGTCGATGATGATGTCGCCGGGCTCCATGTGCTGCGCGAGGCCCTCGATCGTGGCGTCCACCGGGGCGCCAGCCTTGACGAGGATGATCACGCAGCGGGGCTTCGCGAGGGACTGGACGAACTCGCCCATGTCCTTGAAGCCGACGAGGTTATCGCCGAGGCCCTCCTTCTGGGCGCGCGCGACGGCGTTGTCGGTCTTGTCGCCGGACCGGTTGTACACGGAGATCTTGAAACCCTTCTCGGCGACGTTCAGGGCAAGGTTCTGCGGACGGGGGACGCGGGGGAATTGTTAGCCAAAAAGCACAAAAGCGCTGCCGTCAAAATGCTCTTTTCGGGGGCGGCGGCGATTCCGAGGCTGGAACCGCGCGGTCATCGAGGTCGTATCGGGTCGTGACTCACCTGGCCCATCACGGCGAGGCCGCAAAGTCCCACCTGGGACTTATCCGCCTCCGCCATGGCGCTGACCCTGACGCCTGCTCGAGAGAGAGGAGTGGGAAGGGGCGCGGATTGTTCAGATATTTTGCGACCGGGGTTGGCCGGGGCCGACGACGGGCCTCGAAGCGGCGGCAAAACCGGGACGGATCTTGAAATATCCTCCTCGGGGCGGGGGTTACGCGCGACGCGAGGCGCGTTTCGTGTATCTCCCGGATGATTCGACGCATCACGAGGGTGTTCCCGGGAGTGATTCAGGCGTTGGACGCACCGGAACGGACGACGGGCTTGGAGGCCTTCGCGTTAGCGCGCTTGAGAGCGCGGAGGGAGTGACCGGAGACGGTTGGCACAGCGGCGAGGGAGCCGACTGCGGACATGGTGATTGCGCGTGGCGAGGGTTCCTCTCCTTCCGAAGGGAGCCTCCGTTCTGCCTGACCCGCGAGATGCGTGGAGAGGCGAGTGTCGCTCACGAACCTTGAGGTTTGCGAGGCGTCGCGTGCCGTGGACGGCGCGCTGAGAGCTGTGGAGGCAATGAATCATCATCGTGTTTGTCATAGCGCAAGACCACGAGATCTCCCGCGATTCATGTCCCACATTGATCTCACCTATATACTGTATGATGACATGTGCGTTGCAGTCGAGAAAAAAAAAGAGCAAAAAGTACAAACAGGAAACCAGTCACGGATGGCGATTATTTTTTCCATATTTCGGGAAAACTCGAGCCGGCCTTGAGGCCGGGGTATAAAAAAGGAGGAACGAGGCGACCAGGGCCCACTCAAGCCGCGGACGGCGCCCATCTCGCGAGTCGATCGCTTACGACTCGCGCGCTCGCGTATCGAGACATCATGCGACCTGATTCAAGTCGAACCCGCGCGAAAACCCCCGCGTTCGCGCTCTTAGTCTGCTCCATCGCGCTCCTCGTCCGAGGCGGTAACGGGCAAACGCCAGCGCCGGACGCATCAGGCGGGTCCTACGTGGACGTGAGCTCCAACGCCACGTCCGAGGTGGAGGGGCGGTTCGGGACTCAGCCCAGCCAGCGCTCGGGCCAGTCGCTGGTGCGTTTACAGACCAGATACGCACCCCAACACCCGCGCTCTGACCGCTCGACATCATCCCGAAACGAGCACGCAACGGTTTCTTTTTTGGGCACCCGCTGACCGCATCCGTCCCGTCCCGCTTTCAGACCCGCGTGGACTCCGATACCGCCGTGCTTTTCGGCGGCCTGTCCCCCACGGGCACGCTGAATGACGTTTGGGAGTACAAGGTGGCGCAGAAGAAGTGGACGAGGCTGCACGAGGGCGGGGTCGGGCCGCTCGACACCGACCCGTACTCGACGGTGCCTTCGCCTCGCACCGGCCACGCGGCTGTCGTGCTGCGGGGTGACCTGTTCATATTCGGGGGGTACGACCCGGACAGGGGCGACACTAACGACGTGTGGAAGTTCACGCGGGCGACCGGCGTCTGGTCGCACGTTACGCTCGCGGCGGGCGCGGACGTTCCGGCGTCCAGGAGCGGGCACGCCGCGTTTGCGCCAGACCCGAGTGCGGGTGTGTTTACGGTGTTTGGCGGGAACATGCGCAACGACGTGTGGGAGTTCGACGTGGACGCGAGCAAGTGGACGGTGGTGATGACGGAGTTTGCGGGTTCGTCGGGGGCGGCGGTGAAGGGCGTGGGGGCGTTGTTAGTGGCCGTGGGGGCGGCCACGGCGGCGACCCTGGTGAGCGGCGAGTGGTGGAGGAATTTCTGATGAATCTAAGAATTTCAGCGCAGGAGAGAGATCAAAAGTTGCAGAACCCTCGCCGTCATCTCTTCGCGCGCACGATCGGCAGACATGGCCGACGATCTCGCGGGTTACCTCGCCGGCCTCGTGCTCGAATGCGAGGACGTGCGCGGCAAGGACAAGCTGAAGGAGCTCAAGGTTGACGTGGGTGGGGACGAACCCCTGACGATCGTGACGAACGCTTCGAACGTCGAGGCCGGGAAGCGGGTGGTGGTCGCCACGATCGGGTCCGAGCTGAAGGACGGTGCGAAGGTTAAGAAGGCCATGGTGGGCGGCGTGACCTCGGAGGGCATGCTGTGCGACGGCCCCATGCTCGGGTGGACGGGCGGTGGCGCGGGAGCCGCCGCGCTCCTCCCGGAGAGCTTCAAGCCCGGCGAGGCTCCGCCAAAGTCGAGGCCTCGTCTGGACGGGGGAGGCGCCGGCGGAGACGCGCCCGCCGCCCCGGCGGCCAAGTCCACGGGTCCCGGCGTGGACTCCCTGTTCGAGAAGAAGCTGACCAAGGAGGAGAAGAAGGCTCTGCAGGAGAAGAAAAAGGCGGAGAGGGCCGCGAAGAAAGCGGCGAAGGGGGGGCAAGACGCCGCCGAGGAGACGAAGAGTGATGACGCAGAGTAGTTTTTTTGATCCAACAACGCACGTCCACTTCGTTGTCCATCGCGCCGCGTGCGTGACGGAGCCAAGCAAACGCCTGATGTGATTCTGCAACCTGCACGTTACGTATCATCTCAGTTGAGGACATCCTAAACTAATCCGGCCCAAAGGCCGGATTAGTTGTGGATAGGTAACGTGCAGGTTGTGCATACGGCATGTCTACCATCACATCAGGCGTTTACCGTCCCCGCCAACCGACGCCTTATTCGTCCTCCTCGCCCCCCTCAGCGAACCTCAGGAACACCTCCTCCAGCGTCGTCTGCCCGAGCTGATAGTCCTGCACGAGCCCATCGTTCGATTTGTCCTCCAACAGCGCGAACACGCTCGCCACGGCGCTCGAAGGCAGCCCGTACCGCAGCCTGGTGGCGCACTCCTCTTTGAGCGTCGCGTCGGGAACCCTCCGCTCGATGAGTTTACGGACGGCGTCGATCGCCCCGTCGCCGCCGACGCGAAGGTCCAGCGAGTACCCGGCGCCGTGCTCGCTCTTGAGACGCTGTATGGGCCCCAGACAGCGCAACTTTCCCGCCACCATGATCCCCGCGCGGTGGCACAGCGCCTCGCACTCCTCCATGCTGTGCGACGTGAGGACCACCGCTCGGCCCCGGCACGTGGACTGAAGCACCCCCCACAGCTGGCGCCGGGACGTGGGGTCCATGCCCGTGGACGGCTCGTCCAGTAGCACCACCGCGGGGTCGCCCACGAGGGAGATGGCGACGGAGAGCTTACGCTTGGTCCCGCCGCTGTACCCCGACGCCGGGAGCGTCGCGTACTTTTGTATTCCCAGCCGGTCTATGAGGTCCCGAGCGGTTGACACGGCGCGAGCGGGAGCGAAACCCCGGAGGGACGCGTAAAGCAGCAGGTGGTCCACCGCGGTCATCGTGCCCTGCAGAGCGTCGAACTGCGGGCAGTACCCGACGTGCTGCCTGACCCTCGCGAGGTTGGTGAGGATGTTGAAGCTCGTCGGAGTCGAAGTCGCGTCCAAGCCGCGCGGGGTCACCGACGCGTCACCCGAAGTGGGCGGGAACTGACCGCTGAGCATCTTGAACGTGGTCGTCTTACCCGCGCCGTTCACGCCGAGCAGACCGAAGCACTCGCCGGACGGCACGGCGATGGACACGCCGCGGACGGCGTCGACGAAACCCCCAATTTGACGGCGTCGGCGCGGGTACCGCTTCCGGAGATTCCGAACGACGAGCGCTCTCAAAGACCCGGGTGGGGCGTCGGAACAAGCGGCGACACGCTCGGCCCGGACGCCCGCGTCCTCGTCCTCGTCCTCGTCGTTCGTTCCGTCGTCGAACCGATCGCCGCCGCCGCCGCCGTACGGTGTCGAGAATCTCGTCGTCCCGAGCCTTCGTCGCCACCACGCGGCGGTGAAGACCTCGTACTCGATCGCCAGGTTGAGAAGCGCGTACGCCGCGGCACACACAGCCATCGCGCCCAGATCCCGACCGGAAACCTCCGGGTGCCACGGTCCCTTCGGCTTGGCGTCCACCAACCCGAGCCTGACGTCCGCGTGGTTGCCCGCGAGGTTGAAGAGGACTCGAGCGACGCAGTAGTGCGGCAGCCACCGAAACGCCCACTGCAAAACCTCCCACGCCGTCTCCGCCGCGTCCACGCCGGCTTCCGCCAACCCGCCCAGCACGACGGCGCAGATTATCTGCGCGACGCCGAAGAAGAAGTAGGCTCCCATCTGGCCGGCGAGGCACGCCATGTTGTTCTCGAAAGGCCAGTGGAGCAGGTACGCGAGGGGCGGGGCGGAGAGCGCGAACAGCCCGAGCGCCGCGGCGACCACCGCGAAAGACTCGCCGGTGTACGCCTCCTCCTCGCTCGCAGCGAAAATCACGAGGAAAATCGCCAGCGGCGGCCCAAACGCTATGAGATCCCACACGTAGGCACCCGCCCAGAAAACCCCGCGGTTTAAGCCGCTGACCATCTGCAGGTGTTTTGACGCGGACGTTCTCTCCCACACCAAGAACGCGGAGGCGGAGGCGGAGAGGCACGCCAGCCCGAGCAGGGCGCAAAGCGACACGACCAGGTGCATGAGCATGGCCTGCTCGAGCTTTTGCTCGGACGACGTCGGCATCGGGTGGTTGATCGACACCAGCGTCGCATCCGGCGCATCGTGGTGAAGCGCCTTGAACACCGCATCGTGGAACGACGCGAGGGACGCTGGCAGCGCGTGGTACGCCGTGGACGACACCATGACGGTGTAATTGACCTCGCGGGTCCGTCCCGGTACGGCAAACCTGGCGGCGGAATCGACGAGGAGCGCCGCGCAGCTCGCGTTGTCCGTGTGTTCTGGGTTTGCGCACGTGGCCTGGTCCGGGATGTTCGAGAGGAGGAAGCCATCGATCGTGTTTTGGAGGTCATCGGGCGCCGTGCAGTTGGGGCAGCCGGGGATGATCGGATCGAAAGCGTCCGGTCGGCAGACGTCGACGACGGGCGACGGGTTCCAGCACCGCCAAGTGCCGCCCGTCCTCGGCACGGGCAAAACCTCGGACGGAGAAAGGTGACCGGTCACGCGTTGGACGTCCAAAGTCGTCGCGGCGGAGAAGGCGGTGGGGAGGTCGCCGAGGTAGCTCCTGTCCATGACCGCGGGCGGCGGATCCTCGAACGCCTCGTTCGAAATCTTGGACACGGCGATTCCGAGGACGACAAAGAGAATTGGTACCACGTACATGGTCACGATGCCGAGCCTGTCCCTTCGCGCGTGGATAGCCCGCTTCCAAAGCATCGCGTGGAACTGCCTGCGATACAGTGCCCAGCCGTGAACCCGCGAATCCGGGGCTGATGGCTCGTCCATCTCAACCCGCACAGCGTCCGGCTCTGACGCGGGGGCGGTTGACGGGATCGGGGAGCCGAGGTTTTTTTCCAACTCGGCGACGTTGAGGAAGACATCCTCCATCGTGGAACAGCTCACGCCGCACGCGACCACGTCCCGCCGCGACTCTAGCCTGTTGAGAACATCGGGTAATGACGCGCGCTGCGACGCGGGGACGGCGTAAGACGCTGTGGATCCCGCCGTTGACGTTTGCGTCGCGCCCTTGATTCTGTTCAGAACGACCGAGTCCACGGCAGCGGGGGATTCCGCCGAGTCCCCGAGCACCACCGTGAGTCGGTACCCGGACCCGAATCGGGTCTTGAGGTAGAGTGGAGACCCAACGCAGGCCATTTTACCGTCGTACATGATCGCCACGCGGTCAGAGAGTATGTCAGCCTCGTCCATGAAGTGGGTGGTGAGCAGAATTGTGGTGCCCATTCGCCGCCTGAAACCACGGATGACCTCCCAGGTGTATCGCCGGCTCCTGGGGTCCATGCCGCTCGTTGGCTCATCCAGGATCACCACAGACGGATTTCCCACGAACGCCACTGCCACAGAGAGTTTTCTGCGCTGGCCCCCGGAGAGCACGCCGGCCTCGCACTCGGCCTTGCTCTCGAGACCAACGGCGGCGATCTTGTCGTTGACCTCGCGGGTTATCTCGGACTCAGGCACTCCCCTGAACCGGGCAAAGAGCTCGAGATGTTCCCTCGCGGTGAGCGTCGGCCAGAGGACATCGAACTGGGGGCAGACGCCGAGGTCCTTTCTGATAGATTGCATATCAGTCTCGACGCTCATGCCGTCGATCGTGGCGGCGCCTCCGTCCTGGTTGATCATGCCGGTGAGCACGGAGATGGTGGTGGTCTTGCCGGCGCCGTTGTGTCCGAGGAGTGCGGTGATCTGCCCACGATGAGCCGCGAAGTGAAGGCCGTCGACCGCCCTGTTCGACCCGAAGGTCTTAACCAAACCTTCGACTATGATCATGGGCACGGCGTCGTTTTTGTCGAGATCCACGGGCTCCACGCCGTCGGGAAGGCTCGCGGAGTCGTGAGGTCCCGAATCGCCAACCGCCGGAGCAGACGATTTTTTTTCGAGCCAATACGAGGGGTCGAAGACAAACCACCACGGTCGGGTCCTTCCAAACGGACCGGGTATGACCTGATCGAGGTACCACGCCAGAATCGCGTACGCCACCGCGTTGCACGCCGTGACGCCCAGCACGAGCGCGCCGGAGAACGTGCCCGTGCCCTCGCTTGCTGAAATCTCACCGCCGTCCAGGAGGTTCAAAGACACGGTGTCCCACCTCGCGCCTTTCTGCGCGTTTTCCAGTATGGAAACCACCCATCCCCACATGTAGACGCAAGTCGCCGGCATCATGACGCATGACGCGATCCACGAGTCGCTGCCCATGTTATCGGCCGCCACTGCGCTCACGCCGGGGACCCAGGTGACCACGTACACCAGAGCCGAGGCGATGGCGGCAACTTTTGCGCTTGAGAAAAAGGTCGTGAGACAGAAACAGAATGCCACCAGTTGGCACGTCCACAACGCCAGAAACGCAAATGTGAGGGTCCAATCGGTGTACCTGAACGGGTATATTCCCACTATGGAGACGAGTAGCGATACGAGGAGGAGGCTCGTGTAGCTCGTCACGAACCAGCTGCTCCAGTACGCCAGGTCGCTCAGACCGAAAATTTTCATTCCCTCCCTGATGCGAAGCTCCTTCTCGACGGTGACCCCTTTCACCACCACCACCACGGTGATGCAGAAGGTGAACACGTACACGAGCCCGAAGAAAACGGACGCGAATGTAGAACCCAGGTTGGTGCTGTACGCCGGGAACGGGTATCCTTTGACCGAGGCCAGCAACTGTACCCCGCGGGGCGCCGGACTTTCATCCCCCGCGGTGAGACTCATGAGCGCCTGGTCGAAGGACTTCTGAACGTTGGCGTACGTCCAGTAGGTCCGCCAACGCGTATCCTCACCGACGACCCATCGCTGAAATTTCTCGCTGGACCACCTGGCGCCGAGGTCGCCCGTGGGCACGTCCGTGGCGTTGACCCTGATTTTATACTCGACGCGGCGGGAATCGCGGCTGAGGTCGTTTGGGAGCGAGACGATCGCCGCGACGGATCTGCCCCGCTCGGCGAGTGTCATCGCGTGCGCCATCGCCGCCGTCTCGGTGGGAAACCCGACGAGGAACTCGTCGATGACTGGCCGGTAGCACTCGCGTCGGGCGAGGCACGAATCGGTGCAGAGCCAGGCTAGCGTGAGGGGGTTCGCGACGGCGGAGTCGGGGCCGAGGCTGTCCACCCCGCCCCTCCGCTTGACGAACCCCGCGCACGCGCCCGGGTTGTTCCTGCATCCCGCGAGCACCTCCGGTACGTCGAGGATGCCGTGCTCGGCGATGGCGTCCTGGTCGAGCTCCACGGAGGACGCGAGCGCGACCTGCGTCATGAAGCCTCCGCCGCAGAGCAGGTCTATCGCGGCTGACTCTGCGACCCTCTCGGCGTCCGCGTTGGTGTCCGGGGACCAGAGGAGTCTGTACGGACCGTCGCCCGTGGGTCCGCCGGGCACGCGGCCGCTCCACGTGATGCTCTGGATCGGCGCGGGGCGGTGCAGCGTCATCTCCACGCTCTCATCGGAGATGAACAGCCGCGGCAGGCACATGAGGGCGATGAAGGCGACGGGCACGAGCACCTCGAGTATCGTGCACCACAGCTGCGAACCCCGCGTCTTGAGCGTGAAGTTCTTGCGGAGCACCGCGCGAAACTTGGCGTACTCGCCGTCGCGATGCGACGTATCCACGCCGCCGCGTCCGGCGTGAACGTCGGCCGAGGTGGATGTGAGCGGGTGGGAAGCCAGCGGGTCGGTTCCCGCCGTTTTGCGGGCTCCAGCCGCGAGAGGGCGGTCCCCTCCGCATGGGTCGTTCCGCCCCTGCTCGTCTTTCGGCGGGTCGTTCCTCGTGGCTTCGTTTTTCGCGGGGCTCGCGTCCGACGAGGGCGCGCCCGCCGCCGGGGGCCCGCGCGACGCGACCCGCGGCCGGGGGAACATGGGCCAAGCTACGGCATCGGTCATCGAATCCGGAGACGCTCGCCCGACACTGTCGCGTCTGGTCGACCGCGATACATCCCCGCGCCACCCACGCCACGAACCCCCGTCTCTCGAAGCACCGAAACGAAACTCGAAGAGCTGTTTCGTCACAGCTGTTTCGTCACTTCCCGAGGCGCCTGCCGATGGTGCTCGGCGCGCGCGTTCGGGCGCTGGCGGTGGACGCGCTCGGGTACGCCAAGGGCGTCCCGGCGCTCGCGCTCGATGACCGCGCCTTCCGCGAGTTCATCGTGTGGCTCGAGGACACCAAGATCAGGGCGATGCCCATGGACGCGCGCGGGCCCCTGCGCGCGGTGGACGCGCCCGCCGCCGCGTGGAATTCGGCGTTCGCGTCGCTCGTCGCCGAGACCGGGTGCGAGTTGGACGTCGACGACGCGGCGCAAACCCCGCGGGTGTTCGACCACCTCCTCGAACAGGCTGTCGCGCTCGACTACAGGGACAACGCGGACGACTTCGGCGCGGTGGTGAAGGACCTCAAGCTGGCATCCATCGGTGCCGCCCCGCCCCCGCCGAAGCGTCAGAAGACGAGCGCTGGCGGGGTTCAGGGCGCGGGCGAGCGCGAAGATGACGCGCCGAGGCCGCGGATGCGCGGTCTGACGGATCCCTCGCTAGTATCCGCGCTCGATGAGCTCGCGGCGGTGCTGCGCGTCGAGATACCCGCGGGATCCGGCGTCGAAGCCTCGGCGGATGCGTGCGTCGCCGCGGTGGAAAGGTTCATCGCGCCGTTCTGGTCAAAGGTGGAGGAGGCGGAAAGGAACGCGGGCGACGGGAAGGAAGGTCGCGGCGATGAGCGCTGGAACCTGAGTCCGAGCGACTTTCCCAGCGGCGTGGCGCTGGGTTTCGACGAAGACGGGGACGGCGGGTGCAGTGCGGCGGCGACGGCGGCGGTGAACGTGCTGAGAGCGCTCCACGTCAACGACCTTCGGGTGTTGCAGTCCGCGGTGGACGCGCTGCTGGTGCAGATGCAGGAGTACACGAGCGATCCGAAGACGGACAGCAGGCTGGGAAGGGTGGGGAGCGGGTGACTACCTGCGCGGTCGGGTCGCCGTAGGATGCGTGAACTCTAGCCACTAGCTCGTTGAAGTGATTACTTTCGAGAAACTTACTTTCTCGAGGCGAAAGATCCTCTTTACGCTTCGTTTGGCTACGCGAATATCGAGTTGGAACCTCCCGGCACGAGCTCCTTGCGCATCAGCGCGATTCCGTCGCCCTCCTGCTTGAAGAACATCATCGCTTTCTTCTCCTCCGTCGCCTCTACGAGGTACCCGGCGCCCCTGTACAGCCCGGTCGCAATCGGGTCGCTCAGCCGCACGTGTAGCCATATGTCCGCTCCACCCATCTCCCTCACCAGCTCATCGCACGCGCCCAGCAGCGACTTGGCCACCCCTCTCCCCCGCGCGGACTCCCTCACCGCCATGTTGCACAGGTAGGGCGCGTCCGCCGGGGACGGGAGGGACCTCGCGCCGGAGCCCGCGCCGCCCCGGGATCCAGCCGCGTCGGCGCCGCCCCTCGCCGCCTGCGAGAAGGAGAGCGTGACGACGGCGACCACCTCGTCCGACGCCTCGTCGACGCCGACGAGACACGCCTCGTCGGGGCCGGACTCGAGCTGATCGAGGAGGTACTTGGCGACGCGGGCCCTCGGGCGCTCATCCGAGGAGCCCCTGAACGACTCGGTCATGACCTCGGTCGCGCTCTTGACGTCGGACCCCTCCATGAGCCGCGCCGCAAGAGTTCCCCCACCCTTGAGGGGCATGCCGCCGCGCCTGAACCCCGTCTGGATGGCTTTCAGCTCCTCGCGCCGCTCGACCGTTCCCACAGACGCGACGACTGAGCTCGAGGAAGCCGACGGCACCCTCTCGATCCTCCGTGTCACGATTCGGTGACTAGGACGGGAGGGTCGCGGCGCCGTGCCCGACGAGAGGACGGGACGGCGAATCGCGGGCGCCGCTTTCGTTGCGACGACGACGGAAGACATGATGGATGACACTCGAGCGTGACCCGGGATCGGACCCGCTGTCGAGAGTGACTCGCCGCCGGAACGGATAACACTTAGTACAGCTGGAAATACTCAATGCATTTCAGGTTGCCAGCTCACCTCACTGCGAGGGGCGCGTCCGGGGTGCGGAGATGTTCAACTGGATCCGTGTCAGGGGGCTGGTCACCTCCACCGGCCCCGATGACGACCCGACGATGGCGCAGCACAACATCAGGGTGTTCGCGCACGTGGAAGGTGTCGACAAGCAGGCGATTGCGACCCAGGGCGAGCTCGGCAGCTATAGTACCAGGGAGGACGCGTGCGAGTCGGGTTGCCTGGCGGCGTGCGAACGGGCGACCACGAGCGCGATCGCCGAAGGTGCCCTGGAGACTTGTAGGTTGGCGTGTGAGAACGCGTGCACCATGCCGGACGCGTCGGGGAAGTTTTCCGCCGTGGTGTACGGGACGCAACTCGAGGGGGATGATAAAGGAAGTGCGCCGAAGGATGACAAGAAGAGATTAGGAGTGGAGAGGGGGGAGCTAATACGAACAGGGGTGAGAGACAATCCGCAGGGAGGGAGCAGCAACCCGTAGATTATACTTGACAACGAAGCATCCTACCAAACTCACGCCTCTAGAGAGACCTTGTGCGCCATCGCTTCTTTGTGAATGAGGTGATTCGCCTTGTCCAGCGTGTTGAGGAGCTTATCGATCTTGCCCACCCACTGGTTCAGGAGCCAGTCCGCGCCCTGCGCCTTGGTCTTGAAGTCCACTACACCGCCCGGTCTGTCAATCTTGGCGCTCACCTTCTTGGACGTCACCAGATCGCTGAGGTGCTTCTCTGTCTCATCCGCCGGGAGGCAGAGGAGCTCGCCCAGCCGCTGCAGCGTGACGCGCGAGTAGTAGGCTCCGATGACGAGCAAGTTGTGCTCGATGACGCGCTGCCTGAGGTCCTTCTTGCGCTTTTCTCCGTCATCGCCCCCGAAGATGTCTGCCTCCGCCGCCATCTCGCTGCCGAAGGCGGCGGCGAGGGTGTCCCAGTGGATGATCTCCTTCGTGGTGAACTGCTTCATGAGCTGCTTGTGCAGGGGCAGATCCGCGAGCTTCGCATCCTTGGAGATCTGATGCAGCAGGGACTGCTGCATGGGCTCGTTGGCGGCAAGCGCCACGTACCAGACCACCTTCTTCATCACCGGAGTCCACTTCGAGGGGTCCTCCTTGACGCCCTCGCACTCCATGATGTTCTGGTAGCACCTGCAGATCTCTAAGTACTCGTTGCTATGGCTATAGAAGCGGATCATGAGGTGGTAGTAGCGCAGCTTGAGCTCAGGAACGGGCGGGATGGTAGGGTCCGTCGCCTCGAAGTAACCCTCCGCGTGTTCCACGCTCGCGTTCTTCTTCTTCTCCTCCTTGGCGCGCTCCTCCTCTGTCATGTCCTTGTCGAGGTCCATCTGGCTCACGTCCTCGCCAGCCTTCTTCGCCGCCTCAATCGCCGCCTTCTTCTCAGCCTTGACGATCTCGTCGAAGGACTTGGCGTTGATCTTCCGCGAAAGGATCTGGGCGCGGATGTAGTCTCCCTTGTCGAGGCACAGCCTAACCTGCTCCTCGATGAAGAAGAGCTTCTCGTGCTTGGATAGCGCGCCGTACGTCTCAACCGCAACCTCCTGCATGATGGAAGCCGCCTCGTCAATCTTGCCAGCCTCCTCCTTGATCTTTGCGAGCGCGCGGGTCAAACGGGCCTTCTCAACCTCCACGAAGATCTTGCCTGATGTGACGGTATTGAGGGTCTCGATGAGTTCGGTCTTGACCGCCAGGTTGGGCGCCCTGTCGATGTAGGTGATGGCCTCCTTGACCATGGCGCTGATGGCCTGCTTGAGCTGCGCTCGGCGTTTGGAGAGCAGCACGATGTGCTCGTTGATGCCCTTCCAATCGCTGGCCGCGTGCAGCACCTGCAGGATACCGACGCAGTACCTGGGCGTCGCGACGAAGTCCGCTTGCTGCGGGCACGAGAGGAAGGAGGATCGAGGTCGCGGTCAGATTACGACGTCGAAGAGAGGGATCAAAACCGGGCGGAGATAGATCAACGGGCGGGTGGCTAGGGATCTGGGCGGATCCCGCGCGTGGAAACAGCGAACGCACCAGACGGTAGGTCTTCTCCTGCGCCAGCATTTTCTCGATAGTCGTGAGCATCGCGCCAGGCTGCGTTAGGGGGTGAGCGATGGGCATGGTCAGGGGGTTGTTCGGGTCGGGTCCCTCGAGAGGTTTGAAGCGAGGGCGGAAAGGGGGGATGACGCTTTGAAAGGTCACGGCGGAAGTGGGCGTGGTCGCACCTGGGCGGCCTCATTCTTGAGCTTGTCGATGTCAGCCTCCACCTGCGCGACCTCGGCGCTACCCTTCTTCTCGATCTTGAGTCCTTCTTTCTCCCCCATGGTGATGCTCCAGTGCGCGTCACTCTCTGGGGCGGAAGATCTGTGGCAGAGAGCAGATCTGCCAACCTCCGTGGTTTCGAAGCGGCGGTTTCAGTTCAGCAGCGTTCGACCTTTGACCCGTCACTGTTGAGGGCGCGATGTCGCAGGCGTCTGCCCCGAGTATCGACGACTGGCGATGTCCCGTGTGTCTGGAGATGCTGTGTAAGCCCGTGGTCGGGGCATGCGGGCACGTGTTCTGCTTCTGGTGCGAGCACAAGAGCATGGACGTCTTCGACAAGAGTAGTTGCCCCACCTGTAGGATGCCCTTCTCCAACCTCCCGGCGGTCTGCGAGGCTCTCCACTTCCATCTGGGAAGGACCTATCCCAAGGAGTACGCGCGGAGGTTAAGAGAGTGTCACGAGGAGGAGAAGAAGACCGGGAACTTCAGCCCGAACCCCACCCCGGTGTTCCTGTTCGACTTTAGCAAGGTAAATGAACTCCTCTCGAGAGGTTTACAAAACAGAGGCAGCGAGAAGCGATTGTTCGACTTCCTGGAGGCACAGGAGCCCATGACAGAACCGGACATGAACGGCATCTTCGAATGCACACCCGGTATGGAAGACGTGGAAACTCACGTCCTGTGGGAACCCGTGGTGCTCAACTGCGGCCACGCGGTTTGCAAGTCCTGTGCGTCGAGCACGCTGACCTTCGGCCCCGGGTCGACGAGCCTGTGCCCGTGCGGCGACTGCCGCATGAGGGTCGTGGGAGACAAGATGCCCGCCGTGTGCAAACTGATGCAAAGAGTCATCGAGGCCAGCCCGATAGCCGAGAGGGTTCGGAGGGAGGCGGCCTTGCGAGAAGAGGCTGCGTGGGTAAACGCGGAGACGGAACTGGCTGAGGAAGAGGAAGAGGAGGAGGATCATGATGGGGAGGAGGAGGAGGATCATGACGGGGAGGAGGAGGAGGATCATGATGGGGAGGAGGAGGGAGAGGAGGCAAACCCCTTGCCCGGCGCTGTCCCCGAGGGTGGCGAAGCGGACGTGGACGTGGACGACTTGAGGCCGAACCCAGAGACGTTTGTGCACGTGGCTGTGGGATGCGACGCGTGCGGGGTTTACCCCATCAAAGGTCGAAGGTTCAAGTGCATCGATTGCCCCGAACGCATGGGTTTCGATCTTTGCGGCGCGTGTCACGGTTTGGTCGAGGCCAGGTTCGTGGAGCGCGGCCCTCGGCTCGGCGCCATCGAGGGCCGCTTCAACCAGCAGCACAGGCCGGGCCATCGGATGCGAGAGGTTCATCCCGTGCCGAACTTCTTCCACATCTTGCAGCAAAGACATCCCGACCTGAACCCAAGACAGATCATGAACTTTATAGAGGAGCAAATCTTGGCACAGCAGGAAGGTGGGGACGGGGACCCGATCACCAACGCGGCTGACAACATAGTGGCAGAAATATTGGACAATCTCGAACCGAACGTTGACGGCGCCGTCGCGGCAGAGGAGGGCACGGCGGGGGGCAACATCATGGAGGCCGGCTTGGAGGGCGGACCAGTCGAGGACGTGGTTCGGGCGGACGCGGAGGCGGAGGAGCTCCTCACTAGACAACTGTTCGGAGATGAAGACGAGGAGGAGGAGGAGGAGGAGGAAGAGGGTGACGTGGAGGTGGAGTACTTGAGCGAAGAAGACGAGGAACTCGCCGCCGATGCGCGACGAAGGGGTCTGGACGCTAGCTAGCGACTGGAGACGAACCTACGATGAAGTTGAAGTTCAAACTAAAGCTACCGATTGTCTGGAGGGCCGGAAGCGGGCAGGGTCCAACCAAAGTCCGCAAGTTCAGATACCACTCGAGCCACCGACTCGGCCAGCTCGTGCCGGTGGAGCTCAGCCTCTGCACGCGACATCTCAACCTCATCACCGGAGAAATCACCCAGCTGCGCCACAACGTTGGACACGATATCCGCGGTTCGGTGGCGAAACACCTCCTCGGAAGCCGCAGCCTCGGCCGTCTCATCCGGGGAGAAATCAGCCAGCTCAGCCACGACGCGACGCACCGTCTCCGCGATGTCATCGGTGGTGAAGGAGTGGCGACGAATCGTCTGCACCGGATTGAACTGCGAACCCGGATTGAACTGCGAACCCAGGCTCCTCTCGCTGTCGCCCGGCGAGAGCGTCGGCGCGGGTTCCTCCTCCTCAAACTCTGCCTCGAGCTCCTCGGAGACGAACGCCTCCACCTCCTCCCTCGCCTCCCTCGCCGCAGCCTCCCTCGCGCGCGACCGCGACAGCGAGGCAATCGCGTCGGCGTTGGCGGTCAGCGTGCGCAGGATGCGCTGCAGCGAAGCCTCCTGCGCGTCATGCGCGCGGTCCATGTCCTCGGCGCTTCGCTCCAGCGCGTCCGCCGTCCGTTCCGTCGCGTCGGCGGTCGCGGACAGGACATCCGCGGGAGATATCCCAAACGCGTACACCCCATCCTCGGAGGTGCGCGGCGGCGACGCGAGGAGGTTCTCGGGGCTGACGTAGTCATCGTCGTCAACCTCGTGCTCGTGCTCGTGCTCGTCGCGCTCCTCCTCGTCGTCGTCGTCGTCGTCGATATCTTCGTCGTATCCGGCCACCCTCAGTCGCCTGATATCCTCGAGGTACTGGTCCGTGGAGTGCCGGCTCGCGGTGGACGACGTGCGGAGCGCGGTGATGGCCTCCACGGCGGCATCCGCGGAGGCCCGGTCGCGCTCAACGTCGTCCGCATCTTCTTCTTCTTCTTCTTCCTCCTCCTCCTCTTCCTCATCTTCCCCTTCTTCGTCATAGTCAAAGTTCCCTCCCTCGATGTCTTCTGCGGTGGGTAGGGCGTCCTCCTCGTCTTGTCGCTCCCGTTCTGCCGCCTCGACCTGTGCGATTGCTGCGGCCACCTCTGTGTCCTCCCCGTCAGCCAGTCGCCGCTGCGCCCTCTCCCTCTGCTCCCCCTGCTCCTGCTCCTGCAACGAGAGGTAGAGCGCCTCCATGACCATGACGTCCTCGATGTCCAGGTCACCCGCCGCCATCAGTGCCTCGTCCGGCGCGTTGTCCAACAGGTGCGCGGGGACGAAATCCTGTATGCGGCGCAGGTACGCCGGGTCCATCGCGTTGGCGTGATCCCGTTGCCGCCTCAGCCCCGAGCGCGTCCGCCGCTGCCTTTGATCCGCGAGCTGCCTCAACAGTTCGCGCTCGTTCACCGCCGCCTCGCGCGCGGCCTGCTGCCTCGACGAGATCCTCCCGCGGTACTCGTGCCTGGCGCGACGCAACTCGTCGCGTGTGGGTGGTGAATTGACCCATCGACCCCGCCTGGCTTCGGGGTCCGGCCTCTGAGGCGTCATCGCGGCGTATTCTTCCTCCCAACCCTCGGGGACGTGCACGTCGTCGACGTTGTCGTTGGTGTTTTCTCCACCCTGCGCGGGGGTCCCCGGTGTGCTCGGACCCTCGGTTCCCATGCTTCGCCGCCGTTCCAACAGTCGCTTCTCCCGCTCGCGCTCCTCGGCGAGTAGGTGTTCTCGATTCCTCGCAACCGCGGCAGCAACCTCTGCCTCCTCTTTCTGCTGAGCCGTGCGCTCAGCCTCCGTCTTCTGCCCCCTGAACTCCACGCTGTACCCGTGTGACTTGCAGAACGGGCACTGCACCGACTGGCCCTCTGCTGGCGCCTTGACCTGCAGGAAGCACTCGGTGCATATGCACGCCCTGCAGCAGCGGCTGACGTTGAGGTACGGGTAGTTGAGGAAGCAGATTGGGCACTCGTCGAGGACGATGTCGCCGTAACCCTGCGCCGCGTAAGTTCCTTTGGCCACGCTCACTCGCGATGTGCCCTTATCGGACCCCGCCTCCGCCGCCACCTCCGCCCCTTCCTGCCCCGGGTAGCAAGGCGCCAACTTGCCCGCGATTATCAATTTCTTCAGCTTCTTGAGGTTGAGGTTGTGCGAGCTGTACAGGCCTTGCGGGCGGCAGTACTTCGGGTCGACCGAGCTCTTCTTCTTCATCAGGCCCATCTTGGTCATGACGTACGTCGACGTCGACATCTTGTTACCCTGCGTAGCCGGCGGGGGAAAGGGAGGTGGGTCGTGAGTCGCGGGTGTCGTGAGGAGATCCCGTCGCGTCGCTTTTGCCAAAGTTGCCCGTGGCCCCGTCGAGGGTCCCGAACGAAGATGTTGGGGTTCAAACACCGAGGGGGTTTCCGTCATGGCCGAATTGAACGCGACCGGCGGGGAAGGGGACGCGAAACCCCGCGCCCTTGGAAGCCCCGAGCCGGCATGCTGAGCTGTCGCCCGAATCTCGCACCATGGTTATTAATTGTGAGTCACGGAATTCGCCCCGCGTCACTCCTCCCCCCTATCCAAATCGAAAGGGCCTAGTGCCCGAGCCGGTATGGAGCCGAGACCCTCGAAAGGCGGAAACCCGCGGAGCAAGGTGTCAACCTTCGCTCTGCGTCCGGCTTTCTGGCGCTGTTCTACTGCCTCCGTTGTTATGTCACACGTCATTTCACGTTAAAATGCCGAGAAAAACGCCGATACCAAGTGAGGGTTGCGTTTTATCCAGACAGGTGCTCACTCTCCGATGAGCGGGGCGTCGCTCCTTCGCTCTGGAGCCCGACTCGTGCGAGCTCGCGCCTCGACGAGATTATTGGCATCGCGAACCAGGACGGTGACGCGAGCAGCGGCGATGGAACCCCCACCGAAGCGCGCTGGTGTCTCCAAAGCCGCGGTGGGGCAGATGCGGGCCACCAACGATTTGGAGGCGAACTTCGAGACGTGCTCGACGCTCGCCAGCGCCGCGGCTTCGCAGGGGTGCTCCATACTCTTCCTCCCCGAGTGTTTCGCGTACATCGGAATAGCGGGAAATGACGCGCTGGCGGTGATGGAACCCCTGGACGGCCCGCTGATGGCACGGTACAGGCAGCTGGCGAAGGACACCGGCGTGTGGCTGTCCCTTGGGGGCTTTCCGGAGACGGGACCGGACGCGGATCACAGGTACAACACGCACGTCCTCGTGGACTCCGACGGGGACGTGCGCGCCAGCTACAGGAAGATTCACCTGTTCGACGTCGACATTCCGAACGGCCCTGTGCTGATGGAGAGTAAGACGGCGTCACCCGGCGATGCAATCGTCGCGGCTGATTCGCCGATAGGGCGGCTTGGCATGACGGTGTGCTACGACCTGCGATTCCCGGAGCTGTACTCGCGGCTGAGGCACGAGATGGGCGCACAGATCATGCTGGTACCGTCAGCCTTCACCAAACCCACGGGTGAGGCACACTGGGAGGTGTTGCTGAGGGCGAGGGCGATCGAGACGCAGAGCTACGTCATCGCCGCGGCGCAGGCAGGGGTTCACAGCGAGAAACGGGAGAGCTACGGGCACGCGATCATCATTGACCCGTGGGGGAAGGTTTTGGCCAAACTCGAGGATCCGGACAACGGCATCGGCATAGCGACCGCGGACATAGATCTCGGGTACCTGGAGGACGTGAGGGAGAGGATTCCGGTAGATAAACATAGGCGAAAGCTGGAGACATTCGAAGCGACCGTCGAGAAGGAGTAGCAGTAGGGTGCGATTAATGGGGACGCGAGTCATTTAACGTTCACGCGCACAAGTAAGACTTAATGTTACGATAAGTGTTATCATCATCATTCATCTTTCATTTCAACAATCGTTTGCGAGTAGACGGAGAAGGTCAGGGCAGATAAGTCAGAGCGTAGTCGTGAAAGTCATTCCTGCGATGGAGTGATGCAAAGGGAGGGAGGGAGCATGACAGCAGCAGTGTCGAAACAGGTCAGCAGACCGCGGCAGTACCAGGTACTCGGTGAAGTTTCAGCCGAACTTGTGAGCTGAGTTTCAGGTTCTTCCAGCGAGCTGTCTAGTCTCGCCGCTTTGGATCTACTGCTTAGTTGAGTGGCTTACTTGCCAAGGCGGGAGAGGATACCGCCGCCTCCGCCTCCGCCTCCACCACCACCACCGCCCTTTCCTTTGCCGCCACGCCTTTTACCACCGCGGTTGCGTCGTTTCTTCTTGCCGCTGCCGCCACCTTCGTCGCCGTCGGGGCTACCCTCGCGCGATCGATCGGGAGACCGAGCCCGCTCCGGGGACCGAGCCCTCTTGCGCACCACGACGACCCTGCGCGGTCCGGATGGCTCAGGAGATCTTTCCCTGACGTTGCGGTCCCTCTTGATGACGACCCGGCGAACCTCCCTCTTCTCGGGGGGAGAGTCGTCGATTTTCTTATCGCCGTCGCCGTCGGCGCCGCCTTCGTCGTCTCCCTCCTGGGCGGTGTCCTTGTCCTCGTTCTCATTGCCGGACCTCTTCTCAGCCTCGTCGTCTTCCTTCCTATCCCCGGGAGAGTCACGAGGCGCCGACCCGGTGGGTCCGACGCCCTTCTTCCGAACGACAACCTTGATGGGTTTCCCCTTGGCGGTCCCAGGTCCCCTGCCGGAAGGCGCGGCGACGATGCCTCGTCCGCCCCTGCCGCCGCGACCACCCATGCCTCCTCTACCACCCGCGAGGCCCGCCATCGGGTTCATCATGATGTCCATGCCCGGCATTCCCATCATGCCCATCATGGGATTCATCATCATGGGGTTCATCCCCATCCCCATCCCCATTCCCATCCCCATCATCGGGTTCATTCCCATGCCTCCCATGCCTCCCATGCCCATCATGGGGTTCATCATCCCGGGCATGCCGTTCGCCGTTGCCTGCTGCACGCCCGGGGGGGGCGGGCCGGGGGGCAGCGGGGGCTGAAAGTTCTCGCCCCCCGCGCCCTCCCCCCCGCCGTTCCCGGCTTTCGCTCCATCCTCGGCACCCGCTCCGTCCTCTGCGGCTCCCTCGCCGCCCCCCGCTCCGTCGTCGGCGGCCTCGTCGCCAGGCGCCGGGAGCGCCGCCGCGTCGCCCCCGCCGGCCCCGCCCTCGTCTCCGGGCGCAGGCAGCGCGGTCCCCGCCTTTGCCTCCTCCCGTTCGGTGAGGAACCCCATCATCCTCGAGAACTCGTCGTCGTCCGCCTTGAACGAGGTGGACTCACCGGTCGGCGCGACGAGCACGCCGTCCTCCGTGTGCTCCAGACGGTTCTGGGGGATGCCGTACGCGGTCTTCATGCGCACGACGTCGAGGTTCTGATCGCCGTTCGTCGGGCACTGGTGGATCCAGTGGCCGGGTACGGAGCACCTGAAGCAGACATACCCGGGCGGGGGCGGTCCGCTGGTGTCCATGCCGCGTCCGCGGCCTCCCATGCCCCTCCCGCCGCCGGGGGCGCCTCGGCCGCCTCCCCTGCCCGCGCCTCGGCCCATGGCTGAGGCTGCCGCCTTCTCGGTCTCCCACGCGGACGCCGCGCCGCTGACGAGCGCGGCGATGGACGGATCGGCGCTCGTGTCCGCGGGGGCGCCATCCGC